>NC_136483.1:73515805-73875805 GCF_053919585.1 Euprymna scolopes
TGTTTGTAGAGTCGCTTTGATGAAAAAAACACACCTGGAAACGTTGTCATGAAATAAAACCGGTGAATTGCAAGCAGGCAAAGAGTTTTACTTTTTGTTTTAATTCCCGCCTCAGGATCACTTGTCTCATTTATACGCTTTGATCTTTACAGCAAGTCGCGTGCACTCTTTTCAGGAGCGCCTCGATCGGACTTGCATGTAGTGCTGTTGTTACGTCTGGGCTGGTACAGTGGTACACCAATCATCAACTCCTCCCTCTTGAACGGGATGCAAGAAATAATGAAATGAAATAAAATAAAAAATAAAATTTCTAACTGTCTGCCAATCTCCAGCTCCTGTTGCATCGCCACAGTTTTGCATCCCTGTGTTTAGTTAGCGAGCACTTCCACATAGCAACATCTTTAGTGATGCGTGGTTTAACACCCCTATAAAATAATTGGTGCTTGTTAAGATAAAGTCGACAGATTGATTTTTTAATATCTGGTTTCAAGCAAAACCAACATTATTTACTTGTCATGTCGAAAATAGTAATCTGTCCACAAATTACGAACATCCATCAAGAACAACTGCTATAATGTTTTTAGTAAAAACAAAAATGTCTATAGCTATAAGGCTAAAAGAGCATGTCAGCCATTAAAATGACGAAAAGAGAGATAAGTATGTCCCCTGTATTTACAATCTCCAAAGTGTTTACATCTAGAGAAAATGCAATTCCCCCAATCTTCCATAAAAATTGCTTTTAACTATAAATAACTTTCTACTCGATGCATTTTTCTAATTTTTGGATATTTTCGACATGACAAGTAAGTAATATTGTTTTTTCTTAAAATCACATATTTAAAAAAATCGATCTATCGATTCTATTTTAATATTCATCAAATAATTAATTGATAGTCAAACACATAGCACGGAATAAACAACAAGGCCTCTTTTAAAACAAACCAACAAAAGTTTAGTTTGCTGGTCGAAAGTTGGACAGTGTCCGGGAGAGAAAAAGGAGGTGTCACAGGTCAACCAGTGAAGGTCGTCTTAACTGGAGTGTTCAGTGGACAGGAACAGGAAAAAGAAGAAACAGGTCTGTCTTTGATGCTGTGCAAGTTCTCTTTACTGGCCGATTATGATTCTCAAAGGGGCTAAAGAAGTTCATTAAGGGATAGAAATCAATGTGCCTTGCCTGCTGATTGGTCAGTGTGTGGTCAAATCACTTGGCATGGACAGTGATTTGCAAGAAAAAAAGCAGATCTTTATTTTATTTGCGACTGCTTCATTGAAGAGGTGCGTAGATGTCGAAAGACTTTCTACTCTGATATTTTCCTTGGATCTCTTTCATTTGAAATTCCCTCTCTGTTTCCCTGACCATACCAATATGCAGACCTTTAAATGTGAACAGGCATCTTGTTGCTTAGCTTTCTACCTAGATTGTTCCCCTATGAATCTGACTCTTATCACAGTAGCCCCTCACGTTTCAGTGGCAATAGGACTTGTTTGGAAGTTAGGGTTTATTCTACTTTATGTTTTTGTGTTTGAGGAGCTACTTCGACAAGACAGCAAGTTTGTTTGTGAAATTGCGCTACCTGGATTTTCATGCTTGTTTTTATTGCTGTCTTTGGCTTCATGCTTTAAAGATATGGAAATTGATATAAGCACTTGCACATTACAAAATAATTACGGAAGTCAATGTCAACCACAAAACGTCGATCTTTGGTTGGGTGCTCGGAGCAATAACTTCGCTTTGTGATCCTTTTATGTTAAACTAGCCTGGGTGCCCGGTGTTGCCCGGGTGTTTGGAGGTGTGTGGTGTGTGTTGAGCAAAAAAAAAAAAAAAAGTGGTAGTAGGCAGACAGGCTCGAACCCGTACTGCAAAGGAGGAAAAGAATGTGAAAAAAAATGTGATGTTTTTACTGTTGCGTCTATCACCAAACTGGAAGTGGCGAAGGTTTAAATTAGAGTTAGTCAATCGAAAAGAGGGGATGACTTTCGAAAATATCGGTGAAAAAAGCGACCCCTCCCTGTAGAAAAGTGCTCAGTTAAGGGTGAAAGAATTAATGTTCTTAGCCAATTTTTCGATATTTGTCGTCCGAAGGGTTGACCTTTAAAATGATACCAATTTCGTGAAAATCTGTCGCCTCTGTCAAAAGTTTTAGGCAGACATACATACATACATACATACATACATACATACATACATACGTTTAAACAGACAGGTGAGATCTATGTTATAGATGAATGATCTAGCTCGAATCTTTGGTATTTGGATATCCAACTTGAGAAGAATTGGTCAGAAGTGAAAGTTCGAAACATTGTTTCCGAGTTTCCATGGAATGTAATCTTGTCTTATCACATCTAATTTTAACCCTAAGCTGATGCTTGAAGAATAAAATCTAATCCTAATAAGAAACAAATTTAAAACCATACAATGATGATTCAGCAGAAATCTTGGCTTAAAGAACTGAGGTGTATATTGTGTAGATCTTTTCTTTTACTCTTTATAGACTGGTTGTACTTTGTCTGCCTACAAACCCATTAACGGTCTTCAGCGCCTTCTCTTATCACCTCTTTGGATGAGAAGAAGCCTTCATTTGAAGACATGTCTGTATTCAACATTTATGTGAAGGAAGCTTAGAGATGCCTGACTTGGCAAGTCATCGGCATACTAAAAAACTGATTTTCTTGGGTCAAACCCAGGCAGAGGAGTTTGTGTGGGCATCTTTGGTCAAAGGCTATCATAGACTGAGGAGTGAATTACAATTCTGATTGCAGAAAGAGTCCTCTGTCTAGTGACCTTTCATAATAAAAACTTAGTGAAGGATTATATTTCAGATCTACTTTGAGATTGGTTGGGATAGTTGATAGGGGAGATTTCCTTTTAGTGAAGTTGGTTATTAGGTTCAGAATAACCCACCAACTCTGTCTACTTTCTGACCTAGTGATTGGCCAGCCAGGAATGCCTTGCCCTTCAATAATATACTTTCTGTTCCAGCATAACAGAAATGCTTGTCTTGGAGAAGACACGGCTGAGCACATCTTCAATTACAGCAAATGTCAGTGATATTGGAGATATGTCAACAAGGTGGCAGCTTACATTAATCCTGAGCAATTGGTACAGCTAGATGTTGTATACGTGATTTACAGTGCCCAATTATTGTGGATCAGAAATGAATGGTGTTTCTAACGAGCTTGGTTATAGTTAGAATGATAGTGTGGACAATGCATCTGAAAGGATTATATGATACTAAATTTGTTTCTTTTTTCAATTTGATTTTATTCTTCAAACATCAGCTTAAGGTTAAAATTAGATGTGATAGAAAAAAATTACATTCCACAGAAATCAACAAAAGTGTATACTAGTTGCAAGTTTGTCCATGTATCAGTATGTGTTCTGTGCCTAAGCATATTGCTTGTGAAATAGCATCTCAAGGCGAGCATCATCCATAGTCCCTTATCACAAAGAATAAAACATAATTGAAAACTTTTTTTTTAGTTAAAGGATGGAAAAATATATAGGTTTTTTAAAACCTTTGAAAATTTTTTTTTTATGTTAAACGAAACTAATTTCTTTTTTTTTAATTATGTTAAAAAATTTTTTTATTTCCTTTCAGTTGTGCTTGAATATTTTTATTAATTTTTAATAAATTTTTGTAAACATGTTACAAAATTCTCTCCCATCCAAATTAATCCTTTTATGTTACCGTTCTTTATATAAATATGAAAGAAAGAAAAAATAGAGAGATACTTGATCCATGAGAGTCGGAGGGAGAGAAAGTCACACGAAAATACAAGGACTCTTCTTTGGATTTTCATGTGACTTTCTCCTCTTCCCCCTGATATGAGAATGATACTATAGAGGTGTAATTTTAGTCTGAAAACTCCAGAGGACGATTAAATCTTAAAATTATTGTGAGATGTGTGCAGAATAGGGGACTTTATTGATTTGGTCACATTGAAAGAAAGGATGAGACTTCTTAGGTTAGTAAATGTAGAACAGTTGAGGTAGAAGACAGGGAAAGGCCAAGAAAAACATAGGTGGAATTTCTGCTGTCTTTAAAAGAATGACGTCACACTGATATATTACTGTTATGGATGATTGGTTGTTAGAAGAAAGATGCACATACAGAAATTTGATGTGCTGATTCTCTCAGGTCGAAATCGTCAACCAAATACGCTTTTCGATTGTTATTATATAACCGTTTGTGACGACTTGAAGCGCCCTCTTGAGAATAGCATTGTATCAATTCATTGTTGTTGTACTGAATTGACCTGACTTTCATATGACTTGATTACACCTGTGTAACCTTTTACTGGAAATTACATTTTAAATATCATATTTTTAATTTATCTTCTTTTTAGCAATCGATCAAGTTTGTTGTTTCTTCCCATGCAGGTGCCTGTGTCAGGTTCATAATTTTTATTCAAATGACCTTTTGGTACATTTGATAATTATTTTATGTTATTTTTGTGTTTGTCGCTAGGTGCACCTCTTCTTGTCAAAATGATTTCATAGTACAGATGGCCTAGATATTTAGCAGAAGTGATAAGCATGGCCTTGAGAGAAATAGGGATAAAGATCTGTTCGGTGATAAGTTAGTTTGGAAGTTATTCTCTAGAAGCCGTCCAACACATGTCAGACGTTAAACCAAATGCGATGAGAAAAAAAAAGGCAAGAAAATAATTGGGAAAGGAAGACAGATGAGAAATAATAATATAAAAACAAACAAACAAAAAAAACACTGAAAGTGAATCCTGTTTCAAATATTTGTTATTAGAAAAAACATCAAAGTGATTGGGTGTGGATCAGACATTGAAAGTTGTTCTGACGGGGAGGAGGAAGTGCCAGCCTTATTGGATGATGTGTACAGATTCGCCCCCCCCCCTCGCTCTCATACTTACTTTACAGTGAATAGGATAGCTTTACAAAGTCTCATGAACTAGCTGTATACATGATCGGTGTGCATGGAGTAATTCTGTCTCTGTACTAGCATTGGCCAACCATCATCATCATCATCATCATCATCATCATCATCATCATCATCAGTTGAAGGTTCATTTTATATATTGGAATGCATTGCACAGCTTTCAGAGATTGATTTTTAAGCGAACCTATCTGCGCCCAGGTCTTTATTTATCCCTCTTTGTCTTAGGATCATATTTTTCACTTCCTCCCATGTTTTTCCTTAGCCTTCCACCCACCCCCTTCCGTGAACTGGACAGACTACATCATGTAACATTTTCAAAAACAAAAGTTAAACGAACAAACAGTTCGCACAGATCGTTGCTAACAAACACATAGGGTGAATATGTGCATTATCGCCAGTAAACAATCAAGAAATAATCAACGAAACAGTTTTTTTATATATATGTGTGCAGTCACCATGGAGTCTTTCATTTTTTTATCATTGTTTTTCCATGTGTGGACTGTTAGCTCTTGCGGCCGCTGATTTTTCTGTTTAACTCAAGATTAATCTACTCATGCATGGAAACAATATTAATTTATTGGCTTTCAAAAGTTTTATTTAGAGAGAAGTTATTCATGGGAGGAGAGATCAATAACTAATTCTGATTACTTCTTAAATTGTTTTTCTTAGTTTTATGATAGTCGATGTATGGGCAGAGTCTCAATGCAATATTCACTTAGATTCTCTATACATTTTCAGTTGCCTTTATTGCTTCCTGAGTCTGATTGTGTAGAAACTTCAGTCCCCTACAATCTCTATGTATGAGGTGCCTTCAATAAGTTTCCAGACTTTTTTCGTATGAGCACTTTTATTGATAGTACACATTTTGGTCAAATAGACCTGATTTTAAGAATGCTGGCCTTTTCCGACAGAATCTCTTTCTGAACTCCCTTAAAACCTCAACATAGTATTCCTTGTTGATTGTCTGTTCAGTGGGAACTCAATGCATGTAGATACCCGTGCTGTCCAAAGAAAAAGCAATCATCATAAGTTTCTGGGTGGATTTACTCTGCCTGGCCTTCTTGGATCTGGGAGAGCCAACATGCTTCCACTGGGTACTCTGCCTCTTGGTCTCTGGGTCATAGCAGTAGATCCAGCTTTCATTGTAGGTCACTAGAGCATCAAGAACTGCAAGATCAGAATTGATCAGCTCAACCATCTCCCTGTTGTCATGACAACGTCTTTCTTTCTGATCTTCTCTGAGCACACTTGGAACAAACTTTGTGCAAATCTTCTGCATCTTCAGTTCTTCATAAATAATTGAGTGCACAGCCCCACACTAACATCAAACTGTGCATTTATTGTTTCTATAGACACACTACTGTCCTTATCCATGAAATTCTTTGTTTGGCCAATCAACTCTGCTGTTCTGACTTCCTTACTCTTCTCACGCCTCTCATCCTCTCTTAGAGACTGCCTGCCTTCCTTGAATCCCTTATGCCGCTCAAAAACTGATGCTCAATTTATGCAAGATGGTCCAAAAAGCAGTCCGAAGCATTTCATACATACCAAGTTCAAAACAAAATTTTATTGCATTTCGTTCTTCTAAAGTGTCCTCGCATCCAGATTGCATTTTTGAAATTCACCATTATGACCATCAGGCTTTAGTATAGTGTATTCTAGTTCCTGCTGTAGCTGTTCATTTGAACTTGAAATCATAAAAGTTAGTAAGTCATCTTATAAAATGTATAGTAATACCATACGTAATTTTCAAGACTGTACAAGAAAAGTCTGGAAACTTATTTAAAGCACCTCGTGATATCATTCAACATCTGAATTTCTGGTGCGTTTTGTCTAGAAACTACTTGATTACTCCTGTTTCAATCATGCCAGCTGCACTGGATTCTTTTCTGTTTGCTGCCACATTATCATGACATGAATTTCATGTAACCCTCAATTAAATTTATACTAGTTAACATGATATCTACTTACTGGTGTAGGGTCCCAATGCATAACGGTTGACTGTTCTACATCTACTGTGCCAAAGACTCCATTCTTTCAATCCATACAACTGAATTTTACTGTTATGCACTTGTTTCTTTATAGTGTTTATCTGAGGTAATCTGAACAGTACCTATCTTTAAGATTCAATTTATGCAACCCTTGAATATAGTTTTTTGTGAATCATCACCCCCACCACCACCACCACCACCGTCATTACCACCACCATCATCATCATATTCACCATCACCAGTATAAGCACCATCATCATCACCACCATTATCATGACCACCATCATCATCATCATCATATTCACCACCATCACCACCACCACCACCAGCATTATCATCACCATCTTCATCATCACCACCAGCATCACCATCATCATATCCTGTTAATGGCATTCTCTCACACAGCTTTGCTCTATTCTCCTTCTTACCACGTAGGTCTTCATAGGTGCACTCTACATTACTTTAATCTTTCCTTTCATTTTTTTAATGGCGTCAGCAGCGATTGAAGAACACATGGTTGAGCGTCACAAATTTTTTGTCATTTTTAATCGAAGAAGATTTATACGAATTAAACTTTTCCCCTTCCACATTTATTAATTATTCATTTAAAACAAAGCAGTTTTTTTTTCTTGAATATTTTTATTTCCACAAGGCTACCCTGCATTGGCCAGAACAAAAGTATAATATAACTTCTTTCCCCTCTATCTTTCCTTGTTTATATTGGACTTGAAAACGACTATGTTGTAGTCAGTTGGGAAGCAGCCCTGCAGCACTACGTTCTACAGTCAAGAAGTTCTAGGAAAGAAACTTTATTCATGGAGGTTTCGTTTAGTTTCAGGCAGCAATAGAAAGAGAGAAATGGAAACTATTGATAGTGGTTGTAGCTAGATGAGTTTTTGTTGTGAATGTTTTATGGAGGAGGGGGCATAGATTGAAACTCAATCAAGCACCTGCCATGAAAATGATGTAGAGTAGAGAAAGACTAACAACGTCTCTTGTGAGAAAGAGGTAGTAAAGAGGAGAAAACGGCATCGTCCTGTGTCACTAGATTTCGAAGTTGGTTTTGTACTCTGTCGAGGCAGGAACTATTGCTCTGAGCAGCACCTTCACAGCTGTGGTAACAGTTTCCTTGCCAGCTTAGCATTATGATGTTTTTGCAATTTCTGACAATTTTTCCTGGTTTCTTTTTTTTTTTTTTTTTATTACATTTTCACCCCAAACAAGGCACATTGCCACTTTGGTGTAGAGGGCTACTATCAGGAACATACTCATCAGGGGTACTGTGTAGGGAGTTGGGCAGCAAGATGTCGGTTCACGTTGCACTTGAACTTCTGCATGTCAGTACAGTTGGGGAAGCAGGGACCCGGAAGGGAATTCCAAAGTCTAGCTGTCCTGGGGAAGAAACTACTGGAGTAGAAAGCTCTCTTACATCTAGGGATCTGTACTGTGAAGGGGTGGGATTTAGCTGCTTGTCAGGTTTGTCGGGGGGGTATTTACGTCGAGGGGGCACAAGTGCTTGCAGTTCGTCAGAGCATTCACCGTTAAAGTACTTGTAGAACAGGCAGAGGGATGTAACATTTCGTTGATGGGACAGAGGCTGAAGTTTAGATAACAGTTGTTCAGGACCTATCAGATTGGCGACTCTCTTTTGAACCTTGTCTAGGAGCGAGAGACTAGTGGCAAATACACTAGCCCAAATACGACAATACTCCATACATGGGCGAATGTATGGAGTACTGTCATCATTCGTCAGCTGAATTGATTTCTTCAGAGTAATTGAGTTCATTATTGTTTCCTGTAATGGTAAACGTGTTATAACGGCAAGGGTTACATTAAGCACACGTCAGAATAATCTGGTGGCAACAGAAATAGACTACCTACAGCTAGTTTAAATAAGGCAGGGGTTCAAAGGTTAATTCTCAGACAAAATGCACTAGAAATGCAGGTGTTGAATGATATTACATAGAGATTACATTACATGTTTGGAGGAGAGTCAGTCAGAACCAGGAAGCGAGGCAGGCAACATGCATCTGAAGATATAGAGAGAATCTAAATGAATGCTACCCCAATGTCAGTTGCCTGGTCTCTCAATGAATTTTCTCTTTTTCTCTCAGCAGATGTGCTTACAGTTATATCTCATAGGATTAGCAAATCTCTCGACGGAGGCAACCTTTCTAGGGCAATTGCTCTTGACATATCAAAGGCCTTTGATAGGGTATGGCATAAAGGTTTACTTCACAAGCTCTCCAGCTATGGTATAGCTGGAAATGTCTTCTTAATTATTAAATCATTTCTCTCTGATAGGTTCATAAGAGTAGTAGTTGATGGGCAAAAATCAGAAGCTCAAAGTATTAATGCTGGAGTCCCTCAGTCCCAACTCTTTTCCTGATCTACATTAATGATCTTCCAAATCACATCCTTACATCATTCGTAGACATTTATGCTGATGACACTACCATCTATGGTAGCATATCAAAGACTGTAAACGGCCAAGTTCTCTCCGATTCTCTCTCCTCTGATTTTGAGCATGTGGTACAATGGGGAAAGGAGTGGCTGGTTTCTTTTAATGCATCTAAAACCAAGCTTCTCTCTTTACATCATCAACATTCTGATCCCCATCTGGCATCAATTGAAATGAATGGCTCTCGTCTTGGGGAGGCTTCATGTTTTGACAAGCTTCTGGGCTTGACCTTTACTCCTGATCTTAAATGGAACACGTACATCAAATCTGTTGCCAAGACCACTGGAAAAATGGTGGGATCCTTCTATAGATCCAGTAGATATCTCATTGCTGATGCAATTCTCTATTTATATAAGAGCCAGGTACGTCCAAGGATGGAGTACTGTTGCCAAACATTCACAAGAAACACTCATCTAGCTGAAAACACTATCAATAATTCCCCCCACTCTTTATCTGTGCCTAAACCTAAACGTAGATTCCATGAACAAAGCTTCTTTCTTAGAACTGCACACCTGTGGAATTGTCTTCCGTTTTCCTGCTTCCCAGCTGACTACAATATGGTTGTCTTCAAGTCCAATGTAAACAAGTTCTTGATGAGCTGTTCCACTTAAGTTAACAAATTTACTTAATTTCCATTACTAATGATTACTATATTGTCCAATTGACTACTCTACACTCTTAACCCTTATCCTCGAGTGGTCTCTGCGCATTGATAAGTGGTTATGCTTATGTAAAAAAAAAAAAATCTATAAGTTAAAAAAAAAAAAAAAAGTTAAGAAGTGGAAAATCAAAATTAGATATTGGTCTCTCCTTCCATAAGCAACCATTCTCTAAATAAAACCTTTGAAAGTGAACAAGTCTCCATTGTGTTTCCATATATGAGTTTTATTTGCCAAAGTTAAACAACCAATCAACAGCCATTGAATGACGTAACCACACCGGAAACAGGCAGTCATGACAGACAAAGGAAGTGACAATAAATAAAGAATGAAAGACCAGCGACCGCGCACATATGTAAAAAGACTTTGTTTTGTTGATTGTTTCTTTATCGCCAGTGAGCAATCAAGCCAATAACGCTGTTTCACTTATACTCATCTAGAGCTGATGTTGTTGTATTTGACGTGGAAGCACCATTCGGGTGCAGTTTCCTTAGTGCTTCTGAACTGTTTTGTGGTAGAAAACCCCGTTTCACATCACTGGGCAAGCTCAGAAAACTCAGCACTGAATGATCCCTTTTGAATAACGAGGAGGAGTTTCTTTTGTGGAGACATCATTACATGTTTTCTTTTATGATCTATAAAACAATAGACAAAATGGAGGACAATCAACTGCGCATGAATGCGTCAACGTTGCATTCAACGCTTGTATTGTATTGGATAAAACCATACGGCAACTGGTTTGACAAGTACCGATAAGAATCAAATTTCCGTTTCTTAAAACTCATGTTTCATGGTTTTATGCAAACATTCAACAATAAGTAGAAGGACATGCTTTTCTTTATTTTTAAAAAAGGTTTGTTTGGATTGGGAAAATGTAAATGATATTCTGAACGTAAACACGACTGATTTAAAAAAAATGATATTTCTTTAGCACTGAGTCACCAGTTATCAAGGACAAAAAGCAACCCGAGGATTAGAGTCAATGAGATTGTGGATTGTCAGTTGAATGGTGAAGAATATTATGAGAGGATTGAAATTGATGAATGGGATGAACACAATTTGATGACTTATGAAGACAACTTATGACAAGTATTTGTTGACATTTGATTTGAAGACGACCATGTTGGAGTCTGTAGGGAAGCAGATGGGGTAATTCTGGGAAAGAAGTTCTGTTTGTGGAAATTCATGCTTGATTTTAAGCACATGGAGAAAGAAAGGAATGTTCTATTTCAAACTTAATAATTATGGCAAACCAATAAAAATGTTTTTTCAAAATAATGTTTGACAAAACCTGCTGATGCGCCCCTCTCTCTCTCTCTCTTTCTTTCTCTCTCTTTGTTTGCTTGAAACATCTTTGTTGACTGGGTGGTACCTGCCCCATGTTGTGTTGATTGATCTAGAGATAACGTCTGGGTCATATCAGGAATAGGTTACACCAGAATGGGCAGTCAAACGAGGGGTGAGAAGTACATTGAAAAAAACCCATAAAATAACAACAAAACAAACAAACAAACAAACAAAAACAAAAACAAACAAAAATAGAATAACAAGCAAAATTTATATTGAAGTTATTACTAGAAATTGATCCAATTACAATATTCCATATGAAATACTTTTATTTTATAGACAATATGATATTTTTCTTTAAATAAAAGCTACTCGAGGACAAAAGTTATTAGCTTTTGTCAAGTGGACAGTAAGACTAACACCATGAGAATTGCATATGATGGACTGGATCCAGAAAGAATTTGCTTACTTAAAAGGAGGACTCAACAAGGATTTGTTAACGTTGGATTTGAAAACGACCATGTTGCAATCGGCTGGGGAACAGTCCTATGGGGAACAGTCCTATGGTATTGTATTCCACAGACGGACAGTTCTTGCAAAGAAACTCTGCTAATGGAAATTCTGGTATATGGAAGGAAAAAAGGAAAATTCCTTACAGTGGTTGTAGCTAGGCAAGTTTTTGCCATGAATGTCTTATAAAAGGTGGGGGAATGAGAGACTAGAGCTTAATCGAGCATTTGCCACGAAAATAACAATAGAATAGAAAGAAACTAACAACGTCTTTTCTATGATAAGGAGACTATAGGAAAGAGAAGAGGACATCCAACATTAGATTTTAAAGCAGATTTTGTACTCTGTCAAGGCAATAGATAATTCTCTAAGTGGCGCCTCCCTCGATGTGGCAACAGTGCTTCATCTTCGAGCGTATTTGATTCGTATACATTTCTTATATTAAAGATGTTTTTTATTTATCATTTCATAAACATGTGAATACAAGTTGTCTTCACTTAAAACTACTTTTCAAACAAGTTTCCCATGAAAACTTTAGTCACACGACTCGTATCACAAATGAAACGCCAATTGTCAGAAACTCAACCCTTGTAGTTCTGCAAATATTTATATTGTAACAATTGTAATTGTCTTCCGTTTTCCTGCTTTCCAACTGACTACAATATGGTTGTCTTCAAGTCCAACGTAAACAAGTTCTTGATGAGCCGTTCCACTTGTTAACAAATTTACCGAATTTCCATTACTAACGATTACTATATTGTCCAATTGACTACTATACACTCTTAACCCTTATCCTCGAGTGGTCTCTGGGCCTTGATAAGTGGTTATGCCTATGTAAAAAAAAAAAACAAAAAAAATTTGTAACAGGAAAAGGTATTCATTTTGTAAGCCTTGTTGCATAAGAAGAAAGAGAGGTTACTGTTGTGTTATTGTTGGTAGCTCGAATATAAATCTTCCACATTTTAAATCAGCTTTATTCATTGCTTTACCAACAAACGCCAGAAATTGCCGCATTTAGTGAATAAGGTAATCGATATATGCTAAATATTGGTTATTACTTTCTTTTTTTTAATTTTCTTCCTTTGAAGATTGTAATGCTGGGTATGGGGCAGCCAAACCAGCTGCCAAAATTGCCCTGCTTTTTATTGAAACCAACCGAGAGCTCTTTTGTGTGGATCTCTTTTGCACTTGTTTCACCAGGAATATTAGTTAGGTAGGACTTCAGGTTCTTCTCCATAAACCTTGTTGCACCTATTATAACTGGTATGATTGATATCTCCCTAAGATTCCAGTTTTTTTTCATATCATGCATGAGACCTTGATATTTTGTCTGTTTCTCTCTTTCAGCTCTGTTCAGACCTCCATCATTAGGGACACTCACTTCAATCAAGGTTGCATACCACGATGGGACAGCCGGATGAGTTTTGATTGAAAAGAGATAGAAAAAATGAATACACGTCTTCTTTGGCAAAATTTTCAGAGCCTAACAACCCGGATGTCCCAGGAGCCGTAACTCCATTAACAGAGCACTGCAGGGACCATTAATGAGTTTAGGTAACAAGAAATATGATAGCATGATGAGTCAGTGGGCGCCAATACATATGCCACAATCGGTGGATTTTGCTTCCATTTGTCTCAACACATCAAGTGTTTGTTTCGGCTGTAATTACACTTTACTTTAGTAATTCATAAAAATAAAACTGGAAATGAATAAAAATCTGGGTCACTTTTAAAAAAAAAAAAAAAAAAAAAAAAGGTTTGATCGATGCCTCTGTTCAGTCAAAGACAAAAGATACCCCCTGTAGGGGCAGTTGTGCGTGTAATTGTGAAGCAAGGGTCACGCAATACCTAACCACACCTCTCCTGAATCAACACTGTTTGGGTCCAGTAGCAAGGAGAAGTCCAGGACGACTGGAAACAATGCCGACATAATCAGAGAGCACATACAGCACCTGGAAGTCCCAAATGGTCACCCATTTAGTACTGACCAGGCTCAACGTTGCTTAAAAAAAAAGGTTATTACCATTACTTTTGACACCAGATGTGAATTTCACATGGCAAACGTTTCTCCAACCATCTTTGCTTTTCATGCCCTCCCCTCACGTTGACTCCTTCTCCCGCGCGGTCTTTTTTTTTTTTTAATTTTTTTTTTATTTTTTTTTTTTATTCATGCATATGCATATTTTCTGGCTACTACTGCTGCTGCTGCTAATCTCTTCGCAAGCCAGCCATCTTTCGCTGCTGCTGCTATTTTCCCACGCGCTCATATGCACAATGTTACACGGCTTCAGATTGACATAAAAAAATTTGACTATCTGAAAAGTGGAAAAACAATATACAAACAGTTCAGTGGAAGTGCCTTCCACACAAACATATTTTAATTGGATTATGTATTTATTCCTTTGTGTGAAAGAACTCAAAAAGAAATAGTTTGCCACATAACTATATTTTAGAATACCCATCTCAGGATGGATAATATCAATTCCCTGAACCAGAACAGTTTTGTAACCACTTTCATGTTCCCTTGCAAATATTATGTCTAGAAACCTAGTTCCAATTTTTGATCAAAATCTATAACACCATTTTGATTTTAGAATATGTCAAAAATCTAATGCTTAAGTTTAAGGGGTATTAAGAAACAATTGAAATTCAGAAAGTTTTGTTTTAATTGGTGTCTAATTACTATGGATCAGATTTAATGCAAACCTGAAATATTTGAATGTTAAAATGAGATGTTGTGTCCATATTATACCTCAAAAAACCCTTTAAAAATAATTGAAAGAAACTGAAAATTGGAGAATATTAATTGATGTCTAAAACTCATTTAAATTTCACAAAAATCAGAGTTGCATCTGAATTTTCATGAAGAAATTTCAAATCCTTTTTACTGCTTTCGTACAAAACTATGGCATAATTGTTAGGGTGTCTGCTAATAATATATGGCATAATCACGTTGACACACCGGTTCTCATTGGATCACCAAAGTTAAGTAATGTTGAGCCTGGTCAGTACAAGATGGGTCACTGTTTAATACCAGGTAGAAAGACATTGACACCTCCCTGCAAAAACATAGTATAATCATCTCCCCTAATGGGGATATTTATGCGACTGGGGATCACTTATAAATTTCATACTCCCATAAAACTTCCTCTTTTAGAGGAAGTCAATTCAACCTGTCTAGGATGAGTGCTGTTTCAGTATAGTACAGTACAGTGTTTGCTAATAAGTTGAAATAATAGGGTTTGGTCGTTGGTTGAGTTATACCAAACACACAAATCATGGGAAGCACTTGTGCCAGCTAACCACTCCCATATTTGTAAACAAAAGCACACCATCGGCTAAAACTTGACACTTCCAGAAATACGCCATGACTATGCATGTTCAAAATAGGAACAATTTTTTCATCAACAACGAAGAAAAATCACAAAACTCGATTTTTTTGCAAGAAAACACTTTTTTTAATCTTTTTTATTTTGGAGCAAAGAATAAAATATATAAACGCAATAAATACAGATATTTTTGCATATAAGAAATCTCGTCTAAAATCAATTACGTTTAGTTTGTTTTTTCAACACCAATTGACTAGCATGAACATGACTGTAGCATGAACAGCTCTCCATGAAACCAGCAGCTTTCACAGTAAATCCAGCAGAGAGTTTCAACTGAAAAACTGAAGCCAAATTTCTTTCCTTTGTTCTTTTGCGACTGTCTCTGTATACGTATTGGGTCCAAGTGAAAATGTAACGGCCATGTTGCATATACATATATATATTATGATAGAAAAATGCAAGCATGAAAGGTAATATGGTTAAGCTTAAACATGGAAAAGTAAAGGACTAGCTGTTAAAACTGGAAAAGAAAAGGACAAGACATTCTAGTAAAAAATATAAATTTATAACTTAAAATATTGCAGCATTAAGAATTGATTAAATAATGTTATAAATTGAATTTAAAAAATTCTTAATGCTGCAATATTTTAAGTTATAAATTTATTATATTTTTTACTAGAATATCATCGTTTTCTTTTCCATGTTTAAACTTAACCATATTACTTTTCATGCTTGCATTTTTCTATTATAATACATTTTTCCAAGCTTCCAATAATTTCACTTGTTCTTTGTTTAATTTCAGTCTTATTTTTTTTGCGCCCATAAACACATATGTAATAACAATGTATGGCACTCGTCTGCTTTCAATAAAATCATCCTAATTATCTCCCTTTCACGCGGTTTCACTTGTTACTTCTCTTTTCAAATTAGTAGTAACAGTAGTCGCTGAAGCAACTTGGTCGCTATGGAAACCAGTCATAAAAGTGTCGCTCACCTCCTTGCCTTTTTTACGATTTTGAACACCAGAAAATTCATCTTAACTTTTGTTTTACTTAACGAAAATTGAAAAAAAATTTTTCACAATATAGCTGAGAAGGTGATCTATAAACTGTAATAATTGTTTGAAATTTTGTTGAAAAAAGAGTGAGTGGTGAAGCTTTAAAGCAGTTCTAAATGACTAAAACTGCCACTTAACCATGTATTCAAATACGGTAGTGTTTGAATGATATATTTTACTATAATTATTTTTAATACCTACATACAGTAGTGTTTCATCTTTTCAGGAATCATCAGTGCAGGGAATCATAATTAGGGCTGCAACAACAACATTCTTTTCATTGTTTTGACTCTTGAGTATATATCTATTAATATCTTATGTTTTATATAGACGGATGTGGTTCTCGGTTGATTAAGTGTGTCGGATATATACTCGAGAGTCAAAAGAATGAAAAGAATATTCTGCTTTCACAGTTCTAATCATGATTATTGCCGGTCAAGATTCAAACATGGCCACGAAACCATCTCTGACTCCATTAGCAAGAAACAAATTTCTCAGCCAGCATGAACTGTGGTGAGAATATAGCTTTTTCACAAGTTTTTTTATTATAAAATAAATCTGGTTTCAAATCTTTAATTTTGTGTTCATCTCTTGTGCTTTCACAGCATGTTTATTGTCTACGTAGTCACGTTTTTTTTTTTTTTTTTTTTTTACACGGTGGTCATCACTTATCAAGGCCCGGAAGCCACTCAGGGATAAGGGTTATTGCAAGTACAGTACGTTAGTGTGGAGATTTGATGAAGTGTTTACTTAAGGGGGCGGTTCATTAGGAATTTGTCAACGTTGGATGAAGACATCCAAGTTGTAGTCAGGAGGGAAGCAGGCAGACGGAACAGAGTTTCACAGGCGTGCAGTTCTAGGAAAGAAGCTTTGTTCATGGAATCCACGTTTTGATTTAGGCACAGATAAAGAGTAGGGGAAATTTTTCACAGTGGATTCAGTTAGACGGGTGTTTTTCGTGAAAGATTGGAGTTCAGACGAGCACCTGCCATGGAAATAACGATAAAACAAGGATAGGCTCTCAACGTCTCTTCTGTGGGAGAGAGGTTGCAGGGTAGAGAAAAGGGCATCCACCACTAAGCCACGAAGTCTATTTTATACTCTGTCAAGGCAGGATAGGCTGTTTTTAGCAGCTCCTGCCCAGATATGGCAGCAGTATTCCATCCTTGGACGTACTTGGCTTTTATATAGATAGAGAATTGCATCAGTAATGAGATATCTTCTGGAGCGGTAGAAGGATCCCACCATCTTTCCAGCGACCTTGGCAACAGAAGCTTGTCAAAACACGGGGCTTCTCCCAAACGAGAGCCATCCATTTCAATTGATGCCAGATGGGGATCAGAGCGTTGAAGATAGAAGTTTGGTTTTAGATGCATTAAAGGTAACCAGCCACGACTTCCCCCACTGAACCACGCGCTCGAGATCAGAGGAGAGAGAATCAGAGAGAACTTTGTCATTAACAGCCTTTGATGTGTTGCCGTAGATGGTCGCGTCATCAGCATAGATGTCAACGAATGATTTATGTGTTTAGGGAGATCATTGATGTAGATCAGGAAGAGAGTTGGGCCCAGGATTAACCCTTAAGGGACTCCAGCATTAATACTGCAGGCCTCTGATTTTTGTCCATCGACCACTACTCTTATGAGCCTATCGGAGAGAAATGATTTAATGATTGAGAAAACATTTCCAGTTATACTGTAGCTGGAAATCTTGTGAAGTAGGCCCTTATGCCATACCTTGTCAAAGGCCTTTGATATGTCAAGAGCAATTGCCCTAGAAAGGAAGCCTTTGTCAAGAGATTCACTGATCCTGTGAGATATAACCATTAGCACATCTGCGGTAGATCTTGCAGAACGAAAACCATATTGTGTGTCACTAAGAAGATTGTTTCTGTTGAGGTGGTTGACTATTTCTCTATTTAATATGGATTCCAGCAACTTACTCATAACACACAGGAGACTTATTGGTCTGTACTGAGAGGGAGATGACTTATCACCTGAATTCTTAAATACAGGGCACACTGATGAGGTTTTCCAGGGAGTCGGAAAGCATTTTCCTTAAGGTAACGCTTAAACAGTTTCGTAAGTATGGGAGCAAGTTCTGGTTGAAGCTTTTTTAACACAATAATTGGGATGCCGTCAGGGCCAGTTGCTTTACTGGAATGTTATAAGCATCTTGGGAAAGAGTCCCCAATTCCCTCTTGTTTAGACCAGAGGACAGTAAGTTCTTTTTACTGTTTTTTTTTTCATTTTCAATAAGAAACAATCGTTATATATATATATATATATATATATATATATATATATATATACACACATATATTAGTGATGGAATGATTTCTATATTTTTCTCCAATTCCAATACAATTACTGATTCCGATTCTATTAATATCTCTAAATATTTAGCCATATAGTTATTTTTTTCAGATTGTCATGAACACCCGTGTAATATGTGCATATATTTTTGTAAATATAAAAATACATTTGTGTGTGGGTGTATGTGTGGGGGGGAGGAGGAGGAGGAGGAGGGGGGGGGGTAATCTATAGATTTTCATTTTACTGGTAGTTTAAAATCAATAAATATTTATCATTAGTACCAACAATGGAAAAAATCAAGTTTTTAAACAAAAGCAAACAAAAAGCAACTAAAAGAATCATTTTTGGCATCAGAAAATAGGCACAAAATTTTCTGATCCCCAAATACACCAAAACATTCCAAATTTTACTAGCAGACTGCTCGGCATTGCGCATTTGTAAAATATGCTTAAACATGATATTTTGATTAATGCAGATTTTGTAATTATTATTTTACTGGCAGGGGTACCCAGCATTGTCCTAGTGTGGAGAGGTGGTACAGTAAGGCAATCCAACCCCCCCCCCCCCAAAAAAAAAAAAAATTTAAATAGCAGCGAGTACCCGTGCGAGCAAAAAAAAAAAAAAAAAAAAAAAAAAAAAAATCAGCCACAGTAGCCAGGTTTGAACCTACAATGCTAAGAGGAAAAGAAGGTGAAAAAAAGCAAACACTTTAGCCGTCTTGCCCACGCGACTTGTGACATTACGGGCCTTTGTCTCTTAATAATTTCAAAATTGATGGTGAGTTGTAATACTGGTTTCATTAATTTTTTTTTTAAGTTTACTGTAAACATAGTAACAAATTAACTGAAAAAAAAAAAAAAAAAAAAAAAAAAAAAAACTCCTTGATATAGGTTTATATAAAAAAAAAAAAGTGTGTGTGAGGTATTGATTTTTCTCAGGAAACTGTAGCAAACCAGATGAGGGACGATTGCTAAAAGTTAAAATGAAAGACAAGACAGATGTTTAGTTGATATAAAAACTGGAAGATCATTTTTTTTTTTTTTTTTTTTAAAGAGATCTGCTGTTTCTTAAAACAAAATTCAAAGTTTTATTGCATATAAGAAAACTTGGATTTTATTGCAATAGTATGTTTTTTTTTTAATGTTGTTTAGTCAGGAAATATAAATGTGTGTGTGGAGGGGGGAAGAAAAATTGAATTTGCTAAATAAGGAAATAGAATAAAAGAAAATAGGATTCTTTACCAACACAAAAAAAAAAAAATGAATTTCAAAGATTTATTTTATCTTTATTCTGTTTTGCACAATTTTTTAAAAAGTCACTTATTTTACTTAATTCCAGCTGACAGAAAAAGTTTTGTGAGATTATGTTATGGCTAAAGAAGAAGCGAATCATCAATCTCTTCAGGTACTGGCATGGGTTGAGAAAGGAGTTTCTTTAGAGTTTTAGCATAGACATCTTGAAGTGCTTCTTGCATTCCTGCATCAAGGATTTTTTGGGTAGCCTGAAGAAAAAAAAAATATGTCATTTTTTATATTGCTCGGATGAGTTTTGTCGAGTTAAACCAGAGATGGGGTCATTAGAAATTAAGCCACAATTATCAAATTATCAAAGTCTGGACTAATATATTTAACTGGTTTCTGTGTCTAATGTGTATTGTTATTCTTTATAAAAACGGTTAATTCAACAGTGAAATGAGATAATTAAGAATATGCTTAATAAATATATATAAAAACAGTTTTGAAAATTTTTAATTTGACAGCATAATCATGTGCATACTATGGGTCTCATTATCTCACTGAAGTTAAGCCTGGCTAGGATTAGATGGACGACTATTTGGGAATAACAGGCACTGTATTTGGAATGATGGCAAAACTTCCTTGCAAAAAAATACAGCTATGAAGATGTCTTCTGTACAACCTGCTCACCCACAAATTTTAATTACTGAATTAGGGTTTGAATCCTTTGAGTGTCTTCGATCTCCATGTGTAAGGGTGTAGCAAGACAACCTGACATGAAAATACTTCACCGTACAAGTAAACTGATCAAATATTAAAAAATAACATAGTATTCGAAATCCAAATATACATTGCCTCATATGAGGAATGGTGCACCTCCTAATGAACTGACCTCAAATAACAGCATTTAGCTGGATAATCTACCAGATCAAATAAATTGTTGTCCTGAACTTGAGTAAAATTCAGAAACAACCACAATAAAGATAAACTACAACACAATAAAGATAAACTACAACACAATAAAGATAAACTACAACCTAACGAAGAGGTCAATTGTGAAAAGGAAAACTAATGTTCTTCATTGTTTTACTGACTCAACTTTTGAGAGTTAGACGAGAATCGTGATTGAACATCATATCTAAAGGAATCAAAAACTAGCTTTGGCAAAAAGCCCTTTGATTTTTGAGACCTTAAGTAAAATGAAAACATGGAAAGACCCATCTTAATGATGAGATACAGTTCTGCAGAGAGACAGAGAATATGCAATTCGTTTTTTTTTTTTGCATTGAAAAAGAAAAAAAAAAAAAAAAAAAAGCATTAAATTCAATCTCATAAATGCAATGTAGTTGTTTTTTTTTTTTTACAACTTTTTGACATTGGCTATTCAGAGAATATTCAGCTTTGCATAACTGGATGATTTTTAGTGCACAAATAATCATCTCTCTCCTTTTTAACTGTTATCACCTCTCACCCCAAATACTGTTAAATATAATACTTCCCAAAAATGTCCTTTTAAACATTATTTGTGAATTCAAAAAAAACTTCTGCCAATGTACTCACCTCATAAATTTTTTGTCCTTCCTGCAAATGGAGCAGGGCTAGCAGTCCATACTCACTGTTGCCTTTGACGACTGTGTTTTTCTCTTTGGTACCCATCACCAATGCAGGAATGAGGCTTTTCAAGACAGGATTGGGTAGTGGTTTGCCAACTGCATTTGAAATATAAGTCGACAACTGACCACATAATTGTTTCACTTCATTGGACTCGTGCTTCATTCCCTGCAAAAAAAATTTTTTTTCGTTGTTTCATAGCAATTCTTTTTGAATCATTTAACACTGAATCGAGTCATTTTAATACAAGTTTTTATACTTCAAGTTATGCATTTCTGTACAATTCATTTCCTACAGTAATTCCCAAATAATAATTTCTATTTATATACTGTGACAAGCAAAACGCCGTAGAAATTCCAGTGTTTCCTACATCAATGCGTATAATTTACTCTTAATAACATGTCAACTTTTGAAATGTAATTATTTAAAATTGTACGGTTTTAAATTGATAAGACATAATTTAATTTTGGAACAACTGATTTTAAAATGTGTAAAATTACAACTTTTTTTTATCCGCATAGCAAAAGATTAATTACCAATCATTTCTGCTGATCTGACAATCACATTTTTTTAAATGTATGAAAGGTGATGATGTACAAAGGTGAGATGCTTTAGTGTATTACTTTATAGTTGATATCATTCGTCAGGTCTTTGTATGTTTTTACGTTGACTGATAATTATTATCTACAAACTTATAGTGGCTACTTAAGTTTTTCCAAACAATTCTTTCATATTGATTTTGCTGAGAAATGTTTTTCTTATTAAAAGTAGATCATGATTTATTGCATTACATTTCGAAAGCTTTGAGATGATGATTGATTATTCATATTATTTCGATGATTCAGACTACTGCTCTCATCTTGAGTGTTATTTTTATGTTTCGTTCGATGTAACCTCTGACCTTCAGGTGTTTGTTATCAAATTTAGGAATCTTACTGTTGAACTCTGGAATTTGCATGGAATTTTGAATGGAACCCTTTATTTATTCCACAGGGGTAGCATGTTCTCATTCTGTCAGACATGAATAGGTAAAAGTCTTAATTCGCAATTATAATTTTAGTGTCACTCGCATACAAAAAAGAAATGTAAGAATTAAAACAAAAATTAATTTATCGTTCTGAATTTTTGAGACGAGGATTGACGATTTTTTTTTATTTACAGTCGGTAGCACAGAAACCAAAAGACTTAGTTTAGAAAATAAGCGTTTTGTGAAAATGTTGCAAAAAATTTTTAAAACTGGAGCAAACATTTATAAAAAAAAAAAAAAAAAAAAAAAGTGTCAAAGATTAAATACCTTAACAAGCAGCGACACTAACTCTGGCTTCGGCACATCTTCATTACTGACTTGTTGGCATATTAAATAGGCGGCTGCTCGAAGTCCACTTAAACAAATTGGAATCTAAGAAAGTATAAAATAAAATACAATTAACAACCAAAAAAATGTTCAAAATCTCTTCAAATTTGATTACTGTTTTTGACAGTTGTAATGGTCCAGAAAGCATTAAAAAATTTCTAAAAATCATCCAACAAATATGCACATGTAAAACTGATGTGAAATAAATTATGATGGTGGTGATGATGATGAATCTAAATTATTCCTAAAATCAGTCTTTTGTGAGACAATAAATTTGGTAAAAATCAATCTTTACAATTTTGACGTCTAAGAGATAGAAATGCAATTATGTACTCACTCGATCAGCTGTGGTCAACTGTGCAATAACCTGCAACACTGATTCTTGCATGGCCGGCGTTAATTTTGGGTAAATTCCTTCTTTGATAGCTACAGCCAAGGCAACACTGCGACCATGCCGCAAAGTCCATTCAACTCCAGGGTCTGTATCTGTAAAATTAGAATTTAAAAATTCTTAAATTGTTACGCTTCGACAAACATGCTCACATATTGCCTTTATCTAAAAACATAGAAAGTTTTCAACAATGATCGTGTTTTACTCTAGCCAATCATATTTGTTGCTTTTTTTTTTTTTTTTCAAAGTTCAGAATTATTAAAACTCTTGAAGTATTTAGTATTATATATACCAAAAAAAAATTGTAAACCAAAAAGATTATTCTATTAAATGTCAATCATGGCCATCCCTATTTCAGGCCCGGAGTTTCCTGTAATTAGGGTCTTTTACTAGAAGCAATATGAATTTTTTAATGTAATTGAGGCAACAGTTAAAATCTGACAGAAAATTTCTAAAATTATTTTTATATCACAAAATAAGAACCATAATAAGCTAATTGATAATTATTCATAATTATTGATATAAATTATTGATAAATTTGTAGAAATGCATTGACAGATAATTTTGAACATGCAAATGCATATTTCAATGATTTTTATTTTGTTTTAGAGAATTTGTATTTAATTATTGCTATGATCAGAATCCTATCATTTCATTTTCAAGGAGGAATAGCAGTGAAATGTCAGCAGCTAAAAGGATCTTTGATTGTAAAACTTGCCTCTTGTCGAAAACGCCAAAATATTGTATCTCTCGGCTACTTATAAAGTTGGCCAGGACTTCAGCCCGTAGCTAAAAACAACCTTCAAAATTAATTTATGGAAAAAAAAAAAAAAAAGAAAGAAATTGTTTCTTTTTTAAAACTTACCTAACAAGTGATTTATCATCAAATCTGTGATAGCATCATCGGACAGGCAGAGTGTGAGGGCACCTAAGCAGCCCGAAGCAGTCATTCTGGTTGTATCTTCTGCACTGCTTAACATTTTTAAGAGGGAAAGCAGTATAGTCTTGCGTAAATTGTCAGAAAATTTCTCTTTGCCTCCCACAATACAACTGCGGAGAGCTTGCAAAGTTGTGTCCCTGAAAAATGAAAGATATACAATGAGAAGAAGAATATATACAATGATAGAGGGAGAGGGGTAGAGGAGGAAGAAAAAAAAAAAAAAAAAAAGAAGATCCCCACCTCCTTAGTTACATACAAACAGGGTATAAAAAAAAAAGAAGCCAATGCTAGCGTGACTAGAAAATACACAATGGAGAATTTTTAACCGATTTCCATAGATGACATTTTTCAAACAAGAAAAAATAAAATATACTATTACGGTATATTAATTAATTAGCTAATATAACTATTAATTATAAAGTTAATTCAGTATTGAATAAGTAAAATTGTCATTAATTTTTTTTTTTTTATCATAGAATTCCTTGGAGGTGGGAGCATATTATGCAAAAATGGCTTATTGTAATTTTGTAGTTAATAGAAAGTTTCTATAGATTTTAAAAACACAATTGCTTTTCTGCCGATTTGATAAATAAAGAGAACGAGTGAAACTGATATGAAACCTGATACTGGTATCATCTGTATTCTTGATGTTTGTGTGAAGTTCCGTAATGAGTGGATCGACACGAGTGTGAATAAGAATCAAACCACCCATGGCTGCAGCAGCCTTGAGACGAACGGTACGGTTGGAATCGTTCAAGGCTTTTGTAAAAGTTGTCTGTAATTGTGGAAGGAATGGCTTCATACTGGAACCAACCTAGGAAAAAAAAAAATTAAAAAAATAAAGAAAAAAGATTTTGGAATTAGGAAGGCCAATAAAGTGAAATGACAAAATTTGCTAAAATAACTTCTTTAATTATCATTAATAAATATAATTTCTATATTAGGAAAAGATTTGATAAAAAAAAAAAAAAAAAAAAAGGCAGAATAGACATAAAGTACTAAAACAGTTTTTACAATGTTAACAGGCAAATCTCACGGAAATCTAAAGGATGCGCTTTACAAATTTAAAGAAATTAACATGATAACCTACACATTCCAGAATTTTTTAGATGAGGGTTGATAATTGGTATTATTCAAACTACTGTTTTCATCTTGAGTATTATTCTCAAAATATTTCAACCAATGTAAGCTTTGACCTTCTTCAAATGTATCTTGTCGAACACTGGAATCTTTCTATTGAACTTGTGAATCTGTACAGAATTTCAAACTGCCACTTACAATTGAATATTACTTAGTACTTTAACCGTTACGCCGCCATCCTTGTTCAATCCCCATTGTGGCCAATAATAAGAATAAAATAATTACTTTTACCTGGTAATAGCAAACAGAAAGAGAGCATGCTACACCCATGGATTAAATAAAAGCCTTCATTCAAAATTTTGTGCAGATTCCCGAATTCGACAAGATACACCTAAAGTAGGTTGCAGGTTACATCGGCCAAAACGTTGAGGAGAAAACTCAGAATAGGAACAGAAGAAAAATCAAAATAATATAAACATTATTTTGATTTAAAATAAGTGACATTTTTTATAATTTGAAAAAGACAAAGAATATTTGGCATTAGTGCAAAGCAAATTATTTTTGCTTAAAAAAAAAAACAAACAAAAAAAAAACTATCTTAAATTATTTTATTATCACACACCCTCCCAACTCTCATAAAAAATAAAGCCTTAATTTTCTCGATGTGAATCAACTTTTATGGAAAGTTGCAAGAAAAAGAGATGTAATTACAAACAAGGTGAATCACTTAAACTCAAGCAGGATTTCATTGAATGAAATTCATTTGCAAATTCAAAACCAGTTTGAATTATATAAAACGTGGAATATGTGCATTGCATAAAATTTGATAAAATTCTTTTCACAATTCAACTTTCTAACAAAATTTCTATTCTGTTCAAATATGCAATTTAAATTTAAGTTTGTTTAAAACTGTTTCTAAAGTACCTAAAGTTTTTTTTCCACTTTTCAACAATAGTTCTGTTAAGCCTACCTTCTCTTTGCTATGTTTGTACTTCATAACAAGAAAAAAAAAAAAAAAAATGTTTTTGATCTACAAGAAATTTATGTGAAATATCTCAGATTTGTTTTAGCCTTCAAAAAAAATTTCTTACCTTACTAAGCAACAGAGTCAATGTTGCCAAAACAGCCACTTTGACATTTCCTGGGAACCGGTCACCAAGAATACGGATGAGTGGTCCAGTTATGTGAATGACAGACGGTATGAGGGCAGGTCCACTGGTCAAATTGATAATCTCACCTAAGCCGTCAGCTGCCAATTCTTTCAATTCTGGGCTTCCATTCAAAATTCCATCACGAAAAATGGGAAGTAATGGAGCCACACCCTGATAAAAGCAAAACCCATACAACATAAGCAGTCTTGAATGGAAAATGCAATATACGAGCCTAGAGTTTCATTAGAATCTACAAATGCACAAATCAAATATCAATACAATTACATCATATAGAGAAATGTTTCTGGTCATTTGTACTTGTTGACATTTGAAATTCAATTCCTATTCACTACTTGAAATCGTTAAAACAAAACTAAATCAAAATAAATTTTTAAAAATGAAAAATTTTCCCCTTTAACGAAACGTCAGTCAAGCATGTTTTCTTTCCAATCATGTAATTATTTTGAAAATTTACAATGAAGATAACATTTTTTTAAATGCATTGTTTATAATCAGGAAACCGAAGACATTTTTTTAGCAATTTCCAAGCTGGATTTAAACATTTTTACAACATTATGAAAAGGTAATTATGTCATTTGATACCCCCCCCCCCCAACATGTTGTGATGGTATTTCATTTTTTTTTTTTGTTAAATTTCAATGAAGAAATTTGAACGTTTCGTTTACGCAACATTTGACATTTCACATTTTCAACATTTCTTCTTTCCTCTGCTTCCTTCCGTTCCCTCTTTTCCTTTCTTTTATGCATGGAAACTTTCAAGTGATAAAGTCAGATATTTAACATCCTATCTAGAAGAAAACATTTTGGGTTCATCTTTAAGCTCAATTCTTCTAATACAACCAATTATTTTATTTGCATTCATCTTCTAAAGTGAGGCAACAACAAAAAGAGAAACTTACTTTGCCAACAATACTAAATCCTGGCAGATGTTTTCCCTTGAAATCTGACGTAGCAAATCTGATAGCCAATCGAACTTGTTGGATGGTGTCATTTGCATCAGCATTTTTCAATTCCTGTTTAAAAAAAATTTTTTTAAAATAAAATGAAGAGAATGAGCTATAAAACAAATCCTTTGAAACAAACTGAAGAGGCTGTTGCAATTTGATGACAGAAACAAGTTATGAGATTGAATACTTTCACCTAAAAATGTAAGGATAGCTCTAAAAATCTTCCCTGGATCTTATTTCTTCATATTGTATAAAATATTCTTGAAGTTATGCCATAAAAACATTGAACGTTCAAAAACTATTTGATAAGACTCAAGTTTTGCATGTTGCTTACTGTTATCAAAGATTAATACATCAAATTTGGAAAAATCGGAAGTTGAAATTCTGTCAAACAATTCTGACTAAACAATTCAAGGTTATAGTCAGAAGATGCAGGACTTAGTTGGCTACAATGAAGGTCAAATAGAGAGTCTTTAACATGATCAGAACCAAAGTTATCAAATGTGTGACTTTCACCTTTCATGACCTTCAGACCCAAAAATTAAATCAATTTTCAATTAGATCATGACCATGAAGTTTGGTTGGATTGTTTTGTAGAAAATTGTTTTTGCTTTTGACTTTGCAGAACATGATTGAGTTTTGGAAAGGAAAGCAAAACAAAAAACAATAACATCATTGTTTGGTGCATTTTTGTTCAGGCAACCAGTATCTTCAGACAACCTGATCTGGTAGCACCAGATGCCCTAACAGTATTATCACTCAGAGTGAAAGTGAACTTGGAAACAATGGTAACTAAAGGGCAACTTCACATTCTTCAAATGGGGCATCACCACTGGATGCCTTTTAAGGTCAAACGCAGGACTGACCAAGTTTGGTAATGATTGTTCAAGCAATGTGATTATTAGGCTGTACACAAACAAGCAAAAAACTACTAAAAATATCACAAGCTTCTTTGGCAAGAGTAATACAGATAATCCTTTTTCTACAATTGGACATTAATATTAAAATGAGATTAAACACCCAAGCTTTACCTTCGTGATGGCATCCAAACATTTCCAAGCCGCGAGCAGCACGCGATTGTCCTCTCGGACAAATAAAGCAATAAGTACCCGCAGTAATTGTGGATAATACGAAGAGTAATCAGCTTTTGTTTTGCTGCAGAACGCCTTCAAAATGTTTACTGCTGCACAAGAAATTTCAGGGGAAGAATTATTGGCCGAACTCAGCAATTCATTCAGAATTGTATTTGTACCCAAATCATCTGTCACGGAGAGTACGACTGATTCACAATAACCCAATTCCTAGCAGAAAGAAAAAATATTAAGAAAAATTAGAAAAACACTAAAATAGACATTAAGTATAATTTTCAGTTTTTAGATTAAAAAACAATTTTTTAAAATTTATTCAGCAAAACAATTTTTTTCAACTGTGAAGTCTTCAATATGTTGGCTGGAGCCAGTCACCTGAAAGAGGAGAGAACTGAGCATAGCTAGAATAACGCAAAAGAGACGGCAAGATTAATGCTCACTATATTGTGGTCAACAAGCGAAATTCATTACATACTGCAACACACAAAAAGGAAGGAAGGGGAAAAAGAGAGTAATAAATAAAAAAAATAAATAAAAAAAATAAAGCAAGACAGGATCATGCAACACCCATCTCCAAGGATTCTCGTACGACCATCTACAAAGATTCTTGTCACCACTTGTCCTTGTTCTACCTACGACCTCCTTTTATGCAGCTGAGCGGCGCGATTTTACACATTCTATCACTTTGCAAGACCGCCCAGTTATAAAAGCTATGGGCACTGCCATTTTGATTCTTTCCTCCCTGCCCCCCGACAACTTGACTCTACATGATGGACAGAAGCTTTAATGGTTAGCCACAATTTTCCCTACATATACAAAAAACACTTTTTCCCTTTCTTTTTTCATTTTAATTTCAAGTATAAATACCAATGTCGCTTGCTTCAGAAAACTCAGGAAATTTTACTGTATTTTGTACCAGATTTAAAACAAATTTCAAACCATGATGTAATAAAATTATA
This sequence comes from Euprymna scolopes, assembly GCF_053919585.1. Taxonomy (NCBI): domain Eukaryota; kingdom Metazoa; phylum Mollusca; class Cephalopoda; order Sepiida; family Sepiolidae; genus Euprymna; species Euprymna scolopes. The sequence goes on from NC_136483.1 coordinate 73,545,105, forward strand.
TGAGAAAGGTTTTTTTTCTTTATATTTTCAACAGATTTTTGAGTGGTTTTTCATACAGTTAAAAAAGAATTTAGTTGATTTAAACATATTCTTGTAGCTATTCTCGTTTATAACACAAGGTTAGCCAATAAGAAAAAGGAAAAAAAAAAAACACCTTTACTGACAACAAACAAAAAAAAAGATAAAAATGAATTAACATTTTAGATTTATCTTCTTGATAATATTAATTGAATAATTAAATACTAAAATCGATATTTTTATTTCAAATTAAAAAAAAAAATGAATTTAATTTGTTTTAATATTTGTGAATACAGATGCTGTTTTCAGTTTCATTTGAACATCTTAAATGGATTTGAAACAGATGCACCTACCTCTTCTTCTTTTGGTGTACCAATAGCGTTACTGAGTGAAGACAATAAGGCCGGTAGGATCTTGTTCAGATGTTTGCTCAGCACATCACCCGCAACAGACGAGAGAAATGCAAGTGCTCTTGTATTGACAGGAGGGGCGATTAGCTTTAAAAAAAATAAAATACATAAGCATTTCATTTTCAATGTATGTGTTAGAGATATAAGACAATTTTAACGAAATTATGGGAAAAAAATCTAATTGAAAACATAAAAGCAGAGAATTCAAAACAGAACAGTTGAAGTTTTTTTTTTTTTTTTTTTTAAATGTTTTTTTTCTATATTATTTTTTCTTTTAACTATTAGCAACCATGAATGAAATTGCAATGGCTTCAAATTAAATTATCCAGTAAAATTAAAAACGTCATTTCACAAAAAAAAAAAAAAATAAAAAAATAATTGGAATTAGGAAACGTTATTTTGTCATAGATAATTTAGGACGGTGAAATAAGTAGAACAAAGAAATAATTTTTTTTTTTTTTTTTTTATATACAAAGAAACTTTCATTTGGTCAAGGTGCCAAAAAGGGAGATTTTTATATAAATTATAACGTTCATTTTTCGAACATCAAATGATAAGGTTTTTCAATTAAGCAATGAAAAATGTTTACCTACTTTAAAAAAATAAACTTTGTTTATGATGAAGTGTTTTTTTTTCGTATTTAATAAAGAAAATTCTTAAATTTCATTTTTGTAATATAAAAAATAATTAAAATAAAATATTAAGTAATTAGAAAATGAATCACTGTACATAAAAAAAAGATTGCATCATATCAACGTCCTAAATCGACCTTTGTTATAATTTAATCTGCAACAAAATAACACTATTTCTTTAGTAAATGCTAGTTATCTCCCTTAGATAAAAACGACCCCGTCAATAAGTGTCCAAAAAATATGGCTGACTGAAATGAAAAAGTACACAATATGTAAAATTATATTTTTCGGCCTTGTTGTATTTTGAGATTTACTGATGTTAAAGTTATAAAAGAAAATGGAAGAGTAATTTTTAACCTGGTGAAGGAGTCAGATGTGTAGTTAAATATAGGACAGGCAAAACATGACCCTACTCATTATTTTGCGCTTGCTTCCTTTTTGCAATCAAGTCAAAGTGTAATATCTATTCTATTCTCAGTAGGCATCCTACTGATGCAAATGAAATTTTTTGCTTCCAGTTTAGGAGTGAGATTTTCCACACCAAAACTTTTATCTCATAGAGAGGAGGAAAATAAACAAGATTAAAAAAAAAAAAAAAAAATGAAAGGTCACTTTGTAGATCTTATAAAAATTTGTAAGAATATTTGCTGCTTTTTTTTTTTTTAGATAACAACAATAAATACGATTCTAATTTTATGCTATGCAGATTTCCTATCTTGTAAAAGGGAAATATTCAACGTTTTAATGAAAACATATCAGTAGGTTCGAAGAATTTCTTTTTCTAAAGATTTTCATAACTTTCAAAGTAACCCTCTATTCTAGTATTGCTTCTTGCCCATCTTTTTTAAATCAGATAAAATATGTAGTTAAACTAGAAGTTGATTTCCGTTCAGTTATAGACTGGGGTAAGAAATGGTTTGTTTTATTTAATCTTGTTAACACTCAGTTATTGTCTTTCAATCGTATATGTGTCCCTTTTCTTCATGAGATTCTTATAGATGGCTCTGCTATTGATGAGAAATCGACTAAAACTTGTTGGTCTTTTTTCTCATCAAATCATTCTTGAAGTTCATATATTAAATCCATTGCTCTTTCTGTCTCTCGTAAAATCGGTTCTCTCTATATAAAACATTTTCTCACACCCGAGGCTATTCTTTACCTCTACAAGTCTACTATCAAACCATGTATAGAGTATTGTAAGCATATTTGGGTTGGTGAATCTGTTCCATTTGAAGGTTCTTGATAAATTGTAAAAACGTATCTGCAATTTAATTGGCCCCCATATTTCTTCTTCACTGCAACCTCTCTCTTACAGACATGATGTTGCTAATCTCAGTCTCTTCTACAAATACTATTATGGCATGTGTTCTTCAGAATTAACTGATAAATTCCCTGCTTCTTTTGTTCCAGCTCATTTGACGCGTTGGTTTAGAGGTCTCCATAAATTTGCTGTTTTAATATCTCATCATAATACAGCTTCCTATTCCAGCAGCTTCTTCCCAAGGATTGCAAGGTTGTGGAACTCTTCCTGCTTACTGTTTTCCTCCTACCTACAGCCTTGGTCTTTTCCAGACTAAGGTTAATAGTCATCTCCTGTCTTTGCAATAATCATCTTTCATTCTAGTTAGCTCCTTACATCCAGTAGCTTCATATCTCATCTCAAGCAATTTCCATTAAAAAAAAAGTCGGACATTCATTGCTAAGAATAAACTGCCAAGTAAAATAACTCGATCCAATTAAAATTGTCACAACTAAAAATGATTTAGTTGGGTCGAGTCATCTCAAGAAACACTGCATATTTAAACAAATAGGTAATGAAAAAAAATTGGTTCTTCTCCAAAATTCCATCTATAAAGAAAATACAAAAGAAAGAAAATGATGTATATATCCTTAGTAAAACAAAAATATCATATTCCAAAAATTACATAAATTGATCAACTAGTTTTATTTTTAAAAAGAAAATCATTTTTAAGTGTTTAATAGGAATTTGTAGGCATTACAACATAAATCTTGCAAGTTTGAATGATCAAAATATTTCCTCCTTTTTCTAGATTGTTTTCAAAATGGCAGACAAGATTGTCGCTCTTCTGTTACTTATATAATTGACTTTTCTTACTTTAAAAAAAAAAAAAAAAGATCCATTTATGTGATTTTTGGAATATGATATTTTTGTTTTGTCACAGATATATGTATCACAGATTTTATTTATTTTTTTGTTTTGTTTTTAATATGGTGAGAATTCTGGACAAAAAACAATTAAAAAGTAATAAAAAAAAAATCTGTTGTTTATGAAATCTTTTTGTAATAAACTAAAATATTTCAAAACGAATAAAAAAAATTTGTAAATTATTTCTAACCTGAGGAACAAGATACGGCAGCACCACACGGCTTTTGACAGACATCACTTGTTTTAAACCGTCAAGTGCCCATTCCGACGTAGAAGGATTAGCCTAGAAATAATACAAATATTTTTGAATACAATATTGATAAAAAATAAACAAAATTTTGCTTAACAAATGTAGAGAGCCACACGTTTTTTTTTCTAAAAAAAAAGCTAAAATATTAAAATAGCATAAATCATAAATTTAAAATTGTTCTTAAAAATAAATAACTTTAAAAAGGAAAAGTATTGCTGCATTAATTACTTCGAAACAAATGGAATCAAATATTTTATTCAAATTAAATAAAATTAAATAAAATTTTTTAAGAATTTCTAATTCAATCATGGCAATTATTGCTCATATGGAAAACTTGCATCCATCTTTATTTATATATTCAGCAAAAACTATTTTTCGTTTTTAGAGTTCCATTCTTGGAAAAAGAAAAAAGAAAAAAAGCAATAAAACATTGTTCCTATTTACTAACTAAAATACTTGTTTATGCTATTAGTAGGAAAATAAAAAGAAAATAGTTAAGAGCCCTTTTCTCTCTCTCTCTCTCTCTCTCTATATATATATATATATATATTTACACACGTGTGTGTATGTTATTTGGAGAGTCAACACTTATCAAGGCTCAGAGGCCACTCAAGGATAAGGGTTAAGTATTAGATAGATCGCAAGACAAGATCAGTCATGATCAAACTTAGGTTATCTAAATAGGATGACAATAAGAATTTAATCACATTAAACTTGATGATCAGTCAGAGGAGAAGAAGATAAATGGCATTGTGTTCCACAGAAAGACAGTTCTAGGAAAGAAACTCTTCTCATGGAATTTTTGTTTAGTTTTGGGCACAAATAGGGAGTGAGAAAAGTTGTTGGCGGTTGTTTCAGCTAGGTAAGTATTTGTTGTGAACATAAATATGTGTATGTGTATATATATATATATATATACAAAATTTTTTCTGTTTAAATTCGTCCTTTCCGGCGAGATTGTTATTTTTCCAACCATTGTAGGCACTTATCACATGTGGTATCGACGAAGTCCTGGTTGGTGGAGGACAACTTTTTGCGGCTAATGGCGTCGTCATCAAACGCCTGCTTCACGGAAAATACATAATTCTCCACTGTTGTTCACGGTCGTCCTGTTGGTAACAGTTGGCGTCGGCCAGCATCTGGTTGATCTCGTCCTTTGTCAGCCGGCCTTTGTTGTTAGTGATAGTGATCTTATTCGATCTGCCCGTGCTCTCATCGACGGCTAACACACTGAGGATGCCGTTGGCATCCAGCTTGAAACTGACTTCGATCTGAGGTACACCCCTAGATGCAGGCGGGATGCCAACAAGTTCGAAACTTCTTAGGCAGTGGTTGTCTTTCGTCATGACACGCTCCCCCCTCGAAAACCTGGATTATCGGAATTTGTGATGAACACTTCGGAAGTCTTGTTAGGGATTCTGGAGTTTCGGTGGATTATATTAGACATGACACCACCGACTGTCTCAATTCCGAGAAACAAGGGGGCCATGTCGATTAATTAGACATCTCGTAAGTTGTCCGAAGTGTTATCATCGCTGAGGACGGCTGCTTGCACAGTGGCCCCGTATGCAACCGCTTCATCAAGATTGATTGATTGATTTGTTCAAGTTCTTCCCGTTCATAAAGTTTTGCAGCATTTTCTGAATCTTGGGGATGCGTGTCGATCCACCGACGAGGACGATATCATCGATGTTGGACTTGTCGAGTTTCGCATCGTGCAAGGCCTTCTCAAAAGGTCTGCTCACCCATCATGTCAAAATAAACCATCACAAGAACACCCCGTGAGCAATGTTTATTACCACACACATACTGGAAAATTATGTGTGAATTTGTCAACATCATAATCATCATATCATGTACTAATTCATATCAATTGGACTGTTGTTTTTTGTTGATTCGTACGTCGAGTTATTTGAAAAATTATGTATGAATTTGTCAACATCATCATCATTATCATGAACTGCATATGTGAGTCTAAAACAAACTTTTTATTTAAAAAAAAAAAAACAAGCGTCTGTAATTTCATATCAATTGGACTTGTTTTTCGTCGATTTGTACGTTGAGTTATTTGGGAAACTATGTGTGAATTTATCATCATGCACTGCATAAGTGTGAGTCTAAAACAAACTTTTTATTTAAAAAACCCAAACAAAAAGGAAGGAGGAAAAAGATCAGGAAGGAAAAGAAACAAAAACGGTCCAGCAGCTGATCACTTACTATGTATGACTTTTGGAATGTATCTTCACATGTATTTTACATGTATATGTGTGTGTACGTATGTATAGGCATATGTATGTATGTGCGTATATGTGTGCCTCTACGTGATTATGGTTACGCATGTGTTTATTGTCATGTGTATGTGGGGTGGAGAGGGCGCCCGTAAGCCGTGGTGAAGGCAATCACTCTAGGAGAAGCAAATCTTAGATTTAAAAAAAAAAACAAAACAAAAAAAAAAAACAAAGCGGGAGACCAGTACCCGCATTAAGCTGGTCTGCAGTTTGATTTGTTGCTCGCTATCTTGCTCTTGCTTGTTACTGGACGTCAACATTTTGAACCGAGAGAGAGATTTAGCTGTCGTATAAAGCTAAAACTCTGTAATATCATCTGTGTATAGATACTACCTCAGCCATGGAAAAGTTGTGACACGTGTAGGCCTGAAATGCTGGAATCATGTAATAATTGATCTGCCATCATTATATGTATATATAGGTGTATGTATGTTCATGTACAGGTGTATGTATATGTGTGTATATCTATGTGTATATGTATGTATATATGTATATGCAATCATCATCATATGTATGTATGTATGTGTGTATATAGCTGTCGTACAAAGCTAAGACTCTGTAACATCATCTTTGTATAGATACTCCCTCAGGCATTTGGGATCATGGATTTTAAATGTCTGAAGGAGTGGCACTCGTCTGACAAGACGTTGCAATCATCATATACGTATATATATTGTTTGTGTGTATGTGTGTGTATGCATGTATATGTATGTTTGTGTATGTATATATATATATATACACGTACATGTATGTATATACATGTGTATGTATGGGTGTGTGTATGTATATGTATGTGTATTATGCATTGTGTATGTATATATGTGTGTATGTTTACAGATGTGTGTGTATATGTATATTTGCATTTATATATATATATATATATATGTGTATGCCATTGACCGTCTTGTGTATGTTTATGCATGTGTATTATGCATGTATGCATGCATATATGTGTGTTATATGTATGTATATATGTGTATGTATACTAGTGACCGTCTTCAGTGTCATGTCTGTTTGAGCATGTGAATTTTGCCAGCAGGACTAAAGTCATTTTCAGCTCCGTGCCTAAGGGAGTGGCACTCGTCATATACATAAAAATTTGGATTTTACTGTCATTGGATAATTTACCTTTCACCTGACTATCCATTCATGTGAAATAACCTTTTTCTTCACAATATTCCCTCTGCTTCACTTTTTGTTATCAAGTAAGATTTTTGACTTACTTATAGTTTCAGCAAATACTTTTGTATGTAAAATCCGATCCCACATTTTGCTAATTCCTACCCTCTGATGAGAAGGAAAGTATTTCTTCGAAACTCCACGGATTAAGGGTTTCCTTTTCAGATTGAATATGTTTTTAACTCTTTTTCAAAATGTTTTTTTAACATGTTTTATTAACTACTGGCTCATATATATATATATATATATATATATATATGTATGGAGAAATCCCACATACATACTCTATGTTCTATCCTTGGAATCCGTTGACAGGATCACATTACTAATCTTAGGTCCTAGACCAAGCCAAACCATCAAACTTAAAATGTATGCTCATCAAGACCCAAAGGTGGTGGACAGATCATGTCATTCACATGCTAAGGCACTAGCTGTATGGAGAATTTCAGAAAGGAAAACGAAACCATGGTCGTCAAAAAAAAAAAAACATGGTCAAGACCAATCTACAGTGGTATGAACTTGAACCAAAGGAATTGGAGGACTATGCCAGTGATCGATCAAACTGGCGAACCACTGTCCGCAAAGCTACTGTCACCTTTGAGGATACTTGTCGCTAGAAGTTCACTGTAGCCAGACATCAGCACTAAAGAGCATCAACAGTCGTGATACAAATTATGGACTTTCGGTGCCCTTACTGTTCCAGCTCCTGCACCTCCAGCTTAAGGTTACAGTCACCCCTGTAAACACAGACCTGTTGCCAAAATGAAGAATCTTCCTCATACAGAACGAGCTACCAACAAAACACGTGTGTGTGTGTGTGTATGTATGTATGTATATATATATATATATAAGGTCTCTACCAAATTACTATCAAATTTGGTGTACACTTTAAATTTGATATATAAGCGATGTAAATTTATGGAACAAATTCAATTTGGCTTTTAGCTGTTAAAAATAGCTGCTAAGAGGTCAAAATTGAAAAAAAAATTAACATGTAACTTCTACGCATGCGCAAATATACATTTATACCTTTAATAATGCCATTTTTTAAGTTTTCATATGCATATAGACTTAGCATAGATAATGAATAATGCTGAGCGCTATACATTTTTGTTTCAATTCTATCTAATGGCATCAAAGTCTTTTTTTTTTAACTTTTGAAATCACTACTATATATTGGGTACAATATAATAATCAATTTACTCTATAATACGAAATCTGCATAAATTCAAATATCATATTTAAGTGTAATTTACAACCAGGCAACGTCAGGAAGCCTGCTAGTATGTATATAAAAATGAACTGACCAATTTCTTGAGCAGGTCTGGTAAAATTTCATCCAATGCCCGGAAACCAATATTATGGTGAAGATTATCAAATGTACGGGCAGCAGCCTCCCTCACTTCAGGAAGTGGGTCACATAATGCACGTCGTACACTGGGAATTAAACTATCGGCAAACACGGTTACCTGGAAAAAAAATTAGATGAATGGTTACAAACTGAAATGAAACAACTATATTAGGAAAAAAAAACATTTCTGTAATGCCTGTTTCAATCAAGCCATGCAAGACTGCACAAAAATAGCAACAAAAAAATGGCAATCAAGATGAATGTGGTGGCCATTAAAAAATTAAATCTCAGAAATGATCATAGAGAGTGTATAATAATGAGTTAGAAAAAAAATTAAAAAATAATTCTGAGTTTTTACAAAGATATTTTCAATTTAATCTTTAAGAGGTCAATCAGATTATTTACAAAATGTTGCCAGTTTTGAAGTAAATGCGTATTGCTTCAAGGTTATTAAAAATTTCATTTAAATTTTTGCTTTGAATTGAAAACAAATTCATGGTTACCAACTTACTACTTTTACTTTTTTTTTTTAAAAAAGAGATTGAATACAACATCAGTATTGATTTATAAGCATGACCTCACTTAATTTAAGTAAAGAAAAGAAAAAAAAAACCTTCAAGCTCAAAAGCTAAACAATGATAAATGCATAGATTCTGAACCAGAAAACAGCAATTCTTTCCCTTTTGTCAGAAACATTGCTCATGGAATATGAGAACTTGAAGACAAAATGAGAGTATTGTTATCCACTTCTCTTATATATATATATATATATATATATATATATATATAAATAAAGTATAAAGAAGTACTTATATGCGTTTCCTTCAAATATTATATATTACGGTTTCTGCTGAGAATACCTAGGTTTCATCTGTTTGGTTATCATAAAATAACCCCATCTTGTTTTTATTTCAGAAAGATTTATCAATCTCATTTCAATGAAATCCAAGTATTCCTAGTAGAAAATTGAGCATGTTGATGTTTTTTTTTCTAACTACATTCTAATTAATTATATATATCAGTTGTCATTTTTTTTGAAGCTCAGAGAAGAATAGATACATAAACCATTAAATAAATGTAATATTGTGATTTTAATGTAAAAACAATAAAAATGAACAATATCTGTTGTAGTTTTTGTTAATGTAGTCCCCATTTTCCCCATATGACGTATTTTCATCCGTCAATATTTTTAATACCATGGCCCCACAAAATTCTCAAGTTTCCTTTTTCAATTCAAAATAATATTTATGTGCTGCGACATGTGCCATTATTCATCATAATAACTCAAAAATCAAAAATATAGAAAATTAAGCTTCGAAAATTATGTAAAATCCACCATATCCTCTGAATCTTATACCATCTCTTTTAAAGTTGGCAAGAGTTTACTGAATTAAGACTTATTCTTACTAAAAAAAAAAAAAAAAAAAAGAAAAAGTAAAAATTTGTTAGTTTTTGAACTGAAACTAAAGTATCTTATAAATGTGATATTAAAACTTTTTCAGAGAAAAGAAATGATATTGATTCTTTTTCATGAATGGATATAACTTGTTATGCGATTGTTAATCAATTCTTCATTCTATTAGAAAGACCAATGTGTATTTATTTGTATATAGATAAATTTACTTTCATTCCTTCACACCATACTGAAATTCTTAGAGTTAAAAAGAAATGTATTAATTACATGTATATTAAATTACTTTTATAGCAGAGGTCAATTTCAATTAACAGTTAAATACGCACTTATTCTTTCATAGATCAATATCAAAAATAATTATTTTTTGAAGATATATTAAAAAATATAACAAAATTATTAATTTGTATAAATGGATGCAAACTTTGGTTAAAAGTTTAGATATGCATGCACATACGTTGGCCAAATTGCATTGTGGGATTCTTTTGTGTAATGCAAGGTCTTACATCATTCTTCATATGCAATAATGTAATGAATTAGTTTCATTTTTTTTGCTAAAATCTAAGAAATTTATGAATATGATTTTGTGATATGAAAATGTCCTAGGTTCTTGCAAACAGATTCACTGAGGGAAATTATCTCGGTAATGAATGACAATAAAACATTGATTCATTGACTTTCAGACCAATAATACTATGGTAGTAAGCGGCAAAAATGCATAGAGAATGGTGGTAACTATGTAGAAAAATAAATTCTGGAGAACAAAAGGGTCGCTCGTCTTAATGATACCATTCCTGTTTTTGTAGCTCTTCCACTTTTTGAGTTAAAAAAAATAAGAGGCTTTACTTTTGGAATTACTCTCGTATAATTTGTTTTGTTTTCCTATAAATACACAATAGTTTTCTAATATTTACAATTATTAAAATTATTTTATAATAAAAAAAACTGGATAAATTAGAAAAACTTTCCTTAAATTGAACAAAATCGCCCACCACAAGTGAGAAGAGAAAAGAATGAGAGGGTAGATCATTCTCTGGCTTGATCGCCTATTTAGTCTCTCTCAAAATTACAAAACTGTTCATGTTTATTTATATGAATAAATACAAACATTTGATTTTTGTGTTTGCAAAGAACTTACGAAATGGTTATTATTTAAAAGTTTGGTTTTAAATATTTCAAGTAGTGAACTTTGTGAAGCAAAACCAAGCTGGCAAAGCCAGTTTGTAATGAATGAAGATGACATTTGCCAATAAAGATATCAGATATTTTTTTTTATTGCGACTTATAAACAGATAGACGTTTTGTCATGATCTGATATATATATATATATATACAAAAAGTCACAAATTCATTGTATCGATAAACAAAATATATGTGAATGACTTACATGGTCTCGACTGGTAGATGCCATTATTTCGCTGAGTCCAATACACACACCTTGTCTTTCATCACTTCTTTTAGAGTCTAATCCTTTCTCAAGGATTGGAATTATTTCTGGAAGGACGCGTTCGCCCAATTTACGGACAAGATCTCCTAAAGTACGCGCAGCAACCTGCAATGGAAATGTACAAAATAAATAAAAAAATGTTACAAGCAAGTTATACAACAGCAAGAATCAATTTCTACAAGCCTGCTAATGAATGCCAGCAAATGTTTTTAAAAGATGTGAGTAAAGATCAAAATTGATATACATTTGTGTATTTATTTAAAACTAGTTGTACCTATTTGGTGTTGCCTGGGAGTATTTTTTTTTTTTTACTTTTATTTATTTTTTAAAATTTCTTTTTAAAAATTATTTGGTCATGCAACTATTAATTGAAACCAATTGTATTAAAATTTTAATGAATTTTTAATGCATAATGTTTTAATCTCTATGAAATTATTAAATGTAAATAGCTTTCAAAACTGTTAACACATGAGAATTTGCTAAGAATTTTAAAGCCACAAATGATTTTCAATTCAACAGTTTAAATGCTTTGAAATTTCAAAATACCATTATTATATTTTGACTTCAATAAATAATGGATTCAATCTTAATTAGGCACAAGGCCATAAAGAGTGGGGAATAGGGATGTTCAATGGCCATACTCACATACTTACTCTAGGTGGCATTCTAAATAAAATATCTATGTTGAACATTTTTATTTGAATTAAAAAAAAAAAAAAAATCAGAAAAGTAATCTAGTGTCAGTAATTTAAGTGTACATGTAAAAAAATAAAAGAAAAAAAAGTTTTTTTTACACATATCCAAAGTTTAATTGCTTTAATTTACAGTGGGTTCTTTTTTAGATTCTTTTTCACAATTATTAATCTAATACTTATTTTTATAGTTAAAGCATTCTTTTAGATTTCCTCAGGCAACGCCAGGACATGAGCCCTGTTGGTAAAAAAAAAAAATTTTTTTTTTAAATAAAATAATGAAACACGCATATAGACAGACACACAAGAAGTGGTTACACAATTTTATTTCATTTAAATTTAAAGAGTTTGTGAACTGGAACACATTTTTATTCTTTAAGAAAACAAAAAAGTCCTAACCTGACGTTTATCATAGCTTGTGCTGGCCAAGCATCCAAGCAGCAGAGAAAATAAAACAGGAAGAATCTCTCGTAACGTCCGTGGTGTATTTGTTACAATAATCTTCCACACATGAAGTGCGGACTGTCGCACTAGGAGAGCTGTATCTGAACGTCCCATATACAATCCAGCCAAGACACGATTACGACGACCCTCACCAAACACTCGCAGTACAGCCTGAAATTAGGAAGAAAAAAATGAGAGAATTTGTTAAGATTCAGAAAAAAAGAGCACAAAACAAAAAGAAAACAAAAAAGTCAATATTTTGATACAATCACCTACATACAATATTTGGGCTGAAAACTTTTCGATTAGTTTTCAATCACTTTTTACAGAAAAACAATCAAAATCATTTCAAACATTGAAAAAATTCAGAAATATACATATAAAAAAATGAAACAGAATATGATGATCAGAAAGTTTTTTTAATTATATATAGTTTAATGAAAAAAATTCTGCAGATTCTTCTCCAAAGATGATTCCAGAATCTCCGATTTTTCTTTGATTATAAATAATTGAATTGAATAATACAAGTTGTTTTAGACCTCAAACTCTAGCAGCATTTGGATTAAAACAAATTTAATTTCATACATTCTTAATATTTTGAAATAAGATACAAAAACAAAAAAAAAACCCAAAATATGATTTCTGGTCAATTCAACTATTTAATTCAAAGAATTTTGTCTGTATGAGAATAGGGTTTACTTTTTATACTTAGATTTTTAGGAAGTTGAAACAAAAATTGTTGTGAATTCTATTATTTTTGTTTTTCCCAACCACTTAACATGATTTAGAGTATTTCTGTGCATTGCTTGAACAACTTTTACTAAATACATGCTTGCTTCTAATTTCTGCAAAACACATTAGTCATCTCTTAGCATTGTCAAAGCTTTCTTCAAATTAACAAAAGCAAAATACTGGTTGTTCTTACCAAGATATTTCTCTTGCATTTGTCTTCAGATAAACGTATTTCACCCAGGCATAAAACTGCATTTGATCTATGCTTATCTGCTACTCTTAGCCACTTAAAACACATACACCACTAGATTGCAATGGAATCACTTACAAAATTGGTAAGGCTGCTTCATTTGGTTGCCTAGTGTTCAAATGAAGTTAAGAGTATGAAAGTAAGAAGAATAATCCGTTTCACAAAATCAGATTTCATCTTGAAGTTGAATTGTACGAAGAAATAAGAAAATGAAGCAAGAAAATTAAAAAAAGAACAAAAGTTACATATTAGTTTTTACTTACTTTCTGCGAAGATTCAGTTCCAAAATTGTCATCTTCATTTGCTGTCTCAGTTGACATCTTTCCAGTGACACCTGTACAAAGAATAGGGAAAGAGTTTTGGATTTTTTTTGTCCTTAAAGAAGTCAAAATTTGTAGATATTACAACATTAATTAGTTTAAATTATTTAGTTATCTCCCTTTATTTATTTTTCTTTTTAGATTATTTTCAAAATTCTATTACTCACAAAATTTGATTTTCTTATTTAAAAATAAAACTACTTAATAATTTACATGATTTTTGGAATATGATATTTCAATTTAGTCTCGGATACATACATTGTTCAAATTTTTTTATTTAATATAGGGGAAATTCTGAACAAGATCTGATCATTTTTAAAACTTCTAGTAAAAAAAGTGTAGTGAAACTATTCAATAAAAAATAATTTAAAAAAAGGATTTTGCCAAAATCCTACTAACCTGAGACTCTGTAGAGCAAGTCTCCTAACAACTGAACGGAACTGTAACGAATCCTCCAATTCTCATCAAACAAGCCATTTTCTAATTCAGGTAGCAGTAGTTCAATGGCTGTTTCAGCATACATGGTAATAATCCTTTGACCAGCTCTCAGTGCCGTCTCTCGGACAAACTCAGATTCATCTGCAAGCGCCTGCAAATCAATCAAGGTAAACTGAACATTTCTGGAAACATTTACTTAAAAGGACATTAAGTGAAATTAATTGCGGCATGTCAAAAAAACTTATTTTTTTGTTAGATTTCATAAAACAAGATTCATTTTTATTTATCATAGGTTTTACTTTGTATAAACAAAGGGAAATTATATTATTTGCAAATTTATTATTGTATAAAAGAACAAATGTCTGTATTTCCAGCTAAAACTTGAAATACACAAACCCACAAAGTTTTAATTTAAAAAAATCAGCATAACCCCAGATGTATATCTAAAATTAAAAAGAAAAAATTCATTATTTGGAGATCAAATGGTCATTTATGTCATTTAATGTTATCAAGACATAATTAATTAATGTTATCATGTTTGTTTTACCTTTTACTAAAGGGAAGTAACTGATTATTTTTCATAGAATTATTTTCCTTAGATTAACTTTAGTTGTCTATGTGCATGAATAGGCTAAGTGAAGAAAAAAGAGGCAGAGAAGGAGAGGGGAGAATAAAAGGTACACTTTTGCTCCGGGCAATGTCAGGTAGCCCTGCTAGCGAAACAAACAAACAAACAAAAAAAAAACAGTTTATTTCTAAAGTTTTAACAATTATGTTCAGATGGAAGTTAGTTGAAGTAATTTATCTGCATACAAAATCAGTTTCCACAAGCAATATTTCAGTTTGGAAGCATTTTTGTTTTTTACCCGTTTTGGTTTGATTGCACGAGAAAGCACCTTCTGATTTACAGGAACATTTTAGTAAACAATTTATTAATTGCTTCAAATACAATAAATTGAGAATTCCACTTTCGTATTCAATCATTAAATCAGAGTTGGTTATAGGGTCTCTTGGATGGTTGTTTATGAGATACATAATTTTTAATTTGATTCATCGATGTTCCCTATTTGTAATCCAAAATTGGGACATTATATGAGATACATGGAAGGTATAATCGTTTTTGGAAAGTGTCCATTTCATTGTTTCTGCTATATTCAATTGTTTGGACTGCTATATTCAATTGTTTACAAATTGATTCTCCACCATCATTCTCTGTCATATACAAGGCGTGGTATAAATAATGTCCTACGATTTGTCAAGTTTTACTGAACAAAAATGTATAACAATAGATTGAGAAATTAATATGGTGCATTAAAGTAGTTAAAGAAAATTGTTTAATACAAATCACTGCTTGAAAAAATAAAATAAGGCACTATTTATACTGCACCATGGATTTTATTAACGTGGTGGAGTGATATCAGCGATAGGCTAAGGGAGGTGTTAGTTATGGGTTATTTATGATGAGGCTTTATATGATCAGATAGAATTGTCTCTCAACCACCCATCTAGTTCAAGTGAAGATCAAAGTGAATTGTTGTTCCATAATTATCAGTTGCTCATGTACCAGTTCTCTGGCATCATAGGTCACAAGCCACAGTCAACAAGTGACCCTCTTCCTGGAAGGAGGAGGGAGCTTACATCTCTGCAGTCAACATATTCTACAACTCAAGCCGACAGAGTGAAAGACTCAGTAAAATGAAGCTATTACTATTGCTTGTATCACGATTTATTTACCTTCAGAATTGATGGAATAATCTGGCCAATGTAGGGCACAAAATTCTCCTTGAAGACGAGTGGCATGTAGATGTACATCATAATGTAACCGTCTCGTACGTGTGGCGCGATGTCGTTACGGTCAGCTGTCTGCACAATGTCGGGCATGAATTTTTGCAGCTTCTCAAGACCCATTCCTCCAATCACTTCACTGAGACCTACAAAGACAAACAGTTGTAAATTAAAATTGTGCTACCACATCACAACATTATAAGCACATAGAAAGAAACATATCCGACAACAGTATTGTACAAAGGTAACTAGAACGTCTTTTTTACAAGTGAAACGCTTCCTTTTCATATAACATTCAGAAATGCAAAGCAAATATTCTAATGCTTTGGCTGATGTAACCTGACCTTCTTTAGATGTATCATGTTGGCGAATCTGTATAGAATCCTGCATTTAATCTACGAAAGGTAGCTTGCTCTCGTTTTGTCGACCAAGGATCCATGGCATAACAGATAAAGTGTTAAAATAATAATCAGCTCTAATTAAGTCTTTTGGAGGTTAATAGTTCAATCCTCAGTGCATGTGATAATACAATTACAAATAACTTTACACTTACCTGGTCATGACTGACAAAACGAGAGCAAGCTACCCCAGTGGATAAATCGTTCTATTTGGAATAACATATAGATTTCCAAATTTGACAAGTTGCACCTAAAGCAAGTCGGGTTATATCATCAAAAACATTGAGAATAATATCCAAGATGAGAATGATAGTTTGAATAATTTGATACAAATTTCTCTTGGGTTCTTCATATCTGAAGAGGGGATATGAAAACGTTATAGGAATAAATAAACCCTTTCACACATAAAAAGATTTTCTAGTCATCTTTATACAGATATACAGAGAGAGAGTTTTAAAAATTGAATCATTCAAGATATAACTATCAGAGAAACTCCATAGTCTTAGCTAATGGAACTGTATAGGCCTAATATTGATTAAGAAAAAAAATTATTCCTTAAACCTACAACCCGAGATGACAAAATAAATTGATTTTGGTGATCTTCGAATTGCAAATGATTAAAATTTTTTTTTAAAAACACCCTATTTCTAGCCAGACTTAAAAGATATAGCGAAACTGTTGCCTGTGGATGAATACGTGTTTTCAGTGATGATGATGCTGCAGCATGACTGACAAAATTTTTAAAACACAAAATGGTAATCATAAAATAAATAATAGTAATCATAAAATAAATAGTAATTATTTTTTTAATTTTTAATTTTTTTTCACAGTGATCACCACTTATCAAGGCCCGGAAGCCACTCAGGGATAAGGGTTATTGCAAGTACATTACGTTAGTGTTATTATATAATAAATATCAAGGCCCGGAAGCCACTCAGGGATAAGGGTTATTGCAATTACATTATGTTAGTGTTATAAAATAAATAATAGTAATCATAAAATAATAGTAATTATAAAATAAATAATAGTAATGATAAAATAAATAGTAATGATAAAATAAATAGTAATGATAAAATAAATAGTAATGATAAAATAAATAGTAATGATAAAATAAATAGTAATGATAAAATAAATAGTAATGATAAAATAAATAGTAATCATAAAATAAATAATAGTAATTATAAATAAATAATAGTAATTATAAATAAATAATAGTAATCATAAAATAAATAGTAATTATAAAATAAATAATAGTAATCATAAAATAAATAGTAATCATAAAATAAATAGTAATCATAAAATAAATAGTAATCATAAAATAAATAGTAATCATAAAATAAATAGTAATCATAAAATAAATAGTAATCATAAAATAAATAGTAATCATAAAATAAATAGTAATCATAAAATAAATAGTAATCATAAAATAAATAGTAATCATAAAATAAATAGTAATCATAAAATAAATAATCATAAAATAAATAGTAATCATAAAATAAATAGTAATCATAAAATAAATAGTAATCATAAAATAAATAGTAATCATAAAATAAATAGTAATCATAAAATAAATAGTAATCATAAAATAAATAGTAATCATAAAATAAATAATAGTAATCATAAAATAAATAATAGTAATCATAAAATAAATAATAGTAATCATAATAAATAATAGTAATCATAAAATAAATAGTAATCATAAAATAAATAGTAATCATAAAATAAATAGTAATCATAAAATAAATAGTAATCATAAAATAAATAGTAATCATAAAATAAATAATAGTAATCATAAAATAAATAATAGTAATCATAAAATAAATAGTAATCATAAAATAAATAGTAATCATAAAATAAATAGTAATCATAAAATAAATAGTAATCATAAAATAAATAATTATAAAATAAATAATAATCATAAAATAAATAGTAATCATAAAATAAATAGTAATCATAAAATAAATAGTAATCATAAAATAAATAATAGTAATCATAAAATAAATAATAGTAATCATAAAATAAATAATAGTAATTATAAAATAAATAATAGTAATTATAAAATAAATAATAGTAATTATAAAATAAATAATAGTTATTATAAAATAAATAATAGTTATTATAAAATAAATAGTAATTATAAAATAAATAATAGTAATTATAAAATAAATAATAGTAATTATAAAATAAATAATAGTAATCATAAAATAAATAATAGTAATCATAAAATAAATAATAGTAATCATAAAACAAATAATAGTAATCATAAAATAAATAATAGTAATCATAAAATAAATAATAGTAATCATAAAATAAATAATAGTAATCATAAAATAAATAGTAATCATAAAATAAATAGTAATCATAAAATAAATAGTAATCATAAAATAAATAATAGTAATCATAAAATAAATAGTAATCATAATATAAATAGTAATCATAAAATAAATAATACTAATTATAAAATAAATAGTAATTATAAAATAAATAGTAATGATAAAATAAATAATAGTAATCATAAAATAAATAATAGTAATCATAAAATAAATAGTAATCATAAAATAAATAGTAATCATAAAATAAATAATAGTAATCATAAATAGTAATCATAGAATATATAATAGTAATGATAAAATAAATAATAGTAATCATAAAATAAATAATAGTAATCATAAAATAAATAGTAATCATAAAATAAATAATAGTAATCATAAAATAAATAATAGTAATCATAAAATAAATAATAGTAATTATAAAATAAATAATAGTAATCATAAAATAAATAATAGTAATCATAAAATAAATAATAGTAATTATAAAATAATAGTAATTATAAAATAAATAGTAATTATAAAATAAATAATAGTAATTATAAAATAAATAATAGTAATTATAAAATAAATAATAGTAATTATAAAATAAATAATACTAATTATAAAATAAATAGTAATTATAAAATAAATAGTAATGATAAAATAAATAATAGTAATCATAAAATAAATAATAGTAATCATAAAATAAATAGTAATCATAAAATAAATAGTAATCATAAAATAAATAATAGTAATCATAAAATAAATAGTAATCATAGAATATATAATAGTAATGATAAAATAAATAATAGTAATCATAAAATAAATAATAGTAATCATAAAATAAATAGTAATCATAAAATAAATAATAGTAATCATAAAATAAATAATAGTAATCATAAAATAAATAATAGTAATTATAAAATAAATAATAGTAATCATAAAATAAATAATAGTAATCAATCATAAAATAAATAATAGTAATGATAAAATAAATAATAGTAATCATAAAATAAATAATAGTAATCATAAAATAAATAATAGTAATCATAAAATAAATAATAGTAATCATAAAATAAATAATAGTAATCATAAAATAAATAATAGTAATTATAAAACTATGTTAATTCGAATTGGAATTGTAAAGAAAAAAAAAAAATGGAAAACAAACCCTAAATTTTTTATTCAATTATGAGTCAAAAACACACTGACCTTGAGCTGCACCTGATCGATCGACTGAACTTCTTTCTGAGACAAGAGTTTCCATGAGCCATGGTAGCAGATCATCAAAGCTACCTTCTCCCATTCCTCGTACCATTGTTCCAAGAGCTCTAGCAGACACACAGCGTACTTCAGGTACAGGATCCAGAAGGGATTGTTTCAATCCAGGAATAACAGTTGGAAGATATGGCGACAGATCCTAAAAAGGGTAGAAAAAGGTTGTTTTGTTTCATGTTATAGCAACTTTTTCATTTCATGTCAAATCCAGTCATTTTGGCAAAACTTATGTTTCGAGTTATTAGTTCGTTTTGCACACATTTTTAAAATTATTAAATAGTGATATAATGATCGATTCAGTTGATAATCCATTGATAAGACTGAATAGGCATGGGAACAATTATAATTGAAGAGTGACTTTACATTCCCTAATTCCTTAAATCGTATACCATCCAGTTCAAAGCATGCTTACCTTTTGATCGGTTAAAGAATACATGTTGCCAATAATTTGTGCTGCCATTTTCCTCGTGTCAGTTGTTCGATCTTGGAATGCTCTTTCAACAACGGGCATAATCAGAGCTAATGAAGCGGCATCAATGAAATGGACAAATTTGGTATCCAACAACGCTTGCAGGCATTCATAAGTCTTCATGGTTGGATCTTGAAGAGCAGCCAACAGAACTGGCACAATGGCTAGACAGAGGGGGGAAGAAAAAAAGAAGTTAACATGTAAGACAGAGATATTCAAATCAGACCTTACTGTGTTATTTTTTTTTTCAGACAGTATGTTTTAAATATATCGAATGAATCCTCTTTTTAAAATTGCACTGTTAAAAATTTTAAAACAAAACAACTCAAGTTCAGAGTAAATAATATACAATCCAAAATCTACCACAATTTTTATTGTTGTTCAAAATCATTAAAATGATACAAACATCAAAAAAACATTTCACAAAACATTTAATTCAATGGTTTTACATCTTTTCCAAAAAAGTACTAAATTATGAACCGCCTGCACTTGTCCCATTACTCTTTAAGGAAAAATACATAATTCTTCAATCCTACCTGCATTTCTGGCTTTGAATTTCTCTCAGAGAATATATCTATGGATTCAAATCCTAACTTTAAGTAGTTTATTCCATAACATAATTCCAGAGATATTTACTTCATTAAAGTCTCAATAGAATTGGCCTTCTGATATGGGGCTTTTATCCTGCATGAAAATGGTAAGGGTTGGCTAATGAACTTTCTCAAATGAAAGTGTTTTTATTATTTCCTTTTATTAATTTTTAGTTTGATTTTTGACACATTTACATTCATACTGAATTGGGAAGGAAAATGTTGCAATTCATCAATTGTTGATTGGATGCCAGCAAAATTATCGCCCAAGATCACTGTGCCTAAGTACAAACTTCATACACTAATTTCCAAACCTAAGTGGGTGTGCCCTTCCCCATGTGCATATGAAAGGGGTAGGGGAAGTTGCTAGTACTACTAGACATAGAAACCATTTTTGACCAATCCCATCTATATATGTCATTCACAACTGCATCTATTTGCTGGCATTAAACTTCATCTATTTACTTGTCTCCTGACTAGGGCAGAGTTACACACAAGGCTGGTTTTTAATGCGGGGGGGGGGGGGGGGAATGAAGCAATTTGGATTAAGATATAAATAATAAAATTGTGACAGTTCAAAAGGATCTCTCTCTCTCTCATCGATCGAGGACAGTAAAAGATGATGTGTAGTATCAAATCAGATACTACACTTTGCTCCTAGCCAAAAAACAACTTCAATCAGTTGCAACTGAGAAAGTTAAAATTAAAATACACCAGTTCATGCGTGGGAGGAGGAGACATTCTTTGATGAAATAGAAGTCGTCTAATCTTCCTAGCTTCAACGTTTGAAGTTTGAGCTTTCACAGCAAAATGAACACTTTTCGTTTTCATAAAATGTTATAAGACGAAAAACGATGGCAAGAAGAGAAAAAAAAAAAAAAAAAAAAAAAAAGAAAACCCAATAGAAATAAAATCCCACAGATTTTAATCAGACAATGATTTAAGCAGAAATATGTATTTTCTGAATTACAAAAAAAAAGCAGAATCCCACGTCCTAATTAATTAAGTATGCTCAAAATTGAAGTATAAAAAAAAAGAAATAAAAAAAAGGTTAAACATTTAATGAACATTTGGGTAATATTTGGTTTACAGATTTTACACTTGGTCAAAACAAGTAGTTAAATAAATTCTAAAAGTAAACACTATTTTTGCATTCGAAGAACATTTTTAACAATTTATCCAGACACTCACCCCATTATTTCAATAGTAGAGAAATTTAATGAACCCTCACCTACCATGGTTAGAAAAAAAAGGTGCCAGCCATCTTACCTTGAATCTCTGGATTTCGAATGACAGACCCAATTTGTTGGAGAGCTTGAGCTCCAGCTCGTTGAACTTTACTGTGAGAATCTGTCAAAACCTCAATCAGTTTTGGTACGATGTTAGGGAGGCATGCTGATAATTGTTTCGGTGCACAGAATGCCATGGCGCCAAGCAATTCAACAGATCCTGAAAGCAAAATGTAAGATTTAAAGATTCATAAAGTAAATAAAAAGCGATTTTTTTTTTACAGAGAAATTTTGTGAATGAAGTGAAAGAAATTGTGACCTAAATAGCATCTAATAGATCAAGTCAAACATGAAAACATTTAGAGTCACCATAGTTTGAGAATCTATGTTTTACAACACTTCAACCCTATAAGTCATTTCCTATCATACAATGCATTTATAGAATAATTATTTGATAAGTTCTGTAAAGTTCTTTAATTATATTTTCGGTTTCTCCTTTAGGAGTTGGAAAAGATTTTTATTTTTTTTATTTTAAATGTAGATACATTTTGGAATCACATGGTGAGACTTATTACATGATAGTATTTCTTGCAGGTATTTTTATTTTTACAATCAATTAGAATGTTTATCTATGAGTAATTAATTGCAGTAGGTGCACCAAGGTACAGTGTTTGGTTTGCATAAGTATAAATTAGACATGTATGCGGTTCCAATTGTTTATTATGTCTTTTTTTTTTTTTTTTTTTTTTTTTTTTAATTTATTTGCAGACTTATTCTCATCTTCATAATTGTTGCCGTTTTACCATGTTTCAGCCAACTATTCCTCTAGCCTTCTTCAGGTGGTTAACCATGATGGGATAGGAACGCTGAGTGTTAACTGAATCTTCAGTAACTACTGCCTTCCACCACATTTTTTGGCCAATTAATCCTTTGGTTTGGGTAGGATTGAAACCGCTATCTTCCGACAATGCTTACCTGGAACTGTAGAGATTCAATGCCTCTATCCAAGGGCCCCGAAAAAAAAAATCTTGTCTTTTGTTGAGTAGCTGTTCCATTTTCTCTTCCAACTGTTTGTGAATTTTCTTATAATTTGTTATTTGGTAAAATATCTGACATTGTTTGACATTTTCAGTTCATGTTTTTTATGATCTTTGTTTTGTAATTTAAATATGGAATTTAAAAATTATTATAATTTTAGTTGCTTCTTTTATAAGTATGTTAATCCTTTGATTTTTTTTCTAATAATCACAAAACTGGGAAGTCACAAGTATTAATCAGACAGTGACATCTTTCCAATATTTAATGACTTGAATTTTTTAATCTCAATCACTGTCAGGCAAGTCTGGAAAAAAAAAAAAGAGGTATTTTCGGTTTTTGTCCAGAATTCTCTCTAGATTAAAAAAAATTTGTCTGATATACGCACCCATAACAAAATGAAAGTATCATATTCCAAAAATCATATAAATTTATAAAGAAAATAATTTTTTAGCGATTAATGCGAATTCATAGGCATTACAACAAATTTTGCATGTCTGAATCATCGAGTTATTTTCTTTTGTTTCTTGAAATGTTTTCAAAATGATGGATAAGACAGCTACTCTTTGGTTACTCAAAGTTTGATTTTTTTATTTAAAAATAAAACTACTGAATCAATTTCTGCGATTTTTGGAACATGATATTTTCGTTTCATCATGGATACGTACATCATACAATTTTTTTTTAATTTTCTAATAAAGGGAATTCTGGACAAGAACCATATTTTCTCTTCAAGTTTCCAATCATTTATAGTGTTATTTTTATAGCTTGTAATTTTGCTGCATAGATAAAAACATTTGTTAGTCGGATTTGTTTATGGGCGTTGCTATGTTTCACCAGGTTGCAAAAAGAGTAGTATGTTTTAGAGTTTCCCCAAATTTACTTTCGTTAAAGAGTTTATTATTTGTCTTTTTTTTGTTTACATCAATATCAGGTGTATGTGCGGTTTGGAGATTGACTAGGGAGGAAACTTGTTTATCGTGACTGGTGTTAGGGTTTTTGTTTACTTTTGTGTTAATGCTTCTTTGACACAAAATCTAAATAAAGGAACAGCAGTTTACTTGTTACTATAGAATCGAGTATATTCACGGCGAGATCTTTTCTATGTTTGGTTTATTTGAACTAGGTTGAAGTTTTTAATACAAATGAAATACCTTTGCCCATCTTTCTTTTAAAAGTGGTTTGTTGACTTTCTGTATAACATTTACATATATACAGTGCGGAAGACTTCTAAGTATCGCACCTTGATTATGTAGTTATTTGTTTGGATTGTGCAAAAAAAAAAAAAAAAAAAAAAAAAAAAAAGGCAGTATTTTCTTTTTAAAACATTAGTTGTATTGACATTCTCCAAAATACAAGATGAACATAAAACAATTGCTTTGAAGTGAGAATCGTTAGTGTTATATGAAGTGAGAATCGTTACAGATGACAGAAAATTGTAGGTAAATACAGCGAAGACATTCATGCGATAGTAAATTGTGAAAGATGACATTTTTTTTTGTTGAAAAATTGTGCTGTCTTACCAGTCTTTGTCCTCCAAGCGTCTTCTTCCAATCCTTTCAGTAGAGAAGGGAGAACAAATTTCACCCCATGACCACTAAGATTGGTCATCACAGCCTTCGCAGTATCATCTGCAGCCTGTAATAAATAAATTAATTAAAAATAAAATAGATTTATTTTTAATATAAAAAAAATAAAATGAAAAATATAATTAAAAAATTTAAAAAATAAAGAAATAAAATAAAAAGAATAAATTAAAAAAAATAAATTAAAAAAATAAAAATAAATTTTTTTTTTTTGGGGGGGGGGAGTGGGGGCAAATATTTTAAAAGTTTTTATTTTTAAAAGCATTTGAAATAATCATACAATTTAAAAAAAAAAAATATTTCTTTCACCAGAAAAACAAATTCTTAATTTTTTTTATTTTTATATTAGTAAACTAATATAGTTGTGGGAGAAATATGGACATATGAGCAAATACATATAACCCTTCGATCATTACTGACCCTCAATGTTCATATGTCATAGTTTTTCCTCTATCCTCAACTCACGTTCTAGCTATGTTATCTCCTGTCATCGAGACCAGGGGAACAGACACTGATTTATAAGCATGTAAAAAAAACAAAAGCAACTAAAAAATAAATAAACAAATACAACACAAACTCCGATACATTATGAATATGTCAGTTGTGCCCTGGATGCGTATGCGACATCATGATGAAAAAGGATGCCCAAACTCAACATCTTAAAAGTATTTGCTGGTTTCCGAAATAATCTTCAGCAACTAGAATAAATATGATTTTAATTTTATGTAATAGAAACTTGTTACCAATGTATATCTGTATAAATACTGTTTCTGCCTACAACATGCCTTTTCTCCTGATGAAGCTTTAATAAATATAAGATGAAATATTCATCTCACTGTGTTGATTTTTATTTGTTCCATACAGGCCTTCATTTAATCCTTGTTTTCCTCTTTAAACTGATCTATTCATACTTACATCTTCACATTTTATCAAACACACTTGTTAATGCAAAAGCCACAATGAAAACATAAGCAGTTAATTTTTATTCAAAAAAGAATTTGGTAAAAGGCTAACATTTTAAATCATGTGAAGTAAAGTGAAAAGCGATTATTAGAAAAAATAACTTATAATTTAATCTCGATGAGTTCAATCTTTAAAATTTCTGCTACTTGCCATCTTCTATTTACAAGATAAAAAAATTACTTGTTTTTGAAAGGAGTATTGAAAACTATCCCATCTGCACAACTTTTAGGAAAGATTCTATAGCAACTTTTTTTTTTTTTTTTTTTTTTTTTTTTTAAATCAAGCAAAAAAAACTTTTTGTTCCATTTATTATTTTACAGGATATCATTTTTTTTTGAAAGATTTTCTGACATCAATTGCTTGATATCGTTAAAAAGTTAATCATGATGCAAATTTATTTGTATACAGTTGCATATAGTTTAATTTCATATTCAAGAAAGATTGTAATTAAACCATAAATTAGACCATGATATGTATTAACACATTTAGATCAAAGTGAACCTGGGAATAATCTATTATATAAAAGCGTAGTTGTGTGCGTGTCTAACTAAAGTAAAAACTACAAAACAAAGACCCACAAAGTTAGTATATTCTTGATCAACGTTGCCTTGGATGAAAACTATCTAAAAGTTAGAAAAATTATTTATTCTCAATGGGCCAAATTTTGTCTATGACAGTTTTTAAGTGTTATTATGTACTAATTTGGAAATAAAATGCTGACTAATTCCTTAAGGAATCTATTATATAAAGGAGAGGTGTTTGTATGTCTGCTAAAAACTTTTGTCATCTGCATCCAATCGGTTGAAACTAGTATGATCTGAAAGTCCAATGCCCCGGATGAGTATGTGAAAATTAAAAAAAAATAGAAGGGGAAGAGAGAAAGATAGAAATTGGAAATCATAGCACTAATCCTAGGCGGGTTTAACCGGCTTCCTCCAAAGGAGAAAGTTTTATGAAGTATGAAATTCACAAGTAGTCCCCAGTTGCATGTATACCTCAGTTAGAGGGGGATGACGACGTAAGGTTTTTGCAACTTTTGCAGGGAGATGTCAACGTCCTACATACAGTGGCTGGAATTTCCAGATTGGTCACTCATCTAGTACTGACCAGACTCAATGTTGCTTAACTTCAGTGATCTAATGAGAACCGGTGTTAGAACGTGATTATGCCATACACAACATTTTAATAACAATGTTACACTTTTGTTCCAATTAAAGCTGAGTAGCCCTGCTAGTAGCAACTAAGGCAGACTCCCCCCACCTTTACAAAGCTCACAAATTGGAGCCTCTCCAGCCAATTTAGTTTAATATCATACCTAGAAATTGAGTTGCTTGTAATTTTGTGGCAAGATGAAAATTCACTTACTTGTCTCACGTACATGTTGTTGTCTCCAAAACAGAGCAACAAGTGTGGTAGAATAACAACAACGTATGGCTCAAATAATTTGCCCAACATCGTACACAACATCTCAAATGCAAAGAGGGCACCTGTAGGTGACAAAAAAGAAATCTATAAATATTCTCACTAATATGAAGGAAAAAAAAAAACGAATCAAAGTTGCAAAAGTATTTAAAAGTTGTTAACAACAGCTGATAAAGATGTCTTTTCATAGTATGACAATCAAAATGCAATAATTAATCGATGGTCATTTTTAAATAATGATTTTTTGTTTTGATTATATCCAATATATACAATTATGTTACTTGGATTTTAAAACTTGGCCTTAAATAGCATTTAAGCTGAGAAATCAAACTTTGTATCTGGATTGCTATAAACTAATATACTTTGCTACAATTATAAAAAAAAATTAATCCAGTACAACTGAGAATGTATAGTCATTTTGAAAAAAAAAAAGAAAAAAAATTCAGCTAAGGGAAATAACTCTTATTAAAAGAATAAGAGTTGTTCCCCTTAGCTATTAAGAATTCCTCACTTATTTTTAAAATAGAAACATTTACAAAAGAAATTTAAACAGATCCCATGCAAAGCCAGGTTGATAATTTCCGATAAACATGAAATGAAAATTACCTTCTCTTTTCCGTGGATTTTTCTTATCTTGAATGGAATTTGTCAAGGTCGTCATAATGTCCATTTGTTTCAGAGCAACAATTCCAAGACCCTTAATGAGGCCAGCCAAGCCATATGCGGCACCTTTTCGTTCGCCATAATTATCAGATTCAAGCAAGAGCTTTAGCAACTTTTGGACAATCGTACTGGCATCAGACTTAATCGCTGGAACCAAATGCGGTAGGCAATAGGAAACTGCTATTTGCACCTGAAGAACAACAAACATGTATGGCTTCATTTTTCATAAAATTCACAGCAGCTAAAAAGAGAAGAATTTTTGGTGCTTGTGTAGATTGATCTTTTACTGCATTTCAGATGAAAACATTACATATTTACATGTCATGTCGACTTTAGTATAAATTCCAAAATTACATCTTATATGTAATGTTTTAATATATTTGCAAGGAGTGATTTCTAAATATCAAATGAATACACAAATGATCAGGATGGAAAGAAAACATTTTTATTTTTACACTGTAATTAGCAGAAAAGTACACGCATAAGTAATTGAAATTATCAGAAATTGTAAGAAATTCAACTTTTGCATATCTAATTTTTGTGCTTCTGTAGAATAGTGGGATTTGAAACAAATGCATTTCAGGTTAAAAAAATAAAACACTGTTATGTACTTATGCCATGTCGAAATTAGTATAAATTCCAAAAATTAAGAAAACTGATTCAATAGAAGATGTGCTAGATCTATTGTTAACAAAAGTCATTCACAATTTTTTGATATATTGAAAGTTCTGATATATTGTTTATAAAAATGGCAGACCCTTAATTTAAGCCAAGGGAGATAAATCAGTTTGTCATAAAGACAACTCTTCTACATTAAAACATATGTTAAAACTTGATAATTTGATAAATTATATTTTTATTTGTAATTATTTTTCTATTGGATCATTTTTTGTAATTTTTGGTACTTATACAAACTTCAACATGACGCATAAGTACATAACGTTTTCACCTGAAATGCGTTAATTTAAAAGATAACCAATCAACACAAACACCAAACCTTCATTAATTTATCATTGTTGATTAAATGATAAAAAAATAAAAGTTAATTCAAATGAAATTCAAACCTTCACAAGCAATTATCTATGTCTGAATATTGGCTAAAGTTAAAAATGTTTTTTATTAAATTTTATAAACAAAAGGTGAAAGTGTTATACACACGCATACAAATAAGAGTTAATCAAAATCAGATATTATAGCTATAATATATATCTCTTTACAAAGATTAAATTAAAGATAGGATACTAAACCTTGTCTAAAATCCTTATTCTAATTTTGATAAAGATCCATGACATCATTTTGATTCTATATAATATGCAAAATTAAAGGGTCTTAAGAAGGGTCTGTAACAAATTCAATGCAAATTGGAAATATTTTAATTTTTAAATGGAAAATTATGTTTCTATAATGCTCACTAAAACTACTCACCACCAAGACCCAAGAGGAACATTTTATATAAATCAAGAAACTCCTCAACAAGGTGAAACCCCAGTCTAGTCAAGTTCTTTTTGCCAGTTGCACGATACACAGAACAAGTGGCTTGCCTGCAGCCCGCACAAACTTCTGCGTGTCACAAAGACCAAGTTTCTTGAAACTGTGATGTGTGTTTCCAGAGAAGACCATGTCATGGCACTCACACTTCGAAAATGGACTCAAACTTGTAATAAATGGTTGTCGATTGTTGTAAAGCATATAGGGGAGAGAAAGCCAAACGTGGCAGTAGAACTCAGCTCATTGTCACACCTCTGTAAAAACCCATAAATCGTTGTCTGAGAATTTCAACAATGTCATCAGACTCAACATCTAGTCCCAATTCATCTGATTGCAACTCCATGGACTATTATGTATGGCGTGCAGTTAAGAAAGATAGTAGTAGTACAGTCAGCAATACCAAGAATGAGCTGATTGCCAGGATCAAAGTAGTGCTCAGACATATTTTGAAGGACACTGTGAATACTGTATACTTCATGGCCCATCTGAAGGTTCAAGCTGGCTTCATTGGATGAGCTGTATTCGGCAAAAGATTCTTGAAGAGATGCACTTTGAATTTTGAAAATACATCCATTATGAGCAAAGATATATTTTTTTCTTTTCTCTTCAAAAAGTTTGAAATTTATCCTGAACATCCCACGTGTGTCTATATAAATAAAATATAAATATATGATTACGGATAAAGTTCTTTAAAAAAATTTTAAACTAATAAAGACATTTAAGTGACTACGAAAAATAATCTGGAAAACAACTCCAATCTCCATCCCAAAGCAAAGCTAACATGTTTTTCTTTCACTTAAAAATAAAATAAGCTTTGAAAACTTGCATGAAATAACTCAGAAAATGTATCAACTGACCTCTTGTGATGGCGTAGATAAAGCCGCAATCAATTGTTTCACAATTGGTTTTACTTTCGGACTGTCTTTATCCAAATGTTTTGCTAAGGAACCCATAAGGATAACAATGCTTTGTCGTACTACATCATTGCTGGCACTGTCAACTGCATTTAACAGAAAATCTTCAAACACAGGAAGCAAAACATTGACATTATCCTAAAAAAAATAAAAAAAAAATAAAATAAAAAAATAAAAAACAATTACAAATATTTGAGGAAAATCTATCTTTAAATTATTAATTATTTTTTTCAAATTGTTAATATTTCCAATAGAATCTTTCTTTTTTTGAGATCACCTGAAATAATTATAGAATTGACAGGAGAAGCAGGTGACAACAAACCATTTAAAAAGAAAAAAAAAAATTTTTTTTTTAAACATTTAAAGATTAAATGTTTTTTCCTCATTTACCTTGAGTGCTTAATGCTAATTTAGAAATTAAATAATAAATAGAATTAATGTCCGGCACATGTGTAAACGGACGTTAACTCTTGATAGGATGAATTCATCTACAGTTACCATAAAACACTTATCTGTTAATAAACTGATTAAATATTCTGTGTGTAATTATGAACAGAGGGATTTGTAAAAAAAAAAACTAATCATTTATTTTAAATAGTTAATCTATCATATAGAGTATATGTACGTCAAGCTTTGCAATATGAATAATCACATATGCACATTTAATTTTATGGGCATAGGAGATGGAAGCTTACTATTAAAAGTGACAGATAAAATTTTTTTTTTTTAAATCATGAATGAAACATTAATTTTTATGAGCAAAGATTAGTCTTGTCCTCTTTGTCTTCAATTAGATTTTTTTTATGATTACTTTTTTTCAATAATTTTAAGTACTGAACAGAAATTAAATTGCAATGCAATAACTAAAAATAAAAAATGTAATGAGCAAGCTTAAGTTTCAAAGTCCTATTTTTTTAAAAATTCTGTACTAGCATTATTCAAGCATATATTCTCAGTAGAGACTAGATAATGGATAAATAGAGAGGGGAGAAACGATTGTATAAATTTCAGTGTTGGTGTAATTGGAAGAAGAGACTGTCACTCTCTAAGCATTTTATATAAGAAATTTCAAAAATAAAACAAAAAATATTCAGAAATAATAACCACAATGCAACATTGTTCTGTATGAAATCAAAGCAAAAATATCTTTCGACTGAAAAGTTAATTTTAAAAATATATTTATCACATTTCAGTTTTTTTAAAATAAATATAAAAAAAATTGTTTTACTTATTCTAAATGATAAGTAAAATAAGGACACCTAAAATGATTACCATAATTATAACATCCACTTTTTTAAAATTAAGTAAATTTAATATTAATTGATATCATAAATACTATAGCGTAAAAAAAATATAAAATCGATTAAAAAAAAAAAAAAAAAAAAAATTTCCGAGTTAGCTAATTACAAAATAAAAAAAAAAAAAAGTAAATTTAAGTCTGAATATTTTATTTAAAAAAAAAAAGATAAATAAAAAACCAGGAAAATCCCTCTGAGTTTTTTTTATTTATAAATTCAAAAGTTGGGTGTAAGAAAAAAAACAAAAAAAAAAAAAAAAACTTTAAAGCACTTATAGGATTTAAATTTCAACATTTTCTTTTCAAGTTGTCTGATAAGATTTCATTGAAAAACAGATTGTTTTTTTTTGTTTTTTTTAAATTAACATAGAAATATGTTATTTATCTTTCCAAAAATGTAAATTTTTTTTTCTCAAGAAATTATTTAAGAATAACGAAGACAGAGGGGAAGAGGGATCAATAAGTGAAACAAAAATGAAAGTAAAAAACAAAAACAAACGCTGGGGTAGGTGAAGTTAGTTATTTACAAATTGACTGAAAAGAAAAGGTCTTTACTTTGCCATGTTCATTAACGGCTGCCAGGGCCGCAGCTCTCATATTACTCTGCACTTCAGGGGCACGATCACCCAGAGCTTTGGGTACATAAAATTCAAAAATGGGAGCAATAAGTTCTCGGGGGAGTAGAGGAGCCATTTTGGTCAAGCATACGGCAATACCACTGCGGGCCGGCCACATATCTGGGGGTTGCTCTCCTACCACACGCCCAAAATTATCCACTTCAGGGGGAGGTAACTGCAAAGAGAAAGACGAAAAAACAAAGCTACACACACATTTTATGAAAATCATATATTAATTATATAAAAATAGTCGTAATTCTGTCTGTGTATATGATTAGAAGTCATAAACTACACAAGATACACTTACAAATCTTACATTGCATTGAAAGAGAAAGAAAGACAGGTTTATAAAGATGTTTTTTCATTTTTTAACTCTTCTATCTTGTTATCTGGCTCTACTAGTTTAGAATAATTGGTACTTATACAGTATAAGAACTGTGCTATCATTCAGACGATTATTGGGAAAATGCTGTGTACCCTAACTAATACAAAAAAAAAAAATCATAAAACATTTGTTTGTTATAATTGATTTATGATACAAAAAAATGTAAATATCTTGATTTGAACAAAAAAAAAAAAAATAAATAAAATAGAAATCTTAAGGAAAAAAATTGCTTGCTATCAGTTTGTCATTCAAAAAATATTCATATAACTTACTTTACAATATTTTTTCTGGATTTGAATTTTAATTTTCTAAAAGTTTTGTAAAGTTTGTCCAATTATCATTTAAAATATTGTTTGCATTTTTCAATAGATTTCTCATAGAAATTGTTTTCATTTCTCAATTTTCATTGAATTAGCTTTGTACTGACAGAAATTATAGATTTTTAATCAAAAGAATTGGCCAACATTCATGCATAAAAATATCACAAAACTTTTATTGGTGTTTTTCGTAAGCTGCTTGGACGATTCCAATGAAAGCACAGGCCTTATACTGTATAAGTACCAAATAATTCTTGAACAAATTCAGTAAACAGTCAGAATAATTTCAAGCATTTTTTTTTATTTTAATATGTAATAACTAGAGATTTAAAAAAGTTTATATTTTTTTTATTTATGAAATTTAATTTGTACATTTTAAATTTTATTTTTACACGAGTCACCATTTATCAAGGCCCATAGACCACTCAAGGAGAAGGGTTAATGAGTGCATGATGGTCACCGGGACAACAGCGTATTAATAGTTAGTGGTGGAAATGGGATACAAATGGATTATTGGGGGTAGGGAGGCTCAACAAGAACTTGTTTACATTGGACTTGAAAATGACCATATTGTAGTCAGCTGAAAAGTAGGCCAGCAGAACAGAGTTCCACAGACGGGCAGTTCAGTTCTAGGAAAGAAACTTTGTTCATTGCATTTAGATTTAGGCACAGATAGAGTGGGGGAGACTTGATGATTGTTGTAGTTAAACGAGTACTTTTTGTGAAAGTTTGGCAAGGGGGAGGCCACATAGATTGAAGCTCAGATGAGCACTTGCCATGAAAATAATGATAAAGCAGTTACAGGCTTGCAGTATCTCTTCTGTAAGAAAGAGGTTGCAGGGAAGAAAATAAAAAAAGAGAATATCAATAGTTTTGAAGCCGTTTTTGAATGTTGTCAAAGTAGAATAAGGTGCTCCGAGCAGCTGATGAAATGGTGAAATGATAAAAGTTTGGTTTTGGATGGTTAAAATAAACCAGCCACTTTTTGCCCCATTACACACCATGCTCAAGGTCTAAATAGAGACTCAGAGAGATCCTGGTTATTGTTGGCCTTGGAAGTGTTGCCATAGATTGTAATGTTATCTGCGTATATGTCAACGAATTAACTAAGAATCTGATTTGGGAGATCATTGATGAAGAGAAAGAGAGTTATGCCCAGGATGGCACGTTAGAATTGATACTTTGAGTTTCAGATAACTTGTATAAACCTATCTGAGAGAAAAGATTTGATGGTTGAGAAGACATTTCTAGATATTTCATAGCTAGAAATCTGAAATAGATCTTTATGCCAAACCCTACTTGGTCATTAGGTTATTGTAGTCATCTACAAACAGGGATTTTTCAATTAATAGTTTCCGTAATGCATTTCATTTTGAAGATAAAAATGCCTTGAGGTACACCTGCCTCCTGCCTGTGTAGGTCTGTTGTTTTCAGGTTTATAAAAGTTTGAGGTGATAAGAATTATATATATATATATATATATATATATATATATAGCCATAGTTTCTTTCTAATTGCTATTTTCTTAAAGGTCTCTCAGAATTTCATACTTTTTTGTAGTGCTGAATGCTTTTGCAAAGTAAAAAATTGAGAGTTCATAATGACCTCAAATGAAATCATCACATAGAAAAGATTTAAGTCGTGCCTAGTCATTTGGATCATGACTTTTTTTGTGAAATCTGTTTTGATATCCATATAATATATTATGCTTCTCCATTCATCCTAAATTGCATATTAGCCATTCTTTTTAGCAGTTTGCATATATAGCTTTTCTTACTCCGCTATATTTTTATATTCTTGAAATTTGAGTGAATAATGATTGACTAAATACTCGCTATTTATTTTTTATTTAGAATTTTCTCCTACATTTGATTAAATGGTATATCGTAGTTTGTCATTTGTTTTTTAAATTATTCTTTCAATTATTTCTCGGGTTTTATTTATTGGTGTTTAGTTGTTTAGTTTGGAGACTTTTTTTCTATTACTTTCGTTATTTAGTAAGTTTTACTAAAGCTTAGTATTTTTATAAATTGTTTGCAGTTTGATTAAGTTTAAATATATTGAACAATTTTCTTGATTTTTACTGCTTCCCAGAATGTGAAACAAAACTTTGGTTTTTGGGCTTGATTGAAGAAATGATTTAGGCATTATTGGTTTTGCTATTTTTACTTGTGTTTGTGAGAAGAGCTCATTTGGTCTATTGTGTTGAGTATTTCTTTATTGCTTAGTGATCAGTTTGGAGTTTAGTCCGATTCACTTTATACAGTTGAGATTTTGGTTTTATTTCATCTGATATGGACCTTAGAATTAAAATCAAAAATTAAATTTGATCAGTAAAATAATTTTTACATAATGAAAATAAAACATGATAGGAGGGACTCATAAGAACATGAACAAACTATTTTACAAAAAATGTAAATGAATTCAAATCACAATGAATTTTCTTTAAAAAGTTGTGCAGCCAAACATATTTTTATCTTTTAACCAAACCCAATGAAACTTTTGTCATTTCAAACAAAATACACTATAGCCAATAACTGTTTTTTTGGCCACTGTATCATTTTTTTTATATATTTAAATTTTTAAAAGTAAATATTCAAGTAAAAATATAAAGCACCTTGGCATTTTATATAACATTTTTTTAATTAAAATATACATGTCAGAAAAAAAGTTCCTAATTTTTTTTTTTTTATTAAGTGTTGTTTAGTTTGTTCACATATCTTAGTTTTGTTTCTTTGAGAATCTCCTATAGAGTAAAATCGCTTTTTAGAATAAATGGTTTAAAAAATGATGTTAATCACTACAAAAAAATTCAATGTTATTCAAGTTATTTTAATTGCAAACAAAAATAGAAGTACATTACTCTCATTTTAATTGATATATAATTTTTCTATTATATGAAAATGACTTATTTTGTGTAAATATAAAAACAACTATCAATCAAATGGAAAAGATATGTACAATTGTTCAAAATCAATACAAGAGAAAAAAACCAATGCACATAATATTTACACTATTAATACAATATAAACATACAAATTGAATTCTGTCAAATATTTCATCCAATAGTCTCCCAAAAATGTTATCCGAATTGTATTTTTACCAATATTTATGAATTTATATAATTCCATTACAAATTGTTCTACACAAATGTTTTTTTTTAATCTGATTCAACTTATTCCAAACATAATCTATCAGCAAAAATATTCAAATTAAGATTTAGTTTTAGAAATCCACTTCAACAATGTTCCAGATTGTGAAGAAATATTTGAAAAAAAAAAAAAAAAAAAAAAAAAAAAAATACGCCCAAAATGCCATCAATATAGTTTCTATTAAATCATCCTTTTAGCTAGTCAAGTAGTTAATCCTATTTTAAAAAAATCTTTTCTTGTAACTATAATCTTTTACACTTTTTTTTTTATTTGTTTTGTCACTCCTTTTTATTTTTGAATCTCAATATTACATTCCAATTTCCACGCGTAGAAGCTGTAGCTCATGACTTGTGTGCAATACTATAGATGAGCTTTTAGGAGAGATTTGCATGCACTGGTGTAAATAAAGTTTTAACTCCTTAACTAAAATCACTTGGTTATTTTAAAAAATATACTGCTCACAAAATCAGTGGCAAAGTAGAAAAAAAAGAAAGAAAGTGTTTCTTAGAAACAAAAATATCTGGTAGTTATGCAGAATACGGACTGTGCTATTTTTTGATAGAATTTTAATGTTAAATTGAAGTTTCACAATATTTTTATTGATTAAATTGTTAGAAAGTACAGAATAGTTATAAAATGCTATCCTCGTGTTAAAAATAGATTTCTATATAACATTTTAGCATGGTCTGTATTCTGCATAAGTACCAAAGATCTTGCTAAATCTACCAATTCCTGAACACCCATAAAAATAATTCTCTTTATCCTTACAGAAAAATACTTACAAATAACTTCTCTTCATATTTGTTCAACAATTCATGTAAAACTGTGGCGACTTGTTCGCCATGATAAGTCAAGACTTTGGCAAGGGCAGACGAAGCAGCTTTTCGAACATTCTCTTCATGGTGAAGAACATCCTCAATCAGATCCATGCAAAGCTCGACTGGTGGAATTTGCACACTCAGTTTTTCTTCAAGTCTAAAAAATATATTAAATTGCCCATAAATTATCAGACTGAACAAAATGTTTTAATCGTCCACTATCACACACACACACAAAAAAGGTTCTGTCCACAACTCTCTCTATGTTAAAAAAACAAAAATAAAGAAAACTGTATTCTCAACATACCCGTGACGAAATGAAAATACAATATTCCAAACATCATGCAAATTGATCAAACTTGTTTTATTTTTATAAAGAAAGATTATTTTTAAATGATTAATGAGAATTTGTAGGCATTACAACAAATCTATTGATATGAATTATTGTCGAGTTATTTCCCTGTAATTTCTTGTCATTTTTTTTTAAAAATGGCAGGCTAGACAGTTATTCCTTAAATACTCATAAAATTGGATTTTCTTGTTTAAAAAAACTTTTTGATCAATTTACATGATTTTTGGAATATGATATTTTGTACATCATACAGATTTTTCTTTATTTTTGTTTTTTAATACAGGGGTAATTCTGGACAAAACCCCAAAACACTTGTTATAAATATTTTTAAAAATCTCAAATTGAAGAAAACTTACTGTTGTGCAAGTAATTGGATCTCTTCGTCTTTATCATCTTTTCCGACCCAGATTTTACGAGCCACTTTCAGTCCAATCACTGGATCGTCATCTATACTTGGAATCACATCAGTCAACAGTAAAAGAGCCTGGGGGAAAAAATACAATAAAAAGTTAGAAACGGAAAACAGAAAAGAACAATTTTGACAGATAAATAACTCGCCTACCTTTAATTTGTAAAGGTAAGCATGGATATAGTGACCAAATGCTCAAAATATTGAGAATATAAAGTCAGCTCAATGGTAGAAGAAATGAATCCAACATACATACATATATATATATATATATAAAAAAGGTAGGAAATGGGAAAAATCATTTACTTAGGCTCCAAGATTTCAACATCAACAATGTGCGATCGTTTCTAAGATTATAGTGTGTTTTTATATATTGAAATAAGGTTTCTTTATTTAAATAAAAAAAAATAAAAAACGATCGTACACTGATAGGTTGTTAATGTTAAATTTTTGAAGACTAAGTAAATGATTTTTTCCATAATTCAGGACCATATATATATATCAAACTAAATGAAGTGATTACGAATTTTCAAATGTATATTCCAAAATCGTATGTAATACGGGTACATTATTATGTTGTAAAATGTTAACATTTAGAAGGTGCATATAAAGTACTTTTTTCTTTTTTATAACCCATCATTATGAATTTTGGTATATGTATTCTTGGCACCCCACATTATGATTTTTGTAAACTACCCTTTAAAAAAATAGTACAAAAATGAGACTAGCTACATACCTTAAAGACTGCTTCGCGTACAAATGTTGATGATGACTCTGTTCCAAGGAGCAAGACTGTAATCTCTGCATTTGAAAGGATAGCACAACCGGGGCCTCCACTGAGGCAATTGGCAACCTCAAGTATGGCTTCATTGGCTAGCATTTGGATTTTACCAACAGAGACAGTACCAATCACTTTCAATAACAGTTCAAATAGCTGACAGTGGGGTAATAGTTGAGGATCATACTGCAATAGAGATTGCGAAGAGAAAAAGAAAAAAATAATATTTGTAACATTGTTACAATGTCAGCAAGATTTAAAAAAGAAAAATGAAACCTATTTGTAAAGTTTAAATAATTTTTTCATTTTCTTTCTCCATTTTTAATTTAAGTCTAGCAGGTCATTTTATTTTTATTATGGATTTTTATTGACATAAAGCAACTAGTAAAGTTTTTTTTTCTTTGTGTTTTTGTCGTTGGATGAGTTCACTCAAATTACATTGACTACTAGCTCCTCCATCTTGGACAGGGTATGAAAAAAAAAAAAAAAATTAATAGACGCTGCATTATTTGTCACATTGCTGCAGTGTTACATCCCTGAGCTTGTTTTAGAAGTACTTTTACAGAATGTGCTTTAATAAACTTACTACTAGCAGCAAAATCCCATCTCTTCACTGTAGAGGTCCCTGAGTGTTAGAAGATTTGCATAATTTGGAATTACCTTTCTGCTCCCCCAACCATGTCAATATGCAGAAATTTAAAGAATGTGAACAAACATCTTGCTGCACAACTCTCTATCCATTTGGCCCTTATCACAGTAGCTCTTACACTTCGGTTGCAACATGCCTTTTTTTGGGGGGGGCAAATAAAGTAATAATTAAAAAAAAAAATTTAATTTATAAGTGAAAAAACCTCTAACATTGCTTAACAGAAAAGGGGGAAATTTTTTTTTTTAGAGTTAAATATTCTTTTCTTACCAATTGATTTGCAGTGGCATCTTCTCCGTTTTCAGGTGAGAATCGGATCTTGGCATGGGCAATGATTAATTTGAGAGATTCAATCTGGACAGTCTCATCATTTTTTACAAGCTTGTGGCTGTCAGACAACACGGCACTTAACAAGTGAAAGAAGAATGAAAAAGTCGAAGCAGGGAATGTAAACGGTTTGTTATTTGATCTTTTCTCTAGATGCTCATACAACCGATGAATGGTACGCACAGTCTGCGATAGTTGGTCTTCTCCGGTCCATTCCTTCATGATAAGACATAATGGCTCAAGAACTCGCACCGTGTTATGACCGACCAATTGACCTGAAAAAAGAATTAAAACAAATTTTTTAAAATTAACATGAAGATCAATCTAAAACATCTTTATTACTTTATCAGAAATAATTAAACCAAATTTTTAAGATGAAAAACATGCATAAGAGAATGGATGTGCCGGACAAACTTAAACCACTCTTATTCAATGGTTGAAAAACTTGAAATAATTTATTTTAAAATCTATTAAAAAAACAAGTGAAGCATGCATGGTCCTCTATGAGTGCACAGTGAACGAGGCATAAAAAAAAAAGTGACTAGGTTCAGCATTGCCCTGCCCCCCTCCCTCCCATTTAGCCCCAAAAGTCTCCAGGGGACGTCAAATCCTGGTGAAAATGAACGGTGCAGTTTTAGGCTTTACCATATGTAAATTTGAGTTCAGCACCATGAAATGATTAAGTCCATCATCTTTTCATTTTTTTTTTTTTTTTTGCTGGTAATTTTAGAAAGAGACCAAGAGCGAGTAAAAATTAGAGAAAGCAAATTTATGTACGTCATAAAAGGGTTATTTGGTGTTTTCCGAGAGCGGGATGATAGTATTGCATGTAAAATACAGTAAATACTAACTTTTGTGGGCACCTTTATTTTCAAAGAGGGAGGTGGTTTCTGCCCCCATTTGCTTCTCTAAAACATAAATCAAATTGAGCTTATAATGCGTTTTTTCTGAAGGAGATGAAAATTTATTGCCGGTTAGCTGTTTCCTTTAAGAAATGCAGATGAAACTATACAGATATTTTGTTCATATATAGTCATTCACAGACTGTTTCACAGCTCTTCAGTGCTGTGAGACCAGCAGCTGCCTCAAACTGAGATTGAAATAACTTCCTAGATAGTACCTATAACCTCTGCTCAATTTGGCTGCTAAGTAGGTAGGTGAAATTATAATAAACATTGCCAAATGTTAGAAACTCCATTTGTTTACACAAAAAGCATTACATCATAAACTTGTGGCAATTATTTCACTCAAAATACTGAACTCAAGAAAGATAGTCTTAAAACTAAACAAAACTCTTGAGAACCGTTTCAAGTATCATGTCAGGAGAAAAATACTTTTATGAACTTTTTAATGAAAGTAAAGAATACAAAGAGGAAATTTAATGTGGCAGGAAATTAACAATAAGCCGTTAAATAAATAGAATTAATGCAATAGTTGTTGGATTCTGAACTGAATAGGATTAGAGAAATATTTATCAATTAGTAGGATCTGTGTCCAAGAGCAAAGAATTCAGTAAAAGAACCCACCCCCATTAAAAAAACAAAAAAAAAAAAAAAAACAACAATATTTTTAAATATTTACTCTATTGTTTAAATACAACTATAATTGAATTTTCTATATTTTCTGCATGAATTTAATTTCTCTCTTCTCTAGTTTTAAAAACGGGGGCAAATAACAAAAGCTGTTTTATATATTGTTTTTCCTGTATGGATTTTCTATTTTAATCGTGTGTTGGACCAGTTCTTATACACTTAATCCAACATTAAAATCCTGATCTTCATTAACAGCTAAAGACTGTGCCAAACACCATCTTGGCTGAAAAATAATAAAAATATATTTTCCTAATGAAAACTCTTCAGGGTTCATATAAACGTTCAACGTCCATTTTCTAGGACTTTTCAAAGTTTTCAAGGTCTTCTCCAAACAAAAATTCAAGTTTTCAAAACAAAATTTGAAATGTTTTACAATTCACAGAGATTTGAAAAAGTGGTAAAAATTCAAATATACAACAAATAAATGTTATCATAGCCAATAAAAGTAACTTTGCAATCTACCTGCATAATTTTTTGGTGTTTTTACGTAGTTTTAAATGCCGTTGGAGAGTCCCGTCTGCAGAAGTTTTTTTTTTTTTTTTTTTTTTAAAGACTGGGGGGGGGGGGTATTTATTGTGGCTGCACTATATATATATACATACACACGCACACAGAGTAGAGAGAGAGAGCACTAACAAAAATACACCGACACAACATAAGACATTTCTTGTTACCCTAAATTTTAAAAAATAAAGCAAACAAAGGTAAACATACCGAGTTGTTTATCATCATCAAAGGCAATTTTACAGAGAGCAACAAGCAGAGGATAGACTCTCCTGGCTGCAAGGGGTGACTTTAAGAGAGGGATCAAGACACGGCATAAATCAGCCATAAAACAACACATTGGCTGACCACTGCCATCAATGGCAGCCTTGATCAGGTCACATAACTTGGCTAATTTAGCATCAAGCTGAAATCAAAATACAAAAAATAAAATTTAACATAAGTAGCATTTACAGATTAATTAAAATTTTTTTTTAACTAATTGTTATTTTATCAACTTCAGTGAATAGAACTGTAAAAGAATCTCAAAATTGTTTGAATTATGCAAACATGATTAATGTTTCAAAAGTTATAAGAATTTTAAGTGACGAGATTTGTGTTTTTCATCGGATATTTCCCTTAATAATCCTAAGTGGGCCAAAATACAAATCTTATTTCAAGAAATTTAGTAATTTCTATATTTATGAAGTTATCTGCATGAAAACTTGGTATTCTTGTGTAAAATTATATAGTCTTTTTTATTATTAGGTCAGATTTTATATATCTCTTTACCTTAAGCAGTGAATTAAAATTTTTAAACTAGCACATTTTATCATACACATCTCTACACTATTATATAAAAAGAACTTTGTGTGTATAGGAGTTCGTTCCCTATGGACTTGTAATGTCTCTTCCGTGAGAAAGAGGAAGTAAGGAGGTGAAAATATCCACCAAATTTTGAAAATAGTGTCAAGGCAGGACAGGGAACATTTGAGAACTCCTCTCCAGATGTGATAACAGGACTCCATCTGTAGACGTATCTGACTTTTGTACAGGTAGAGAATTGCGTCGGGAGGGAAATACTTTCTGGAATGGCAGAATGATACCAATATTTTTTTTTTGCTAGTGAGTTTGGCAAGGGTTCTGATATAGGTAAACTAATCTTCCTCTAAATAATAATGTTGATTTTCTCCCTATAACTACAGTCATTATAGGAAAATAGCCTACCACTTTCTAAGTTAAATTGTTCCACCAAGCAATTATCCTAGGTCCTAATGGATGGTTCCAAAAAGTATGCATCATTTTACATCCTTTTCTTATATTTTATCCAGGAAATCAGACTGGAGTCCAAAGAGAAGGTAGCTAGAAATTTTACTTCTAATTTTCTACTCTAACCGCTACCCAATTCATTAGGTCCTTCGTTTATAGAATAGAGATTCTGTTAACACACCGCTAGATTCCAAATTCCAGGGAATACAGTTTTGTTATTCAGAATGCTTGAAACTTATACCTTTTGGGTAACAGGATTAAGTTTTAGTAAACGCATTGACATAGCCATTTCAAGTATATTTTTGATGTTGATCCTTTCCATTTCTATTATTTTCGACAATATATTTTCTTGTATATATATATATATATATATATATATTTTAAAATACACTTCAAAATTACATAGTTATGCAATTATGCATGCTAATTTACCCTCTTACCACAAAATAGGATTTCTTTGGAAGTATTTCTATTGGACCCTACGTTATTAAAAAACAATATAAAAAATTACTTATGACTAAACAAATGTTTGCTTGCATTATTTGTCGGAAATAAATAAATACTACATATCCAAATATAGCTGTTTGCTTTGTATTTACAATAGTATTTGTTCCTGATTTCTAAACTAATTAAAAATTGGCTTGGTCAAAAAGAATTTCTTGTTATATGAATACACATCTTTAAGATTATTCTGTTTTGGATACGGTTTATAAAGTTATTTAAATTTCTATCAGTTTCCACAATTTCTATCATATATACTTGTTTTTCAATAAACAAATAGCTCACAAATGCATACAAATTAAAGAGATATAGGTTTTAACAAATTTGGTGTACAGTTTTGCCAACAAAAAGACATCTTGGTTTTTAATGCTAACATATTTTCTTGACACAAAAAAATCTACCCGAATCAGAAGGCAATAACACATTTAAAAAAACTCAGAAGTAAAAAGTCTATTAAAGTTCTATTTTTGATATTAAATTTGACCGTTTAATTCGATGATTTATATGGTACTATGAAAAATTTTGTTTACTTTATAATTTTCATAAATTGCCTTTATTTTTTTCACCACCTGATAAAGTTAAAAGTTTCTAACCTTTTTTATTTGATTTCTGATTTCCGATTCTTTTTTCAATATGGCCTGGACTTTCTCTTCTTGCTTTTTTGTCAGTTTTACTTCGCCTTTGCCTTTTTTTTTCTTCTCCATTTCCTGAATAACAAGAATAAGGTTTAGATAAGTAACGAAACAAAGATTCTTTTCTAAAAAGTTGAAAAGAGGAAAAGTGTAAGGAAGGAAGATGAGGCGGGAGGGGGGTATGAAGTGGAGGGGGGGTATGAAGTGGAGAGGGGACGAGGAAGTATAATTGAGGCAAAAAAAGGGGGGCGAGGAAGACAAGGCAGGAGGAAAAAAGGGGGACGAAGAAGACAAAGCGGGGAAAGGCAGAAGAGGAAGGGGAGGAGGAAGAAGGAGGAGAAAGAAGGAGGGGAAAGGGAGGAGAAAGAAGGAGGGGAAAGGGAGGAGAAAGAAGGAGGGGAAAGGGAGGAGAAAGAAGGAGGGGAAAGGGAGGAGGAAGAAGGAGGGGAAAGGGAGGAGGAAGAAGGAGGGGGAAAGGGAGGAGAAAGAAGGAGGGGGAAAGGGAGGAGAAAGAAGGAGGGGGAAAGGGAGGAGAAAGAAGGAGGGGGAAAGGGAGGAGAAAGAAG
This sequence comes from Euprymna scolopes, assembly GCF_053919585.1. NCBI lineage: Eukaryota > Metazoa > Mollusca > Cephalopoda > Sepiida > Sepiolidae > Euprymna > Euprymna scolopes. The sequence continues at coordinate 73,589,404 of NC_136483.1, forward strand.
GAGGGGGAAAGGGAGGAGTAAGAAGGAGGGGGAAAGGGAGGAGGAAGAAGGAGGGGAAAGGGAGGAGGAAGAAGGAGGGGAAAGGGAGGAGGAAGAAGGAGGGGAAAGGGAGGAGGAAGAAGGAGGGGAAAGGGAGGAGGAAGAAGGAGGGGAAAGGGAGGAGGAAGGGGAAAGGGAGGAGGAAGAAGGGGAAAGGGAGGAGGAAGAAGGGGAAAGGGAGGAGGAAGAAGGGGAAAGGGAGGAGGAAGAAGGGGAAAGGGAGGAGGAAGAAGGGGAAAGGGAGGAGGAAAAAGGGGAAAGGGAAGAGGAAAAAGGGGAAAGGGAAGAGGAAAAAGGGGGAAGGGAAGAGGAAGAGCAGGAAAGCAAGGAAGTAGGATACATAAAAGATTTTTCACTCTACTTTTCTAAGTTCAAGTTCCGCCATTTGTTCAGCATAAGAGTAAAGTTTGTTTTCTCTTTTGATGTTTGTCTCTTTGACTTCATTCTTCAAAATACTGAAAAAAAAATAAAATAAAATAAAATAAATAATCACACAAATGCAATAATAGAAACAAAACAACTATGAAAAAAAAAGTGGAAAGAGAGAATTAAATCCATGATATTATTCAAAGTTTGATCGAACAAACCATAGAAAAATTGATAGAAAAGGCAAGGATGACATTTAAATCATTTCACTTTTATAAGTAACAAGCAGTGCTACCGGCCATTGCTCGGGACCGTATAAACAATGAGACAATTGAATTTGATTTTGAATATATTTGTTATTCTTAGGAGAGAGGAATTTTTAATGTCTATGTATCATTTGCTATTTCGAGCAAAAGAATATTTTACCTACCTAGGACGGGTATTACACGTATGAAATAACTGTATCTTACCTAGGGTAGGTAATTTACAGCATGTATATGAAATAATTTTACCTTTGCAAGGACGGGTAATATACAACACATATTTAAAATAATTTTACCTACACTAAGATGGGTAATTTAAATACATATTTGAAACAATTTCACCTGCTTTTTTTTTTTTTTTTCACTCCAAAACAGACATTACTTTCTCCAACCCAACCCCCAGAAGAAAACTCAAGAGCACATTTAAAATTAACATAATCATGCTTCTTTCTACCCACTACTACAACCATCACATCATTCCCGGATGATTATATAAAAATTTTTTTAAAAATATAGATCACCACCTACAGAAACTGGCTTAGTAAACTTTCATAGAAAACCAACAATATATGGTTTTTTTTTTTTTTTTTTTTTTATACATAGGCATCACCACTTATCAAGGCCAAGAGGCCACTCGAGGATAAGGGTTAAAGAGTGTACAGTAGAAATTGGACAATATAGTAACCGTTAGTAATGGAGATTTGGTAAATTTGTTAACTTATATGGAACTGCTCATCAAAAACTTGTTTACGTTAGACTTGAAGACAACCATATTATAGTCAGCTGGAAAGCAGAAAAACGGAAGACAATTCCGTAGGCATGCAGAAAGAAACTCTGCTCATGGAATTTATGTTTAAGTTTAGGCACAGATAAAGAGTGGGGGAAATTAGTGATAGTGTTTTCTGCTAGATGGGTGTTTCTTGTGAAAGTTTGGTGAGGGGGGGGGTGACCATAGAATGGAGCTCAGCTGAGCACTTGCCATGAAAATAACGATAAAGCAGAGACAAACTCGCAACATCTCTTCTGTGAGAAAGAGGTTGCAAGGAAGAGAAAAGGACATCCCCCACAAGGCTACAAAGTCTATTTTGAACTCTATCAAGGCAGGATAAGTCCTTTCTAGTAGCTCCTGCCCATATGTGGCAACAGTACTCCATCTTTGGATGTACCTGTATATAGATAAAGAATTGCATCAGCAGTGAGATATCTTCTGGAACGGTAGAAGGATCCCACATCTTCCCAGCGACCTTGGCCACAGACTTGATGTATGTGTTCCATTTAAGATCAGGAGTAAAGGCCAAACCCAGAAGCTTATCAAAACATGGGACCTCCCCTAGACGAGAGCCATCCATTTCAACTGATGCCAGATGGGAATCAAAACGTTGATGATGTAAAGGGAGAAGCTTGGTTTTAGATGCATTAAATGTAACCAGCCACTCCTTTCCCCATTGTACCGTGTGCTCAAGATCAGAGGAGAGAGAATCAGAGAGAACTTGGTCGTTTACTGTCTTAGATGTGCTACCATAGTTGGTAGTGTCATCAGCATAAATGTCTACAAATGATGTAAGTATGTGATTTGGAAGATCCTTAATGTAGATCAGGAAAAGAGTTAAGCCCAGGATGGACCCCTGAGGGACTCCAGCATTAATACTGTGAGCTTCTGATTTTTGCCCATCAACTACTACTCTTATGAACTTGTCAGAAAGAAATGATTTAATAATTGAGAAGACATTTCCAGCTATACTATAGCTAGAGACCTTGTGAAGTAAACCTTCATGCCATACCCTATCAAAGGCCTTAGATATGTCAAGAGCAATTGCCCTAGAAAGGTTGCCTCCGTTGAGAGATTCGCTAATCCTATGAGATATAACTGTAAGCACATCTGCTGTAGATCTAGCAGAACGGAAACCATATTGTGTGTCACTAAGAAGGTTATTTTTGCTGAGATGGTTCATTACTTCTCTATTTAACACAGATTCCAGCAACTTACTCATGATGTACAGGAGACTTATTGGCCTGTACTTAGAGGGGAATGAGATCTAATATATAAATAGCTTTATGTGTATTGCCATATTTTCAAACTATCTCCTCTGAAGCTAAAAGTCACAGAGTGGCGCTAGAGACCTTAAATGAATGGATTTTTTTACAAGGTCATTCTTTTATGGGTCTTTAGCTGATTAAAATTGTTTTTTAGAGATAAAAAATGAAAAAGAAAATTGTTAAACATTTTGTACGTTGGTACAATGGTAACGTCATCAGCTTTGATTGCTACAATTTCGGTTGTAACTGATGGCACCTAAATACTTTTATTTTTAACTTGAAATTACTACTATAATAATAATATATATGAAATCTGGACAAATTAAAATATCATATTTAAGTGTATTTGAAAATTAGCAGAGCACTATTATGAATTTAGAGAAAAAACAAACAAACAAACATTTAAATACATTCATAAGAATAGAAATAATAATTGAAGAAATTTATTAAATGCACCTAATTCATAGTTTGATTTTAAGAGAAAATAATGTAAAAAAAAAATGAGAGAGGAAAAAAGGAAAAATAAAAGGAAAAGAGAAAAGTATTTCTTTTATATTGCAATTCAATTAAGATTTTGTTAATAGAATAAGAAAATGTTAGAATTTAATTAGCAGTGACAACAAAGTGAGAAAATCAAACTTACATTCCTCATTAAGGGACAAAAGAAACTTTTCATTAAATAAGAGCTGTTTCTCCATGTCTGTGGCAAGATTCTAGAACTGTGGGAATCTAGAGCCTGATTGAATGTATTAAGTTAATTTTGAGATCATAAACTGTTTAAGCCATATCTGGAATCGACTTCACAAATGAAGAAAATTGTTTAAGCCATTTACAGTACAAACTTTATATACTACCACCCTCATTTAATCCAAAGTGACGTTGATTATTCTGCTAATATATATTTGCCCGTCTCATTCAATCCCGGGCAACGCCAGGAATTTTGCTAATATATATTTCCATCAATCTTCTTCAATCCCAGGCGACGCCGGGGATATTGCAAATAAATTATTTCCCGTATCTCATTCAGGCTTGAGTAACGCCGGGTATTCTGCTAGTGTATATGTGCAGCTATCTAATACAATCCCAGGCGACGCCAAGTATTCGTCTATTCTGTATTTGTACCTATATCATTTAATCCCAGGCGATGCCAGGTATTCTGTTAGTATTTATTTGCACCTGCATTATTAAATCCCGGGCTTCTATATATTTCCATCTATCTCATTCATTACGGGGCGATGCAGGGTATTTTGCTAATATATATTTCCACCTATCTCATCCAATCCCAAGCGACACCAGGTATTTTGTTGATATATATTCTCACCTATTTCATTCAATGCTGGGCGACGCCGGGCATTCTGCTAGTATATATCTCCATCAATCTCATTAAATTCTGGGCGACGCAAGGTATTCTGTTAGTATATATTTCAATCAATCTAATTCAATTCAAGGCAACACCAAGTATTCTTCTAGTATATATTTGCATCTATCTCATTGGATCCCAGGCACCCGTGTATTCTGCTTGCATACATTTGCATGTATCTCATTCAATCCCGGGTGACTCCAGGTAATCTGCTAGTATATATGTGGACATATCTCGTTGAATCCCATAATTCTTGGATATGTTACTAATTTCGACAATCATTTTTCATAATTCAACCCACATTCAAGATTTGACATTCCCTGGGAACTTTTAGGGCTAAATGGGGTTGAGGGGGGGGGGGCAAATGCTGAACTTAGTCATTTTTTTTATGCCTCGTTCACTGTGCACTCATGGGGGACCATGCATGCTTCACTTGTTATTACTATTTTCACCTCATACAATCATATTGCCATTTAGAATGAATTTGGGGTTATATCTAACAGGGGACTGTGGGGAGTTGAGCAGCGAAATGTCTGTTCACATTATATTTAAACTTATGCAAGTTAGTAGTCAGGGAAGTAAGAAACAGGGAGGGAATTCCAAAGTCTAGCAGCCAGAGGAAAAGGAACTGTTAGAGTAGAAAACCTTCCAGCATCTATGAATCTCAACAGTGAAGAGGTGGGATTTTATTGCTTGTCGGACAAGTCAGGAGTATGTATGCATGTCGAGGAGGCACAAGTGCTAGGTTGGTTGTTTTTGTTTTACGGGATATCAACCCTTTTCGGGTTATTTAATGCTGAATCCAAAGATTTTGAAGAAAAAATTTTTAATAGAATATATTTGTCGGTTTCTATTTAACCCATAGTTGGAACCCTAACAGGTACTACCACTCTGAGTCAGAGTGGACCTGGGAGCAAGGGTAATTAAGGGTGGCTCCACACTCCCCAAATCCCGCAAGCTGGGGCCTCACCACTGGATATAGTTTAAGGTCATATCCAGGACCACAAGTGCTAGGAGTTCAGAGCACATTTTATTAAAGTACTTGTAAAATAGTACTTTAATAAAATATCATTTGAACTGATAGCATTTGTAAAACAGACATAAGGCATAATCACATTGACACATTGGTTCCCATTAGATCACCAAAGTTAAGCGAGATTGAGCCTGGGCAACACTAAAACGGGTGGCCATTTGGTAATACCAGGTGCTGTATGTGCTCAAAGCCTGGAAAGGGATGAGTGCCGCCAGACTATTCTTGCCCAAAACATGCTGCATAAAATAATGCAGCACCCCCCCTCCCCCCACGACCCTGGAGGGTTAAGGGACACATCTTGTAACATTGTGGAAATGGGACAGATGTTGGAGCTTGGCTGATAGCATGGGACTTATTAGATTGGAGACTTGTGGGGGGAGGGGGTGCCTAAAAGGGAGAGACAGGTGGTAGATGCACCAGCCCAGATGTGGCAACAATACTCTATGCATGGCCTGTAAAGATTTAAAAGCATTTTCAAAAGTTAATGAGGGGGGGGGGGAGAGAGAAAAGTACCCACTTTTCCATGAGATTTTTGTCAGAAATTTCTCCATCTGGACATAGGAATATTCCAAAATCTTGTTGAGTGACATTGAGAAATTCTGGCTGCGAGAGCTGATTGCACATGTGACCAACAAACTTGGGAAGAATCATTTCTGGGGCAACCGAGACGAGCGACATTACAGCATTCTCAACACTCTACAATAACAAACAGAAAGAATCAGTTTCTTTTTCAGAATTCAAATAGAATGGAAAGTTCTATGAAAAAAGATTCATTTTGAAAAATAATTTTCAAAATATTACATTTAACAATAGAAGCATCTAATATTACATTTATTCACAATTCATTTGCTTATTTTGTTGGCTCTTATTCAAAATTCCTTTCATATTAAAATATAAAAATGAAGAAAAATTTGTATGATGTACGTACCGAAACGAAAATGTATTTAAAAAAAAAAAGAAAAAAAATCAAGTAAATTGATAAAGTACTTTTATTAAAACAATCATTTTTCAGCGATTAATGGGGATTCATAGGCATTACAACATAAATCTTACAAGTTCGAATTATTGAGCTATCTCCCTTTATTTTTTGTTTTTTTTACATAGATTGTTTTCAAAATCACAAACGATCCATTCTTTGGTTACTCAAAATTTGATTTTCTTTAAAATAAAACTACTGGATGAATTTATGTGATTTTTGGAATAGGATATTTTTTTTATCACGGGTACAGAGTTTTCATTATTTTTGTTTTTAATATAAAGGGAAAGTCTGGATGAGAACCGTTTCGTTTTACAGCATATCAATCTTTTTCAGGTCATTTAATGCTGAATCGTTGGATTTATATCTTTTTGGATTATAATATTTTTACATTATAGTATCTATTTTATATTTTTAACAATTCCTTCATTGCATCTGCTCTGTAGAATATTTATTTTATAGGAGCCAGATTTATGCAGTCAATAAGAATGTGTTTATGTATGCAGTCTGGCATGCATGGTACATTGGTTGCTGTTTGTCTTCAAGAAAGTAGGAATGTGTTACTTTTTTTTTGTGACTTATATAAAGTCTGTATACAATTATTTCCTTCTTTTTGCAAGCTTTCTTTTCATTCACCTATTGTAATTTGTTATGCGTATAGCTACTCCAATGCTGCTGCCTTTGTTGTTGGATATATTCATTTCTCTTTATTTTTAAGTCTATAAGGAATCTTAAAATTGGTCTCCAGAGCCATGAATAAGGTAAACCTGGCTACTTTATCAACTTTGCAGTTTCCACTGATTTCTGTATGACTTGGAATCCAACACAGTATTATTACGTTATCTCTTGATAAAATTTTCCATAATAATTTGATTGTTAATGGATTGTACAAAGTTTTTGCTTTGCAGCGATACTAGCACTGATAATGTGAAAAGACAATGATTTAAAAAAAAATTTTTTATTATTTATTTATTTGCATATATTAGAGAGAAAGAAAGGAGATGGTCAGGTAAGTATTAGATTTTGTGGAGCTTTTGAGGAGGATAAGAATTAAGCTTTTGATAGAGTTATGGATTACATTTCGAGAAGCATGTGGTTAAAGGGATACATATAAGATTTGGAGGTGATTAAGCATTATATTTAAGGCAGCTAGAAAGAATGGGGATTACACATTAAATTTTTTGGCTATGTATTAAATCTTTGGCAAACAGATGGAGGGCTTTATGCATCAGATTTTAATAAATGGGGCAAAGGGGGAGGGTATTACACATCACATTTTAGGTAGTAGGGCAGTTAAACATTAAATTTTGGATTTAGAGCAGGAGAGGGATAAGCATTAGATTTTGGGCATAAGGAATTTAAGCATTAGAATCAATCTTGTTTATTTTAAAATCGCTATATATAATGAAAAATTGTACTAACAAGAAATGAGTGATTTTAATTTAAAAATAAACTAAGAACATGTTTCATTCTTTAGTAATCAAAATATCACTTTGGATACAATTTAACAAGCAAAGAAAAAAAAACAAAAAAAAAAAACAAAAACAATTATGGACACAAATGTTCACATCATGTAAAATACATGAAGTATTGTGTATGTAGTAATATTTATAATAGAAATTGAAACCAAAAAAATGATGCATTTTTTGAAATAATTTTTTTTATTTTCTGAGAATTTTTATATAAAATATTTTCTGCAGAGAAAAAAAAAAAAAAGTCAAATGATTTTCATTTTAACATTGCATCATTTTTTGGTTTCAATTTCTTTCAAATATTCAATTATGGATACATTTGCCAACTTGTGTAGAAGACCTTGTTGGAAATGAATGACCATTTTGTTTAACAAATGACTTTAAAACGGTTCAAGGGATAATTGCTATTATTTTGGGAGGTAGAGAGGAATTGCATGGAAAATTAATTTTTTTTTTTTTTAAGTGGGGGGGGGTCAAAATATATTAATTTGGAAAAATATTTATCCCCCCCCCCCAATAAAACAAAAAACAAACAAACAAAAAGAATTCAAAGAGAAAACAAAAAATGTGATTTGGTTTAAAAAAGAGAAACAAAAACTCACCCGACTGAAAGATTCATTGTAAATATTCTTTAAACATTTTTCTGCTCTTCTTTCAACAAATTCTTTTGGTGAATATTTTAATTGTTTCATGATGTCCTTCCATAAATGTGGTCTTTGAAGCACTAATCAGGAAATAAGAAAAAAAGTAGTGGATAATCTTGTTTTATTTTTTAAATGGAATGTGAGGACTAAAGGACAAAATAATGGAAGCGAGAGAGGCTGTCAAAAGTAAACCAATGATCCACTTACTACTTAATGAAAAATTAAGTGATTTCAAAATAATTAAATTTCTATGGTAGACATTTTTTTTCCCCCAAAATACTTTTGTGATTTAGAAATTTATTATCAAGGAAAATTTAAAAAACAATTCTTTTGACAGAGTCAAATATTTTTGGAACAAGTGGTTAGATCACATTAAGAACAGCAATAACACAAAAAAAAAAAATAAAATAAATATTTAAGGTAAGTTTTGCTAACTATTTGATGACATATTTAACAGAATTTGATCTGTATATTAACACTACATGAATAAAAATTTAGGGTGTGCAGTTTGTAATGTTATCTCTGACTCCCTGTTAGTGAGGCTGAAAATGCCTAGACTGATTCTGATTGGATAACTAGATGTATACACATCTGAACTAAGAGTAACCAAGAAAAACTTGCAATGACTCAAACAAATGACACATCAAAATCAATGTAAATGATGGAGTTTTATGGAGAAAGTTACTTTGTGCTGTCATAACCAATGTGCAACTTAAATTCGATGTGGAAGAGACATGTTGAAGGACAAAATGCAAATGATTTGCACAATGATTTTTTTTTAAGATTTGGGATGAGAATGATTAAAAAGTGAAAGAATCCAGAGGTAGAACAAACAAATTATGATAACTGTTAGTGCTCATCATAGTAACAATACTTGATTATTCACCTCCATCCAATTAGCCATAAAAGGTTTTTCAGATGAACTGGAGATGATATTTAATTATGAAAATCTTACCAACAATAGGATGATGGGTTGGAATTAGGGCTGCCATAACAACAGATTCAATTTCAGAATTGGTTGGTGATGGTAAATTGGTGAGATGAAGGAAAGCTTTTGCCAAGTTCTTTGGGTTCAATCTTTTGCCCGATTGGTCATCTACATTCTCATCTTCACCGGGCTGAGGAAACTAGAGAAAGAGGGGAAAAAAAGGTTTCTCTTTATTTGATGATCAAAAATTGCATATATTTATGCATCAAAAGAAAATTATTTTTCTTACTTTTACAATTTATTTTTTCATTTGACATGAGAAAGAGTAACAAAAATAAATGAATCTCAAATTTGAAAATATTTTTCTCACCTTTTGAGACGAGAGGAGATATCCAAGGGCATCAATCAAATCTACAGTAATTTTACTTTTCTCGTTAAGGTTTCCAATCTGTTTCAGTGTAAAAATGCACCGCTTGCGTACGGGCCAGCTCTTGTACGTCAGACAAAAGATGAATGCCTTATATAAAATCCTATTGAGAAACAATGCAAAAACTATGTGAATATTACATAAAATGACAATTTAAAAGTAATGTTTGGATTCTTCCATTAGTGTATAACCGCCAATGTGCATGGGCAATATCAACAAAAGTTTCATTATGAAAGGTTGTGCTATCATCATGTTTTATTATGGACCCCCCCCCCCAAAGTGTTAGGAAGTGATTCAAAGAGCAAAAGCTATAACAAAAAGAGCAAAAGCTATAACAAAAAGAGGAAATAGTTGATCAGCAGAACAAACCTATAGGAAGTGAGGATAATAGAAAGATAATGGGAGGGGAAGTGGTTCTCCAAGAAGCACAAAAGCTATCTGAAATAGGATAGTTAATCAAGGCATGGCAAATATGTCAAAAAATTAGACAGAGATTTAGAATTTACCGACAGTTTTAGGAATGAGTTTTGCTACAGTCTACAGACAGTCTTTAGTTTGCAACCTTTGACAAAGGGGGAAAATTGTAGGCAGGTTATGGCTCGAAACAGATAGGGAGATGAACTGATCACTTGACTGATGAATGTGGTAGATGCGGATGTTAGCGTTTCAATGGTCGATGCCCAGAACACAACGGATATCTACAGAATATGTTTGTGAGTTGTTTGTTTCATTCGAGTTTAAAAATCTTTTTTTTATATTTGTGAATGATTTCTCACCTACAGCAGTCACCAATGTATAAGAGACAAGATGATGACACAGCCAGGATGAGAACGGAAGATAAAAAAGAAAACTATGGAAACAGCATTGTGGTCAGCGAATGTTGTATAGAGAGCACATGGTTTCACATTAATAGCAAAAATGACGATAATAATTGGACTGTGTAGCTGGAATGCTTATTAGTTTTATTTGGACTATCATATTTGGCCTAATATTTTAAATACTGGTACAATTTTTAGAAATTGACTTTCAAACTTTATTCGTCTTTCAAGTGCATCATTATCACTTCCTTAGGCTTCCTCTGCCAACTGACCTAATTATCTTAACTATATCCCTTAACTCAAAATCTTTCCTCCATTTTTTCAATATGATCATACCAATGAACATCTCTCTATACTGTCCAGATTTAATTTTCCTCTGTCTTTAACACAAATTACAGATCCATTGTATCATTCTCATATCATTTTTCTCAATGCAATACATGTTCCTAACTCTCACCGGCCAGGTTTGACTCCATTCACATGTTTCATTGATTCTTTTCATGGTCCACAATGGTAACACACTGCTCGTTAAAAATGGCTGAAATTCCACTCTCAATTCTTGCAATCACATTAGCACCTGCTCATCCCTAAGCTACAATGGTTACCACCATGATAACAAAAATTCTGAAAAACCTCAATACGTTCACCATCGAAACACTTTCTCCACAACAGAGTTTTTATCTGTCTCTTGTTTTACATTTCTTGCACACAAACTGGTTATCATCTCTCAATCGATTTGTAATTCTACTGTACTTCTCACAAATCTAAGGCTTACACGTACCACACAAAAATAATTTAATATGCACAATACATTTTTTTGTCAAATTCGTCAATCATTTAATTCAGGATTGCAAGACAGATTTTCAGTTTACCCTTTTTTGAGTCTTCAAATTTTGTTTAATAAACTTTCGTAGTTAAAACTTTTTTTTTTTTTTTTTATTAAATTAATCCAGTATTTTTTTTTTTATTAAAGTAATCCAGTATTGATGCCATGCTGAACACAACCAGGTATTATAATTTCTTTGTTCTCTCTCTTTCGGTTATCTCCCTTTTTAATCCTCTCATCACAAACATAAAAATCATTGCACAAAACATGAACACTTTTTCCTTCAACATGTCTCTTTCACATCAGATCCGAGTTGTACATTGGTCATGGCAGCACAATGTGTGACTTTCTGCATAAAAAAAATCAGTTGTTGTCTGCTTCTTGTTTACCTATACAAAGAAAGCTGCATTAATACTGGTGTGTTTAAATAATGCGCATATTTGCTGTCTTACAATCGTGCTAGTTATAAATAAGTAATATTATTTCCATATTTCAGACTATTGTTCTTATCTTGGATTCACATAGATCAGTGGTGCAACAGATAAAGTGCTAAATAATAAGTTTTATGAGAGTTTTCAGAAGGATGAAGGTTCAATCCTCACTACAGGTTGATGATTAAAGTTAAAATTCTGCACAGAATTCAGAGTTCGACAAAATACACCTGAAGAAGATCAGCGGTTACATTGGCCGAAAAGAATCACAATCAAAGGAGATCAGTAATCCAAATAAACTGAATAATAAAAATAAAATCCTTATTTAAAGAATTCCAAAACATAAGATAGAAGATTGACGAATAAAGCAACAATGAAATTCCAACAAGGTTTTTTACTAATAAAAATGTATTAAGTTAAGAGACAATTTTTTGTTTTTTTTAAGATTAAATGTTAAATTGTTAACATTTCAGATTTTAGAGATAGAGGACAAAACATGAAAACAACATATTAGACACTAACCGCAAGCTTTTACCGGTGACTTTAGTAGGAAAATTCAAGATGATCTTTTCAAGAAGAAAGATGAGGGTTAGAAGTGCTGAAATTAAAAAATATAAATGAAAAATAAAAAAAAAAGGAAATGTTTTCATAATTTTCTGTCATGAAGTGATTATATAAAAATATTTTTTAAAAATGCATAAACTAATGTAGCATCATAACAATAGATTTAATTATTTAAATGGATTTATTTATTTAGTAAAATATTGATTTTGCTCTGAAGTTAATTCATACAAAAAAAAAAAAATAATAAAATTTATGTATTTAAGCTAAAATTGAAAGCAAAACCTAAAAAAATGTTAATTTTAAGCATAAAAAAATGGGTTCTTATCTGAAATTCCATTATATCAATAAACAAAAATTAAGAAAAATCTGTATGGTATAGCAAAAAGTAAATATCATATTCTAAAAATCAGATAAATTGATCAAGTAGTTTCATTTTTTCATTTTCATAAAGAAAATCACGTTTACGTGATTAATCAGAATTCCTAGGAATTACAAAATAAATCTCGCAAGCTTGAATTATTGTTGAGTTATTTCCCTTTGTCTTTTTTAGATTATTTTCAAAATACCTGAGAAAACAGCCATTCTTTGGTTACTCCAAATTTGATTTTCTTTATAAAAATGAAACTACTTGATTATTTATACGATTTTAAGGGATATGCTTTCGTTTTGTCAGGGATATGTACATAATACAATTTTTTCTTTATTTTTGGCCTTCATATAGGTAGAATTATGAACAAGACTCAAAAATTCAATATATTTTCATGAACATTCTCTAGAAGAATTAGAAAATTCAATGATCATTAAAATAATTTCCATACAAATATGTATCTTTCTTTACTTAAACTAAAAACATCTAATCGCTAACATATCAGTGTTTTTGTTATATAAAAAAATAAAGTTAATAATACAAGCCTACTCGACTACTTTTACTACTTCCAAAAATTTTGATTAAAAATATAAAAAAGGTGCAATTAAAAAGGCAAAACAATGAATTTAAGATAATTTAAATGGATTATTTCTAATCAGATTTTGTTTTTATTTTAAGCAAATCCACAAAAAAAAAAAAAAAAAAAAAAAAAAAAAGTAAATTTAAGCATTAATTGAAAATTGAAACTAAAAATCTTAAACATTTAAAACACTTATATTTTCACGCGAGATCTTTGAAACAGCTGTGACAACTTTTTGAACTTCAAGCACTAAATCTAATACATAAATAGCTTTATGTGTATCGCCATATTATCAAACTATCTCCTCTGAAGCTAAAAGTCGCAGAGCGGCACTAGGGGGCTCAAATAACTGGATTTTTTTACAAGGCCATTCTTTTATGGGTCTTTAGCCGATTAAAATTGTTTTTAAGAGATAAAAAATGAAAAAAAAATTGTTAAACATTTTGTACGTTCATCTTCGTTTATTTTTAATCAGTTCAAACGCATATCACGTTGGTACAGTGGTAACGTCATCAGCTTTGATTGCTACAATTTCGGTTGTAACTGATGGCACCTAAATACTTTTTTTTAAAACTTGAAATCACGACTATAATAATATATATGAAATCTGGACAAATTAAAATATCATATTTAAGTGTATTTGAAAATTAGCAGAGCACTATTATGAATTTAGAGAAAAAACAAACATTTAAATACATTCATAAGAATAGAAATAATAATAATTGAAGAAATTTATTAAATGCACCTAATTCATAGTGCAAACAGAATTTTTGTTGTTTGGTTTTAAGAGAAAATAATGTTAAAAAAAAAAGGAAAAATAAAAGGAAAAGAGAAAAGTATTTCTTTTATATTGAAATTCAATTAAGATTTTGTTAATAGAATAAGAAAATGTTAGAATTTAATTAGCAGTGACAACAAAATGAGAAAATCAAACTTACATTCTTCATTAAGGGACAAAAGAAACTTTTCATTAAATAAGAGCTGTTTCTCCATGTCTGTGGCAAGATTCCAGAACTGTGGGAATCTGGAGCCTGATTGAATGTCAATTAGAGAGAGGCGGATGAAGATCTTTGAGGCAGACAGAACCTCTGTAATCAAATTAACTTGACTTGACTGATTGCTGGCTTTCTCCAACACCTGCATCAACACAGGCACAACGTCCTCGGCTTGCTGTAAAGTGTCACCTGCAATTATACACATAAGAAATCAGACATCTCATAGATCAACTGATTCATTACGACTGATGAGATTTTATAAAACAACAGCTCCATAGCATAATAGAGCAAAGACTTATTGTGTGCTCACCTTCAAAAGCCACTGACATACACAGAATGTAGGCATTGCGTACGGCCGATGTCGAGGATTTCAGATTCATACCTTTCTGAAAAGAAGAATAATGAATTTAAAATAAAGAGAAAACAAGATTACATGCATAAAACATTCACTGACGTTTGTTGTTGATGCAAACTATTTTGGTAAAGAAAGATTTTATGATTGAAATTCATATTACTTTGATACATCTAACAAGTATTTTAATGAAATGTGCTCCGATGAACTCTTAGCACTTGCCTGTTAAACGTAACCGACTAACCTGACAAGCAGCAAAATCCCACCCCCTCATTCTAGAGGTCCTTGAACGCAGGAAAGCATGCTTTCATAGTTTCTTCCCCCAGACTACCAGATTTTGGAATTCCTTCTTGGTCAACTGCTTCTCTAACTATACTAACATGCAGAAATTAAATGTAATGTGGAGAGACGTTTCACTTCTCAATTTCCTTCATAGTGTCCCTGTAGACATGAAACCAAATAGTAACCCCTTACATGCAAGTGGCAATATGCCTTCTTTGAAGTGAAAATGTGTTAAAAAAAAATTCAATCTTGTATATAGATCATTTGATTTGGTTGGTTGTTTTTGTTTTACGGCATATCAACCCTTTTCGGGTTATTTAATGCCGAATCCAAAGACTTAAGAAAAATTTTTTTAATAGAATATATTTGTTGTTTTCACGTCGGTGTCTATTTAACCCATAGTTGAGACCCTAACAGGTACTACCACTCCGGGTCAGAGTGGACCTGGGAGCAATGGTAATTAAAGGGTGGCTCCACACTCCCCAAAGCCCACAAGCTGGGGCCTCACCACTGGATATAGTTTAAGGTCATATCCAGGACCCCCATTGAGGGACTTTTACCCTCTGCAGGGGGGGGGGGCAGTCAGCGTATTCTAATGCCCCACCAACAGAGCCATAGATCATTTGAAGATCAATTTCTTTTCATGTAGATTTCATGAGTAAATAGATAAGTTAATCAATTGCAGGCTTTCGTTTTAATTCATCGAGCAGTTTGGTTTATCAGACTTATAGACTTTACATTTTAAAGTATAAACCGACCGTCTTCGAAAAGTACATTATGATTGCCACTTTGATTTCATTAAATACAAGGGTCGTTCCGAAAGTAAAGCCTCCTATTATCTTTTAACTCAAATAGTTGAACAGCTATAAAGATGGAAGTAGTACAATTAGAATGAGTGACCTTTTGTGCCTTAGAATTTATTTTTCTAGACAATCATCACCATTCTCAATGCACTTTTGATGGGAATTCAATGACGCATCTCTGCTTCTGACACACATCCATGACAGGGGGTTGCTTTCTTAGAGTCTCAGACCATCAATATCATGAAACTTTCAGGTCATGAATGCATAAGTTCAGTTATCATAACAATACAATTTGCAATCCCATCTGATCTAGTCATGCAAAAAAAAAAAAAAAAGAAAAACAGAAATGAGAGCCACTGCTTTCAGAATATCCTTCATAATTCCTTCATAGAATCAGCATTGCAGTATCTTTGTTACATGAGAGTAAAATCAACTAACAAAGTGTTTCATTCTGTATGGGATATGACAAGTTGCACACTATGGTGGCTCCTCCTGCTGAAGTAGGAAGGAATAAGTTTTTTTGTGTGGGCAATAAGGAGTGGAGAGAACAACATCCTCTTTTCATGACTTCCTACAGTTCTGTCTTCATTCTTTTAGACCTGGTTGTATCGTCAACAATTCATTAGATGTGTTACTCCTCAACTAGATTGCCATTTCTTGCAAACATATGCAGCATCCATAAAATGTCCATGTTATTTAATTGATTTTAGTAAAATGATTTTATGCTTGCGATTCATAATACTTTAAAAGATTTAACAGATTGACCATTTACTTACGATAAACCATTGCACAAGTTTTTCTGGTACTTCTGTATAGAAACGACTGCACCATGCTTTTAAAACGTGCAGAATTGAGACTAATGTGCCTTCATGAACTGAAAAAAATAAATTAATTAAAAAATTGTTTTTAAAAATACAAAGTGACTGAACAGTTTTTTTCCCAAACAATAACAATAAATATATAATAAATAGATAAATAATTTGAAACAAAGAAAAAAGTTGTTACTTTCAAAAAATAGAGAAAATGAACAAAAGTAGACATTCGATTTCATTTTTTTTCCCCTAAGATTGTTGTAGCAGTACCAAATGTTTTGGAACAGAACAAATGATTCTACATTCTTTCAAAACTTATTTACCATATCTGAGTGGTTTGGTTTACTGCAAAAATGTTAATAAACAAAGTTATTTTCTGAAACATTGCTTTTATAAATACTTTACCTTATTTTTACTTTTAAAAGATGAAAAAAAATTAAGAGATTTTACATTAAAAGAAATGGATGTTAGTAAATTTTAGAAAAAATATTTGATAATCTAAGAAACTTTCAAATCAAGTGGAGGTAAGGTTCAAAGGGTATTGCTAAAGTGGAAAATGGATTGAAAATCAAAGCAATTAGTTTTCTGTTGAAGATATTTGCTATTTATTTAGATGTAAGAAAAATTTTGGTACTTATTTACCATCAATCCTTTTTCTTTCTCCTCTTTTTATGAACCAAATTCTTATTTTTTTTCCCAGTAACAATTATCTATAATGTTGCTAGACAATTCCTGGTTCGCTTTTTTTTTTTTTTTTCAAATATTTTAATGAGATTAGTTTTCTCTATAAATTTAATGTAAATTGACCCCTAACTTTAAGACCATTGCCATTTTTTTTTTTTTGCATAAAAGAAAAAGTGTAATCAAATATAATTTTATTTTCATTTATTTATTTTTTTTCTTTTATAAATTAACAAATTTAGTAGAATTTGTGAACGTGTTGAGAAAGAAATACTTTTAAATTTGTATCAAATATTTTAAATTTTACTGCGGGAATCACTTTCCTTTATGGATTTAATGTAAACATTGACTTAAAAAAAAGAAAAAAAAAAAAAAAAAAAAACTCCGGAAATCTGTAGCACTATACTAGAAAAAAATAATGACCAAATTCATGATGGTCATAAAGTGGGTGATCAGTTTACGATAAATTTATGTAGGAAACTGATCTGTCTAAAAGATATGAGGGGATGGGGACCCACTATGAGCGCCCTTTTATTTTTTTTTTTACTTTCTCGTAAACATCTAGTCTCATTATGATTGGAGTTCTTTGCTAATGAAGATTTAGTATGCGTTTCAAATATGTCAAATGTATATCTCTCACATGCATCCATCCATAAATCGGTCAGTGGGGGGGGGGGGGGGGGAGAGAAAAAAAAAAAAAAAAAAAAAAAAAAAAATCAGCGCTCATAGTGGGTCCCCATCCCCTCATATCCTGAAAAGAGAAGAAGGGTTCTAATGAGGAGCAAAATTATCCAATTATAAAAAAAAAAAAATAAGAGGGGCAAATTATGAAAACCAATGGCAGAAATCAGTGTTCTTTATTTAAAAATAAAAGTGAATTTCTATCGACAAGCAGAAAACTCCCTCCCGCACATAAAAACATTTCAAGATATCTAAGGGAATGCCTTACCTTCTTGTGAGAGTATAGGAATGAAAAGTTCAGAGACAGCTGAAGACAAATGTTGTACTTGATTGGAACCACTGACCACATGGAAACTCATGCTGTAAATGCCTTGCATGACACCAATACGTTGGTCAGCAGATGTCAACTTGCCCTCAGAACCTAACAAAAAAATGAAAATAAATTAGATGTAACTAAAATTACAAAATCAAAACTGAATGCAAATTACAAAGAGTATGCAACGTATTATGTTTACAGTTAAGCAAGGTTTCCAATTTTTTTTTGTTAAGTTTCACTAAATCTAATTATCTTGAGTTTCTTATTTAGAGAAAATAAATCCAACTTTGGGGAACAATCACTGATTTTATCTCCAACATAAGAAAAATAGATTATTATTTATTTATTTTTTTTTTAAGATTTAACAGAATTTTACTTCGATATAAATAGAAATAAGATATTCTAAATATTTTTTTTATAATACCAATAATCCAAAGATGAAAGAAGAAAAAAAGTAGTTTTCTACATTAGCAGAAATGAATTTCATGTGAATTGTGATATAAAAATTAAAGGAATCTGATTATTCACATTTCCATCTTTATTGATTAAAAAAAGAAACAAATTGAAGAAACTCTATTATTTTGATTTTTCCGACTACTGTTCTCATATTATTTAAATAATTGGAATTCATTATTGAGATGAGTAATTTGTATTTATTCATTTATTTATTGCGAACTATTATTCTCATCTTTAAGTTGTTGTTTCATGACATTTTGGCTAACTCACAAAGACCAGAGGAATAGTCGACCGAAACATTGTAAAACAATAACTTAAAGACGAGGATAATAGTTCGTAATAAATGAATAAATACGGTTGTCATCTCCGGTATTATTCTCACGTTTCAGATGATGTAACCAACCTTTTTTAGGTATATCCCGATAATGGCTTTTATTAGTGAATGGTGGAAAGAATATTTGATTCTTGTCCAGAATTCAAACTAATTAAAAGCAAAAATATAGAAAATCTTTTGACATACATACCAGTCCCAGAACAAAAATGTCATTCTAAAAATCATGTAAATTAATCAAGTAGTTTTTTTTTATTAAGAAAATCAAATTTTATGGGTACGAGAAAATGGTGGGTCTCGCTCTGCCATATTTAATAAATGTGTCTCGCTCTGCCATATTTAATAAATAAAGAGAGACAATTCAACATGAACTACCAATATAAAGACCAAAATCAGCCGTATAATGGCTATGAATTACTATCAATCGCTAAAAATCATAAAATTTTCTACATAAAAAAGCTACTTGATCAATTTATGTGATTTTTGGAATACAACATTTTTATTCTGTGAGTACGTACATCATAAAAATTTGTTGTGCTTTTGTTTTTTTGTAAAGTTGAATTCAGAACAAAGTTTTTTTTTTTTTTTGATGAATCAGTCATTAGAATTCAAAATGTGTGATATGTCCGTGAAATGGAAAGCATGTCAAATTGTTCCATTTTTGTATTTGGGTCTGTATTAGTTTAATATAATGCCCCTAAACTTTTAGATTAAGACCGATAATATATTATCCAAATAGCATATTTTCAGTACTCATCTGAAGAAAAGTTTGACAAGAATGGAATGTCACTTACCGGCAAAAACAGTGAAAAGGTATGCAGTTATTTTCTCTACGGCTCCAGGGTCACTGCATTGTTTCGCTAGAGCCTTCAAAGCTGCAGCAGCAGACTCTCGAACAGGCATTTCTTTTGCAAATAATTGCTCTGAAAAATAAATGAAGACAACTTGTTTGAAGGATTGTACAATGCGCGAAAAGTATAAAGTTTAGTAGTTTATCAAATAATCATTACATCAGGAATATGAATGACCAATGGCAAAAAAAAAATTTACTCCAATGAAATTTAACATAAAATAATTCAGTTTCTGAGTAATTCTAACATTTTAAGGCAATTAACTGAAAAATTAAGTTTTCTCATCGGAAATAAATTCTGTTTCTTCTTTTTGGTTTTATGCTAAAACTTTGTTAAAAATATATATATATATATATATATATATATATATATATATATATATATATATATATACACACACACACTTTACCATTTCCGAGAGACAAGCCACTTAAAAAAAAAAAAATAAATTATTAACTGTACAATTAACCCTAAGTTCCAGTGCCTCCATTAAAGAAATAATTTAACCCCAAGTCAATCTCTAAACAAAAATACTTTTAAAAACCACACGCAATCTCCTAAAAAAGATGCACAAGATTAGGAAAAAATGCCTTAAAATGTTAGAATGGTCTAGATAAAGGGGATCATTTTATGTTGAATTTATATTCATAAAATAATTTCTTATTTTTCTTCTCTCTGCCAAGTTTTTTTTTGACAGTGTTCACACATAATCTAAAAATGTAGAATTCCATTTTTTTTTTCAAGAGAGAGACTTAGCAAAGATTGTTAATCTACAATATCTTTTTTCAAACTTAAAGTATTCAACTGGTAATTTTTAAAGAAGGCAAGAAGTTATTTGTTTTCTATTTCCCCTACTCACAAATTGTTTGCGTTTGACAAGATTATCATTTTTAGAAACAGAGGGAAAAGCAAAGCAATGCAAGACAAAAAAAAAAAAAATGAAAAAAAATGAAAAGAGGAAGAGAGAAAACAGGAAAAAAGAAAGATAAAGTGAGAAATTGAGAGAGAGAGACAGAGAGAGAGGAAGAGAAATAAAATTGAACCAAAACGGCACAAAGCTTTTTTAAAAGTTTTTAAAAAATTCAGAAAAGCAAATTTCTGCTTAAAAAAAGAAATCAAATCTCTGTTAAATCTATGTGAAACATCCAAATAACTTAGAAATGCAACTAAATAAATTGGTTTTTATCTGTTCAATTTCGATGCTAGTAATATTGACATTAATTCAGATTTGTATTTATCAAATATATAACTATGCCTCAACCACAATTTAATAAATATTTACACCTAATATTTAATGATTGTGCATCAGGATATTTTGTATTCATTAACAACTATCAAACTAAAAGAAATTAATTTCATAAAAACATAAGAACCTCACTAAACAATCTTGAAATAATGGACATATTGAATTGAAAAAAATTAAGACAAAAGTTATATTTTGTAAATAGGTATTAAAGGGCATCCATAATTTTAGTAATTTTAATATTTTTCTGAAGAGAAAAATTTAAGAAAACCTTGTTCAGTCAAAAGTCTAACAAATTTTGTTTTAAGGAAATAACTTTGTTCAATAAGAGTTACAAAACTAATTAGCATTAAAATGAAATAAAAAAAAAAGGGATCAACAAATGCAACTATAAGTACACACGCAATCTGAATGCATAACTAAAGAAATAATCACTACTATTTGAATAATGTAAAAAAAACAAAACAAAACACCCAAAAAACATTAATCATGATTTTTGTTAGATATTTAAATATATATATATATATATATATATATATATATATATAATTTGTGAAAAGTATAACTTTTACAAATTTGGAGGAATTTTTTTTTCTTAAACTCCTAGGGAAGAAAACCAGTTTTCCTGTAGTCAGCCATACTTGTTTATTCATTATTTAGATTCTTTGGACTACTATTCTCATTTTGAGTGTTGTTTTCATAATGTTTCGATTGATGTAACTGCCAACCTTTTCCTGGTGTATCTTATCGAATTCTAGAATCTGCATGAAATTTTGAATAAAACCCTTCATTTGATCCATGGAGGTAGCATGCTCTTGTTCCATCAGCCATCACTGGGTAGATGTCCTAAGTAATTTGCAACTGTATTTTGAGTGTCGCTTACACTGAGGATTAAACCATCAACCTCTGCCAATCTTAGTTCAACAAGATACATCAGAATAAAGTCGGAGGTTACATCGACCGAAAACGTTATGAAAATAACAATCAAGATGAGAATAGTAGTTCGAATAATATGAATAGTCAGTCTTCATCTCAAAAATTCAGAAACAATTTTAGTGAATTTGAACAAAATTTAATCAATGAAATTTTATAGATTCCAAAGAAACTGCTGTTTTTTTTCACCCTTTAAGTAGTTTTCGCTGAAAAAGTAGATTGATGTCAAATTGTAAGACAAAGTTTTGAGGCAGGAATTTCCTTTCCAAAATCAACCACTATCCAACTGCATGCAAATAAAGTTAAATGTACACTTTTATTTCCTTTTATCCATTTTCAAGAATTCTACTATTCATATTTCAAAAGATGCACATTTAACGGTGAAATTGTATTTCAATCTAAAGTGTGACAGAGAGCCATTTGCAGAAATGCGTGGACAAAAAACAGATTGTAAAGATTCAACTTACTGGCGAGAGGTTTTCCAAGATCCATGGCATATTTACTCAGGTCTAATTGGACTCCAGACATTAAGTA
Source organism: Euprymna scolopes (assembly GCF_053919585.1). Taxonomy (NCBI): domain Eukaryota; kingdom Metazoa; phylum Mollusca; class Cephalopoda; order Sepiida; family Sepiolidae; genus Euprymna; species Euprymna scolopes. The sequence continues at coordinate 73,611,805 of NC_136483.1, forward strand.
TTCAACAGCTGAAAACAGAAAAAAAAAAAAAGTGTTACAAGTAATTGAACAATAATTCATAGTCTGAATAAAAATTATACATCACAATTTTTTATATGTAGTTTGATTTATAAACAAATGTTTATATATATTTTTATTGAAATCATTTGAGATGAATAATTTGTGTATTTATTTATTTGTTAACTTTTATCCTCATCTTCATAGTTGTTTCACCACGTTTCAGCCAACTCATCTGAAGAAGGCCAGAGGATGAGTTAGCAGAAACATGTGATGAAACAACAACTATGAAGAAGAAGATAACAGTCCGTAAATAAACGTTTTTTTTCTTTTGGGTTCTTGAACTTACATTTTATATATATATATATATATATATATATATATATATATATATAGTAAGTTATAAAAATATATATGGCAATCAAGCTATACAGAATATTCCGCATTTTATTCTCATGAGAATTCGTCAAGCTTATGCAACATTTATGGTTACCGTGCGATTTTATATACATACATGCAATTGAATTTTTAGTTAGCCAAGCAGCTTCTTAGTTTCCACTGCACACATCCTAATCAGCCAATGGGCAGGCACTTTCTGGACAAAGGTACAGTTGATCTTAGGTTCACCCCATCCTTTGTGTGTACTTTTCATGGGAAGAATAGATATCTTAGTAAGCTGACTTATTTTCAACCTAGATGTAGTTAGATATTAAGAAAAAAAAAAACAAAAAACGACGATGATGTTAGATATGTAATTTTTTTTTCTATAATAATTTAATATTATTTTAGTTTATATATACATATATATGTTTTTTCTTTTATTTTATTTATTTTCTATTGTTATTTTGAATTTTAAAATGATTTTGTATTGCTATCCTAGAGTTTATTCTGTGCACACAGTTGTTCGCTATTTCTCTCCTACAGTTTAATAAATGTTGGGGTTCTTTAAAGTATATGATAGCAAATTTTTCATTCAGGCATAATATACATACATGGATCGTCTAGGTCCCTACATGTGCTTGCTTTTCTTACTATTTTCCATTCGACTATTGGCGAACATCCGCTTTCTTTGAGTTCTCATATATAAGAAAATTAAAGGTGATGTATAATTTTTATTCAGACATACTCAGTGAAGATGGGGATGCAGAAGCAAATTCTAAAATTTGTTTAAGACCAGATCGGAAGACATTTAGAGAACTACTGTTCCTCTTAACAAATTGTGTTTTCTCTCACAAAGTAAAAAAAAACTATATGCAGCCTGTGTCAGGAGTGTCATGATGTATGGTAGTGGGAGGTTCGCCTCTTAAGAAGGAAGACAATAGAATTTCTATAACAAATGTGCAGGTGGTGAGGTGTGGTGTAATAGTTGATGTTTTGCGCCAAAACAGATTGAAATGGTATGGACAGCATGTCAAAAGCATGGATGAGGTAAATCCAGTCAGCAGCTTTAGGTTTACTGAGGTTGATGAATTTAGAGGGAGGGGTAGTGTATATAAGACATGGAATCAGTTAAGGAGGACCCTAGAAAGTTGATATTACGACCAGGCCTTGCATAAGACCAAGACGCCTTAAGAACAGCCATCAGACAAAACAGTCCACACTAACATGGAAACAAAGTTAAACATAGAATGCCTACTTCAGAATGGGTAAAATTAATTCACTGAACAGAACACTACTTTTACATTCCTTTACAAAGCTAAAAATAAACAATTATACTAAACCTTATGACTAGAATCCTTATTGCAATTTTGATAAAAATTACATTATATAATTTTAATTCATAAAAAAACACAAAACACTTTAACATTAAGCATAGAGAAATGTTAATTCAGGGAATATCGATGATGAAACCAATGCTTTTTACTAACCTTCAAGAATGATTTCAGGATTTCTGAGCATTGCCTTTTGAGCGGCAGGACAAATCTGATCTTTAAACTCTTCATGATTTATATGTCGTAGAATCATTTTACAATCTTCCTGAAAATATCAACACAAAAACTTTTACAAACAAGAAATTCATAAAGCAAAAATGAAAAATTAGTTTCTATACAGAAAAGGGAGGAGGTGTATAGAAAAGGTTAAAATGCTTACAAGTACATTGACAGGTGGTGAGGAGCGACATGCTAACACTTGCTTTAGATACACATTGATAAACAATTTCTAAAAAGAAAAAAGAAAATTATTAATATTTCACATACAACACAAATTGACAATCATTTAATAATGGAAATAGAAATTATACTTCCAAGTTTGTTTTGAAAAAAAAAAAAAAAAAATGAACCCTAAAAACATGAAGAATTACGTGAGAATCAATTCATCCATATACTTTTAGAAAATTATGGTGTTTTATGAGTTTGTCTGAACACAAATAGAAGCATACGATTGGTTAACGAAAAAGGAATGGGCAGAGTACACATTACTAAGGATGTCATTTTTATGATGTCAATACTAGAGTTTGATTTTCACTTAAATCTAAAGGATATGAGTTTTATAAATCTAAAGAAATTAATAGAAAGATTACATAAATATTTTTTATAACTATGTAACTATTTTCTGATAATCAACAAAAAACAAACAAAGGGTATTTGCATTAGTTTAAACTGAATTACTTTTGCTTAAATACAAAAATACATAATTTCTAATATTTTTCCAATAAAAACAATACATAGATTTATCGTAGTTATTTACTAAGTATCTACACTGAATCGCAATATTTTTTTCTGTTAAATTTCACATTTTTCTCCATACTAGTTATAAAGCAGAAGAAGCTGGATAAACATTGAAATCAGCATAATCATGCAATGTAACAACACTGGTTCAAGAAACTTTTTTTTTTTTTTTTCAATTATTTGGAATGATTGAAGTTGTTTCAAAGTTTAACAAAAAAAAAAAAAGATGACACAACAAACTTAGTCCCAAATTCAGATGAGTGAAGAAAACTCCATAAACGATATCTAAGAAAAATCTTTATTATTGAAAAGGATGGTGCTCAATCAGCAGTGGTTATCTGTATTTGGATATTCTTTTTTTTTTTTTTTTTTTTTTTTTTTTTTATTACATTTTCACCCCAAACAAGGCAAATTGCCACTTTGGTGTAGGGGGCTACTATCAGGGGCAACAACTACTGGGGTACTATGTAGGGATTTGGGCAGCAAGGTGTCGGTTCACGTTACACTTGAACTTCTGCACGTCAGTACTGTTGGGGAAGCAGGGACCTGGAATGGAATTCCAGAGTCTTGCGGTTCTGGGGAAGAAACTATTGGAGTAAAAAGATCTTTTACATCTAGGGACCTCTACAGTGTGGGGGTGGGATCTAGTAGCCTGTCGGGTTTGTCGAGGGTGCTCGCGTCGTGGGGGCACAAGTGATTGCAGTTCATCAGAGCATTCACCACTAAAATACTTGTAGAACAGGCAGAGGGATGCAACATTTCGTCGATGGGACAGAGGCTGAAGCTTAGATGCCAGTTCAGGGCCTATCAGATTTGCGACTCTCTTTTGAACCTTGTCAAGGAGCGAGAGACTAGTAGCAGATGCACCAGCCCAGATGTGGCAGCAATACTCCATACATGGGCGAATGGTGGCCTTATAGAGGTACAGGATACTTTCGGGTGTTAGTAGTTTTCTAGCACGGTAGAGAGAGCCCACCTTTCTTGCAGCGGCCCTGGCAATGCCTTCAATGTAATTGTTCCAACTCATGTTTCCTGTGAACGTTAGGCCAAGGAGTTTGAAAGATGGACTCTCAGATAAAGAGTCGTTGGCCATTGCTATTGGTGGTAGAGAGGGTTTCTTGTAATTATTGAATGAAACTAGTTTAGTCTTGGCAGCATTGAACGCGACCAACCACTTTTGTCCCCATTCCACTACAGATTGGAGGTCTTCCTCTAGTGTTTCTGCCATTTCTTTAGAAATGTGTTCATTCGTCTTCCTGTCGTGTCTGCCATAGAGTGTAGTGTCATCAGCATATATACCCATCTCAGAGGCAATGTTGTCGGGGAGGTCATTTATGAATATCAGGAACAATAGAGGTCCAAGGATAGAACCCTGGGGCACTCCCGCATTTATATCATATTGTTTAGATGTGCGACCGTCGAGGACTACCTGGATTTTTCTCTTATCTAAGAAGGATTTAATTATGTTAAGTATTCTACCAGTGATACCGTATGATCTGATTTTACTGAGGAGACCCTCATGCCATACCCTGTCAAAAGCCTTAGATATATCTAGAGCTACCGCTCTGCCTTCCCCCGCTTTGTCCAGTGATTGGTATATACGTTCAGAGATCACGGTGAGGATGTCTGCTGTGGAACGGGCTTGTCTAAATCCATATTGTTTGTCAGTCAGTAGTTTAGCATCTGTAAGATGATGGATTAGAGCGTGGTTAATTATGGTCTCAAATATTTTGGCAAAAAGTGGAAGGAGGCTAATGGGGCGATAATTTGATGGGTCTGTCCTTTCACCAGAATTCTTGAATACTGGTACAACAGAAGCAGTTTTCCAACAGCCCGGAAAGCAAGCTTCATTAAGACATTTGTTGTAGAGTTTGGAGAGAACTGGAGCTACTTCGGCTGAGCACTTTTTTAATAGCACAGCTGGGATAAGATCGGGTCCACATGCTTTTGAGGTGTCAAGGTTTTTTATGATAGCATGCACCTGAGCAGGGGTGGTTTTCAGATCGTCTAGTGTGGCGTCTGTCCGCATAGGAAAGTCAGGTAGGGGGTGGTTGGAAGGGTCCAGTGTGGAGTTTGAGGCAAACCGACTGGCAAGCATGTTAGCCTTGTCGGTTGCTGAGGAGACAACCTCGTGATTGTTGGTTAGTGGGGGAATTGTCGATTGCCCATTATTTACTACACTGTTGTAGATTTTCCAGAAGTCTCGAGTTCCTAGTTTTTGTGCTTCGATGCGCTTTTTAGTGGTTTCCGTAAATTCTCTCTTAGCTGTCGCTATTTCTTTCTTAACGTTATTTCTAGCTTCTATATACTTCAGTCTGTTTGAACTGGACTTATGTCGGTTAAACCTACGGTATGCATGCTGCTTTTGAGTAATGGCAGTTGCACAAGTCGACGTAAACCATTGGGGAGAGTGGGGCTTACTATAAAATTTCCGCATGGGAACATGCGCTTCGATTGCAGTTTTGAACCAGTCAGTGGTCTCGTTTGCACACTGTTCAGCAGGGAGAGAGAAAATATTTTTCCATGGAGCATCTCTAATTAGTTCCCTGATGGCTTCCCAGTCAGCCTTATTATAATATCTCGTTGTTTTGAGCACTGGCTCTTCAGTTTTGGGTCTAGAGTTTAGGGCGATTTCAACCATTATCACTGCATGATCAGCGTTCCCGAGTGGGCTGTGGGCCTTCGCTATGCAGTCATCGGGAACTGTGGTCAAAAACAGATCTAGAAGTGATGCGTGTTGTTCTTCCTGGTCAGGGAAACGGGTTGGAAACGTAACAATTTGTGATAGGGAGTGAGATATAGCGAAGCTATGGGTTGTGCTGCCCGCTGCATCTGTGTGAGCAGAGAATCCAAGCCAGTTTTTGTGGTGGACATTAAAGTCACCAAACACATGTATTTGTGCGCTAGTGTCGAGGGACAGTGCCGTGTCTATGCTGTCAGATACTTTGTTTATTATGGAGCAGTCCTGAGTCGAGGGAGAGCGGTAGAGAAAATAATAGTAGCTAATACTGTGTTGCACGTTTAGTCTAAAGCACATAAAGGCTTGATCATCTGTTTCTAGGTTTGTTTCTCTAGTCAAGGGAAGGGTATTACGAATGTAAACTCCAAGTCCGTGCATATGTCTGTCAGAGTCCTTACGGCAGAGTGGGAGATATCCAGGCATGTTAAAGTGGTTAGAGGGAATGGAGGAGTGTAGGTTAGTCTCACTTAGTGCTAAGATATCCGGGGTATTTGTTAAGAGAAATGCTTCAACATCAGCTAAGTTAGTTCTAAGCCCACGGATATTTGTGAATGAGAGCCTCAAGGGAGGAGGCAAGTTGAATTTGTTTTAAAAGTACAGTGATCCACGAAGCCTTATCTGAGTGGTGGATGCATATATCCAAGTAGAGTGAGAAAGAGTGCAGAAAAGAAACAATGTATTCAACAGACAAGAGATTTTTATTGACTTTAATCTTGAAAAGACCAAGACTAAATGTATGAGAAAAACAGTTAAGAAGAAAGTTTTAGAAACCTGCAGTTCATGTAAAGAAACCACTTGAATAGAAAGCCATATTATGAAGTATAAAAACAGTCAATTGGTGAAAATCACTAGATTAACAAGTCAAGCAAGATGGAACAAAAAAAGAAGAAGCGAGTAGATAAGACAATTCTGAAGAACACATGCCATAATAGTATTTATAGAAAAAAAACTCATAAGCAACATCATGTCTGAAAGAGAGGATGCAGAGAAGAAAGGGAGGGGGGTAATTAAATTACAGATATGCTTGTTATCAAGAACACTTAAATGGAACAGAGATTTATCTATCGAAATATTACAAAAGTACTCTATACAAGACTTGATAGTAGATTTGTAGAGAGACAAATATTACAAACGTACAAAACTTGATAGTAGATTTGTAGAGAGAGATAATCTCAGGTGTGAGAATGTGTTTGGAGTGCTATAAAGAGAACCAACTTTACAAGAAAGAGTTATGTATATAATGCATGAACTCCAAAAAAGTTATGATATTTAATAAAAAATAAAAATGAAGAACTTTCAGAGTCAATAAAAAGTTTTTAGTATGGTGGAAAAAAGGATGGTAAAGCTGATCACCAGTATTTAAATCATGTAAATAACCATTACACAACTTTTTATGAGAAGCAAAACTAGTATCATTTTAGATTTGTAAAAAAGAATTTCTGTGCAAACCAAAATTTTGTGGAGGTCACCAGTTACAATTTCATCTATTGAGTATGACCATGTGTAATATGTATAGGTTGTCTGGATGTGTTGAAAAAGAAATCAATAAAGTACTGGATTGCAAATGTGGTATTTAAAATGAATTCATTGGGATTTGCCATTTATTTTGAACTCCATTCATAAATTTGTTTTCATTTAGTGAGTCACTGATATTTTAATGGGTTTTTAATGGCCTTTTAAATGGTAATACCTCAATGAAACTGTTTCTTAATAATGTTCCTGAAGAGCTTGCCAAGAGCTCTTTCAAGAAATACTGATAAATAGGCAAAGTGTCACATTGGAAAAGCACATTTCATTTTGGGCAAATATATTTTTGTTTTTATTATTTGGGTTGTTATTGCCTCTTCAATAAATTATTTTATTTATTTTTGAACTGTGAATAAACTGGAAAAAGGATCCATTTACTTTGAACTAATTGTCAAAAATAAATGATTTTTTTTTGTTAAATTGGAAATACATTTTTTTTATATCTAAAAAAATTATGAAAAGAAAAAATATTGTTTGCATAATGAAGGAAAAATAGATAGAATTGTAAAATATTTCTGTGCTAGGGTTTCTTGTAACATCACTATTATTGGAAAAGTTCCACAAAGGTAAAAAAGATTGGGAAACACTGATATGGATAATACTCGGTCAACATTTGGTAGACATTTTTGTTAAATATAAGTTTTTAATATTTTTTTTTCTTATATACTTAGAAAATTACACTGTTCGTTGTATATTTCTAGTTGGCTCTTTAGAAATCTTGCATTATTCATATACTCATCGAATTCATTTTTATTCAGAGAAAATTTTGACCAAAATTCCTATTTTGGTAAATTTGAATACTCAAAATTTTGGAAAAAAGAAACAAAAAATACTTGATTTTTGTTTTGTAAACAAACATCTACACAAAGACATTCAAGTAAATTTAAAAAAAAAAAAACAAAAAAAAAAAATGCTGAAATGGAAGACTTGCCTTGTATTTCTGAATGGAGTCTTTGTCTTTAATCTCAGCAAAATACTTCATGATGAATGCCATCAAACTAATGTCATGCTGGCAAAGTTCTTGGTCTGACAAATAGTCAAAATATTTGGAAATGCTCCCAGTGCACTAAAGTGATGTAAAAAAATAAAGTGTCAAACAATGGAAACTTTAGTAGAAAAATTAAAAAACAAAAATAAAATATACACCAATTTATACATCTCAATATACACCAAAAGATGCAGATATCAAACTCTTTTCAATACCTGCTTCCTGAAACTTCCTTTAATGAAAAAATTTAATCTGCCATTTATAAAGCAATACACAAAGAAAATTTAGATATTCAACTTAACTGCACTATATTCATCTTAACACCTAACACAGACTACAGCCACAGCCACACCTAAGAACCCTGCTCCCTGACTAATTGCCCTATTTCCAACATAGGTTTGTGTCATCACACACATATGGTCTGCAATCTACACTGTAATAAATGCGATAACTTTTATACAGAAAGGATCACATGACCTTTGCACCAGTACATCAATGAACACGTGATTACTTGCATATACCTTTCTCTACAAATATATCATTTCATGTAGTAACACCCTAGAGAATATCTAAGTTTATATTGTTCCTTCTGTAAGGAACATAGGGAATTTATGAATTGTTGAAGCTATTTTTGAAATATAAACCTATGACTAAGAACAAACTGAAATTGAATTCTTTCTTCATTATATAACATATCCCTTATACTGGCTTTTATTCTACATTTGAACTCCTATTTATTTGAATTACACAGTCATCATTATGGCTAATGCTACTATGTTCAATTACTGGTTACAACACATAAGCAAATAAATGAATGAACATTCACCTTTACTAATGTCAAACTCTTTAGTATGATAAACAATTAACAAATGTTAACTTAATATATTTATATTAATTGTAGAATATTTTTTATTCAAAATTTAATAGTTTAAAAACTAGAGAAATGCAATGTCTTTTAAATAAATTCATTTATTAACATTGAATTAAAATTTTCGACTTGTAAAAGAGTTTTCTTCAGGAAAATCCAAATGGTATTTTTTTACTATCTAGATTTTCCTGAAGAAAACTTATGAGTGGAAAATTCAAATTTCATTTTAATAAATATATTGATATATAAAAAAAATATTGCACTTGTCTGATCTTTTAAACTGTTGAATTTTGAATATAAATATCAAGTGCTTTATAAACAATAGATTTTCTATTATATTTATGCAATATACACATTACAAAAATCTAAAATTTTAATAATACTAAACCTTTATATTCATTAATCATGTTCATTAATCTATACATATATTAAAAAGTAAATTTAATCTATATATATTAAGTAAAATAAAAATAAAATATTTAATATAAATTAAAAAAATAAAACATGAATTAATAAATATTGTATTTACTTGCAGACTATTATCCACATCTTTATAGTTTTCTTCTTGTTTTTTTTTTAACATGGTTTCGGCCAACTATTCCTCTAGCCTTTGTCAGGTTGTTATCCGTGACAAGATAAGGATGCTGAATCTTCAACTGCATTTTCAGTAATTACTGCCTTTCATAGTTGTTGTGGTCTCACCACGTTTTGGCCAACTAATCCTCTGGCCGGCTTTGGGTAGGATTGAATTGATTTGGTAGGATTGATTATTTAAATAAGTAATATATATCCTTTAGTATGGACTTAACAATGGAAAATCAGATTTTAAAAAACACGGATTTATAAGACCAAAAATTCCAATCGTGATTGCCCTTCGGGACCCATGGTGCAGTGGATAGAGATGTTGAATCTCTACAGTTCCAGGTGAGCATTGAAGATGATGGTTTCAATTCTACCTACCCCAAGCCGGCCAGAGGATTAGTTGGCCAAAACGTGGTGAGACAACAACTATGGAAGGCAGTAATTACTGAAGATACAGTTGAAGATTCAGCGTTCCTATCCCGTGGCCGTTAACAACCTGGCAAAGGCCAGAGGAATAGTTGGCCGAAACATTGTAAAAAAAAAACAAAAAAAAAACAAAAACAAAAAACAAACTATAAAGATGAGGATAATAGTACACAGAAAGGTTTACTTCACAAGATCTCCAGCTACGGTATAACTGGAAATGTCTTAATTATTAAATCATCTCTCTCTGATAGGTTTATAATAGTGGTTGATGGGCAAAAATCAGCAGCTCTTAGTATTAATGCTGGAGTTCCTCAGGGGTCCATCCTGGGCCCAACTCTCTTCCTGATCTATATTAATGATCTTCCAAATCACATACATCATTTGTAGACATCTATGCTGATGACACTACTATCTATGGTAGTACATCTAAGACAGTAAACGGCCAAGTTCTCTCTGATTCTCTCTCCTCTCATCTTGAGCAAATGGTACAATGGGGAAAGAGGTGGCTTGTTACTTTTAATGCATGTAAAACCAAGCTTTTATCTTTACATCATCAACGCTCTGATCCCCATCTGGCATCAATTGAAATGAATGGCTCTCGTCTTGGGGAGGCCTCATGTTTTGACAAGTTTCTGGGCTTGACCTTTACTCCTGATCTTAAATGGAACACATACATTAAATCCCTTGCTAAGGCCACTGGAAAAATGGTGGGATTCTTCTGTCCATCCAGTAGATATCTCATTGCTGATGCAATTCTCTATCTATATAAGAGCCAGGTACGTCCAAGGATGGAGTACTGTTGCCACATCTGGGAAGGAGCTGCTAGAAAGGACTTATCCTGCCTTGATAGAGTTCAAAATAGACTTTGTAGCCTTGTGGGGGATGTCCTTTTCTCTTCCCTGCAACCTCTTTCTCACAGAAGAGATGTTGCGAGTTTGTCTCTGCTTTATCGTTATTTTCATGGCAAGTGCTCGGCTGAGCTCCATTCTATGCCCCCCCCCCTCACCAAACTTTCACAAGAAACACCCATCTAGCAGAAAACACTATAACTAATTTCCCCCACCCTTTATCTGTGCCTAAACTTAAACAAATTCCATGAGCAAAGTTTCTTTCTGCATGCCTACGGAATTGTCTTCCGCTTTTCTGCTTTCCAGCTGACTACAATATGGTTGTCTTCAAGTCTAACATAAACAAGTTTTTGATGAGCCGTTCCATATAAGTTAACAAATTTACCGAATCTCCATTACTAACGGTTACTATATTGTCCAATTTCTACTGTGCACTCTTTAACCCTTATCCTCGAGTGGCCTCTTGGCCTTGATAAATGAGGGGATGCCTATGCAAAAAAAAAAAAAAAAAAAAAAAATTTTTTTTACTTTTCTAATTTTATAAGATTAAAGGAAATATACCTATGGTTTTAAAAGTTCATAGTTATTTCCTGTTCAAACTTGATATTTTTGCCACTATGAAGTTTAAAATATGTATATACATCTGTGTATATGTCCGAATATTCAATTAATAATTACTAAATAATTAATAAAAAATTAAAACATGAATACAAATAAACACACTAGAATACTCAATCATTAGTTAAAATGCAAAGTGATTGAGAAAAAAAAATGCATTTTACTTTTAGCTATGAAAATCTTGAAAAGAAAAATCACCATAAAGCATACAGTTGAAAGCAACACTTACCTTCTTCCAAATGCTGCAAACATGTTTGTAAGAGACAGCTGAAATCTTTTTGTTTTGAGCTGTTTGGCTTCCATAGACTAACAATGATTGAACAGCAATCTGCACAAACAACAAAACAAAATTTAAACAATTGTAAGCTACTCAATGCATTTCATTTAAAAATCAATTTGAAATAATATGCACTAAACTTTTTATCCGGTTAAAAAACGGGCAAAAGTTATATCCTGTTGACTTAAATTAAGTGCTTTATGCTGAACTGGTAGTTGAATATGGTTAAATTTGTGCTCATTTTTGCAATATATACTAATCCTTATTAATCCCTAACTGCATCGAATGAACACCATAATACTTACTGCACCTTATTATAAAAATCCAGCCAGATTGGCCCAGTAGTTTCCAAGAAAGCTACTAGAGTAAATGGTGACTAATTCCTATTAATATTTAACTGTGCATCGGACACTTATTTTGATGCATCTTATAACGAAGATCCATACAAAATTCCTGCCAGATTGGCTCAGTAGTTTTTGAGAAAAAGTGAAACGAACAGACAGAAATATGATATAAATTATTGTTTTAAACAATGTAACCTCCAATCTTCTTTGGGTACATCTTTTCAAACCCGACACACACACACATATTTTGTATGCAGAAAGTTGTTAGATGAGACAAGTCATTCAAGCCCAATACTTAGGACTGTTTAAGATATCCATATCAAGCTCTCTTCAGCCAATACACATCTATACTATAAACGGAAGTGGAAAATATATATGCCTCACGAGTTCACGTTTAACTCTCGTTTTGTTAAATCCCCTCCATTTATTTATCGGATGATGATGATGATGATTTCATTAACTTAAAATTTGGAATTATTTTAAAATCTAATTTCACTTGAAATTTATTTTTTTTTTCATAAAATTTTTTTATATATAACACGATTTTAATTTGAAACCAATAAAATTTAAAAATCTAATTTTTTTATATATAAAACTTAAAATTTATATCAATATCGATTAAAAACTTAAAATTCCGTTTAATTTTATCGAAATACGTTTAAAATTTAAAAAAAAATATTCCAACTCTTTCAAAGTTTTGAGAAATGAGTATTTATCTAGCCTAAGGGATTTTCCTAGTATATTAACACTATTATATTTTTCCTATAGTTTTAAAATTGAAACAGATTATAAATTACATTTATAAAGTATGATTTTAAAAAAATTTATATATAATACATTAATTTAAAATCTATAATACAATTACGATTAAAATCCCATTTTACCGACTAAAAACAATTTTAGCATTTACAAGTTTACTAAAGTTTTTTTGTTTTTTTTTAATACACATATAAAATCAAAATCTAAGTTTTATCTTTTTCATTGACCCAGTTTATTAGGAGTGCCTTCCTTATGTGTATACAATTTTTCAAAGATTCACTCCTCACATTTAAGCATCTTATTTAACTCAACATATTCAAATTGGCAAGATTTAAGTTGTAATGCCCACGCATTCTCATTAATCTATTAAAAATGATTTTCTTTATAAAAATAAAACTACTTGATCAATTTATATAATCTTGGAATATATTTTTATTTTTGAATATGAGGGGAATTCTACACAAGAACCCAACATAAATTAGCATACATTTTGGGAAACTATTGGATGAAATATTTAACAGAATTTTATCTGTATGTTTGTATTTTCATTGAATAAATGTTTTTTTTAAGGGTTGAAGATACTTGGACTTCAGAGTGATGTGTGCAGAACAGGAGACTTTGTTGGTTTGGTCATATTAAAAGAATGAGTAAATGTTCTTGGATTAGTAGATGCACAACAATTGAGGTAATAGAGTCAGTTGGTAGAGGAAAACCAAAGAAAACCTGGGAAGAAATGATAATAAATTTGAAAGAAGAAACAAAGTTTTGGTCATAAATAGCAAAGTTTGGAAATAAATTTCTAAAATCTGTCCAATATATGCCAGATTACTGTTCTCACTTGTGATGTTATACTCCCAACATTTTAGCTGATGTAACCTCCAACCTTCGTATCTTGTGCATCTTGTCAAACCCAAGAATTTGTACAAAATTTCTAATGTAACCCTTTATTTAATCGATGGGGAGGGCGGGTAGCCTGTTCTCATTCTCTCAGCCATGATCAAGTTGAAATTCTAAATAATTCATAATTGTATTCTTAGTATCATCCATACTGAGGATTGAAATTTTAAACTTCAGAAGACCAAAACTTAGAACTGATTATTACACAGCACTTATATCCATTGTGCTACAGGTCCTTCATAGCTGATGGGATGAGAGTAAGCCACTCTGTGGATTAAATAAAAGTTTCCACTCGAAATTCTGTAAAAATTCCAAACTTGATAAGATGTACCTAACGGTTAGAGATTACATTAGACAAAACATGCGAATAACTTCCAACATGAAAACAACAGTCTGAACAATCCAAATTATCAATCCTCATCTCAAAAAATAAAAAATATGTTCAACCAAACATGATAAGGAATCATTTAAAGAAACATTTGTCTCACATTGCATAACAAATGAAGTTACAAATATCTCTTGCGCAGTCAGTTTTCAGTGTTCATGGTCAGATAACTATATGCAAATTCTCTCTCAAAAAAGAAAAGAAAAAAAAAAAAGAATTAATTTGGAGTTAATCAGAAGATTAATGAAATAACATACAGTGACATAATTACAAGTCCTTCTAATTCATATTAGGGATCAAAAGTAAGAAATCATGTCAAAGCTCAAAGGTATTTGTATCATTCATCTGTCGATTGTCACAGACAAACCACATTTCTATCAAGTTTTAAAAGATAGAATTCTCCATATATATAAAAAAAATTGTATGATGTATGTAGCTGTGACAGAAAGAAAATATCATATTCCACAAATCATGTAAATTAATCACAGTTTTATTTTTATAAAGAAAATCATTTTAAGGCAAATTTGAGTTTTACCAATGTCTTATGTTAAAGATGGTCTTCTTAAATCTTGCAAGTTTGAATTCAGAGTTATTTCCCTTATTTTCATGATGGTATCACAATATATCTCTACTGTTCATTTGGCCACAAAATTTTATTTTTATTAATTTACATGAATTTTGGCATACAATATTTTCTTTCCATCAAAGTCCATGTGTTGGACTGCTTTTAGGAATTATCTTCAAAACTAATCTATCTCTGGCCAGGTTTTTATCCCGCTCTCTTTCAAATCCATTTATAGCATTTCCTCCCACATTTTCATTGGCATTCTTTTGCACCTTGATTGTTCGCTACATCATTGGCCTTCGGGACAAGATCAAAGTGTAGTATCTGTTCTTCAGATGCTGCACTTCTATTTCTTGTTCTCTTTCGGTGGAGGAGAAATCCTTTACGACTGAGACAATTTTTATTTTTGTACCTTTTCTCCACGTTAAAAAACGACCCTGGTGTCTAACTCTGTCCCGTGGGGAGGCATAGTAAATAGGTACATCTACTGAACTAAACACGTTTATTCTTTCAATCTTGCCAAATCAACAAATTCATTACTAGGGCTATGACAACAGAATATTCTTTTTATTGTTTTGACTCAAGTATATATACGACACATACACAGTTAATCAACTGAGAACCACATCACTCGAAATAAAAGCATGTAAGATATCAACGATACACACTCGAGAGTCAAAATAATGAAAAGAATATGTTGTTGTCCTCGCCCTACTCATCACAAATCTTATAATGCCAAGAGTTAATATTTCTCTGAGATCATCAAATCATTAAAATATAAGTTAAGAGAAAGAATTTACCAAAGATTTCAGATCTTCATCTGGGCAGGATTTATCACAGCTGATTGCTTCCTTGATCACAATGCAAGTCCAAATGAGGGCCATGACTGATTCACTTGATAAAGCTTTGCTACAGATTAAAAAAAAACAAACAATTTCATTAGATTCAAAAGATAAAATGGCTGTGTTACTAATGTAGTCAAATGTGAAATGTATACTTTGTCTTTGAAAATATGGTCTAATAAATGAGGCTGTTCTGAGACTTAAAGAGAATTTCACCTGGCATGGCTGTAATTCTTCTGAGACTTGCTGAAACTGGAAAGTGCCGAGCTAATAAACTTGAGAGTAACTGCTGGTTGACGCCGCGACAAATTGGACACCACGCGGATGACTGCCTGTTGAGATTTGCGGTCATGATAGCGCCCCAATGTGTACAGCAAATACTTGAAGATGCCTTTAATTGCATTTTCTGGGAGTTCTAAAATCGAAAAGAATTGGAAAAAAGGATTAATAATAATGAAAAAACAAAAGTAAATTCTTGATCAACAATAAAAACGAATCCAAAAAGACTAGGGAATATCCACTTCAGCAATCAGAATAATTATACAGATTTACGAGAGTTTGGAAAATCTGGATTCTTTTGACTTTCTAGGTTCCTGTGAAAGGATGTCTACAGGTGGAATGAGATAATGGATGAATATAATGATCATGGGGAAGAAAGACAACGATCAAGCAGCTTTGATAAAGGGATAATCTAATGAAAAAGAAAAAATAGATTAAAAAAAAAAAAAAAGGTTTTGTAAGTTCTTTTGTTTTATGGCATAAATCCTTTTTGAGTAATTTAATGCCAAATCTGGTCATTTTGGGAAAAGTTTTTATGCTTCATATTCTTTGTATCTTTTTTTTTTTTTTTTTTTATTACATTTTCACCCCAAACAAGGCACACTGCCACTTTGGTGTAGGGGGTTACTATCTGGGGCAACAACTACTGGGGCACTATGTTGGGATTTGGGCAGCAAGATGTCGGTTCACGTTACACTTGAACTTCTGCATGTCAGTACAGTTAGGGAAGCAGGGACCTGGAATGCAATTCCAGAGTCTAGTAGTTCTGAGGAAGAAACTACTGGAGTAGAAAGATCTTTTACATCTAGGGATCTCTGTGTGGGGTGGGATTTAGGTGCCTGTCGGGTTTGTCAAGGGTGTCTACGTCGTGGGGGCACAAGTGTCTGCAGTTCGTCAGAGCATTCACCATTAAAATACTTGTAGAAAAGGAAGAGGGATTCAACGTTTCGTCGATGGAACAGAGGCTGAAGCTTAGATGCCAGTTCAGGGCCTATCAGATTGGTGACTCTCTTTTGAAACTTGTCTAGGAGCGAGAGACTAGCAGCAGATGCACCAGCCCAAATGTGACAACAATACTCCATACATGGGCGAGACTGTCGAGGACAACCTGGATTTTTCTCTTATCTAAGAAGGATTTAATTATGTTAAGTATTCTACCAGTGATACCATATGATTTAATTTTCCTGAGGAGACCCTCATGCCATACCCTGTCAAAAGCCTTAGATATATCTAGAGCTACCGCTCTGCCCTCCTCCCCGCTTTGTCCAGTGAATCTTTAAATATTTATTTATGGAGTTTGGTTTGATTGTTTTGTAGAGAAAAATTGATTTTATTTTTAGCTTTGTAGATCATGATCGAGTTTTGCAAAGAGAAACAAAAAAAAAAAAAACATCAATGTGGAGGAAAAAATAGATTGGGAGAAAGGTTATTTATCTCCCTTCTATGACAGGAAGATATGACATAATGGTTGGAAAATAGAATTGGAGAGCCAGTGCTCTAGAGAAAGAGCATTCTTGCTTGAAAAAAAAAAATAAAAATGCCTGGGCATTGGCATTCTCCAGTAGGAACGCTTCAGGCAATCAGCAATAAACTAACCCCTTCTCAAAAAACAAGGCAAAGCCTCGAAAGGTGAATTTCCTGGAACTACACAGGACTAGCAATATATCACAGTCACCAAGAAAAACATTTAAAAAATGGCCTAAACTCTGTTGATTTTGGTGCCGAGGTAAAAAGAAACTCTACAAGTCTTGTATATTGACCTCAGGTTTTCTCTTGCTTCAGTCACAGCGAGACATCAAAATAATACTGAATTTAGAATTTAGAGAGAATGCTCGATGGTCATAAAATGGGTGATCATTCTATATCAAATTTAAACAGCGACCCTTCCCCCTCGCACACACACTCCTTAGAATTAAACATGTTTAATTACGAATGGGTATAAAGGTAAAATTAGTTACAAAAAAAAAAAAAAAAAAAAAAAAAAAAAAGATGCTACAAGAAAAGAATTTCTTTACTTTTTATAATCATTGAATTACAAAAATTTGTAACATAAAAAGTAAAAGAAATTTTTCTCCACTTAAATAGACCATTTCGCAGTTTACAATCCCATCTCACTTGAATAATAAGTCAATGCTATAGTAAAGACAAACTCGGTAAAAAAAAAAAAAAAAGAAATTATGCTAATTTATTTAGAGGACATGAAAACTTTATTTAAGTATGATACTTAATATAATCAGCCACCGAAAGGCGAATTTTTTTTTTTTTTTTTTTTAATAAGAAAAAAAAATAAAATAACGTTAATAAGATATCAGTGACCCCCCCCCCTTCCTTGTACACTGCCATTTCCTTTCCGGACACCTGTTCTGAACCTATGCTCTTGATCCATCATTTCATCAAAATACGAAGATGATGGGCTCCTATGTCTTACACAACAATTTATCAGTCTGTACAATTGTCTATAAACTGATATCATCAAAAATTAGATAAGCTGTTTTAAATTTCCTCTCTTGACAAAATTGCCAACAGAAACACAAACGGATTTTCCTTTATGATAGAGGATAGAACTGAAGCAGTATACTTAATATGTACAATACGTGCGTACTAAACTAAACCACCTTTGCTACCTATATGTAATCGCCTATACTGAATCCTTATCAGCTCACAACTCTCTGTATCCCCAGACTCTTAATTTCTCAAATCTTATGTCACCAAGACATCCGTCTGAATAGATACAAGAATTCTCCTGAGCAGTTCAACATCCAGTGATCATATATCTAATCCTCATGAAATTGCTTATATCACTCTGAATATTACCTTAAATTTTCATTCTATCCCTAAGCTAAGTAGAACACCTCATAATACTCTATTCAACTACTTTTAAAATTAGATAAACCCAGTTGCAATATTAGAAGTGCTTCGTCCCTGACCTAGACTACGGACTTGTACAATAAACCATGAAACTATTGTACCTAAAATTCCTCTCAAAACTGCAAAATACTGCTGCTTGTATACCAAGTACCTCCTATAGATACTTTACCTCCAAGATGACTGCCTTGTCTGTTTTGCATGACAAACCTTTTTATTTTTTACTTAATTCTCTTTCTCCTGATCACTAACAAATCAAACTGCTCTATTTCCCAAGTTGCCACTAAACCGTATCCGTTTCACGTAACTTAGAGGGGTCCTTGCTCTCCGCCCTTGACCCTAACAGACTCGTAAATCGATACCCATTAACACCTAAAATTTCCTAGGCATGCTCCTGATTATAACTCCTAACCCATAACCAAGCTTCTAAGTAAATACTTACTAGCCATAGTCCTATACATAGACTTAAAGTAATCTATAATGAACAGCAACCATTAATATCTCTTTGTTAAGAGATAGTATTGCAATAATTATTACACAAACTAAACCGGTACTCATTGAAATAAAAACTTCCGGATATTAAGAGAAAGGCGAAGTCATTCTCCTTCGTTGTAGTCTAAAGGCAACTTACTCAAATTGTCTAAAATTCCATGCATTCGTATACAATATACTACTTATCCATCCATCTATATTTAACTATACTTACAGAATATGCAATAACCTATATCTATCAGGTATAACTGTACTCCATATAAATAGTAATACACACGGACGAAAAACGCTTTGGATAATCACAGATTTCAAGGTAGTTCTACTAAAATAGCCATATTTTTCAAACCAAAGCACTTCAAGTCTGCAAATTACTACTGTTTTGTTCGGAAATGAATATACTTTCAAATGAATTAATAAATATGAATGTACATTATATATTTTAAGAGTTTTAAGCAAATAAAGTGATAAAAATGTGAACGTCATAAAATGGCGTTTTCGGTAAGGTTTTGTAATGACCCCCCCCTGTTTTCTAAAGGTCCGTACCGTGATTGTATGAAGAATTTCGTCATGAAATTTGGGAACCAATTAGAAGAGGTGTTAATCTTAATACTGTCAAGTGTCCGAAATATTTTTGACCATTTCTTTTTTTGTCGTGTTAAAAATAAGATTTTAATATGACGAGTATTGAACATTTTGAAAAAAAAATTCTTCGGACACCCAGTAGTAAGTAAATCAATCTTTTTACTATCTTTATCAATTAAAAGTATTGTTTTATGTTGAGTAGGACCGCGGTAATTGATAATTTAAAAGGACCTACCCGAAAAAAAAAATTGTTTCTTTTTAATCGAATTTGGTCAAATGAAGTTTAAGCAGCAGCAGCAGCAGCTCCAGCCTGTAGAATCAGCGATAGCACAGTTGTAAACAAACACGCGTTCTTTAATTTTTATTCAAGAACGAATTAAGAAAAACATGAAAATATGAATATAAATGTTCTTATGTTTAATTAGAGCTATTTTGTTATCAGAATAACATTAGTTTAGAACTATTCGGTTTTCAGAATATATAATAACAACAATCCTAACCAATTCGGCATTATCTGTTGCAATTTCTCACAAATCTCGTCAAATTTAAAAACATGGTTAAAAAAACAAAAACTTTTGTAGATATATAGCTTACATGCACTTTTATTCTTTAAATTAGTTTTGAACAGCGAATTAAAACAATGTTTTACTGCGAACAGCCACAAATGTTGTTTTTTTCAAAATCAAAATAAGTATCAAAATCTCGTTTATACATAGATTCGAAAAAGTTGTCAAAAAACAAATATATAACAAATAAATGTTATCAAAGGCAAGATAAGTTACTTTTCTACCAAACTGGATATATTTTTTGTGTTTTTATTCAATGTAACATGTTTATTCAGCTAAAAAAAAATACAGTGTTTACCGTGGAAAATTAAAAATGGCGCCCGGCCCGACTCTCTTTGACACGGTAAGTTTGAGAAAAGGAGTTAAAAATAAAAAAAAACTATACAAAATACTGTTAAAAACTCACCGAATATATGTCAGCCTATGTCACGGTAACATATATTGAGCGAGTTTCTAGCAGTATTTTGTCTACTTTTTTATTTTTAACTCTTTTCCCCAAACTTACCGTTTCAAGAGAGTCGGGCGCCATTTTAAATTTTCCAAAACATCGGTAAACACTGTTTTCAAGCTGAATAAACATGTTACATTAAATAAAAACACTAAAAAATTATCCAGTTAGGTAGAAAAGTAACTTGTTTTTGATAACATTTATTTGTTATATATTTGTTTTTTTGACAACTTTTTCGAATCTATGTGTATAGTAATACAAACCCTCAAAATCTATATCAATATTCTTGAAATTTTAAAAGCAGTTAGAAAACACATCAAACTACAATTAGGAAGCTTTTTATTTCGTTATTTTTTTTTCTACTTATTAAGCGAAAGATATTTTTACAACCTGCTCCAGCGTAGTATGGAATTAACACCTTCAACCTCGAAAATAGAAATCAACAAATTTTTGAACGCTCTTTTTGAAAAAAAGCTCTCTTAACTTCACCTCTAATACAAATTATGTGTGGCAAGTTTCCTCCTAAAACACTCTTTAACCCTAACAATAACACTAAGTTCGAGTGGCAAGCCCCCCCCCCCAACAAAATACCTCTGTAAGCCACATACAAGCATCTAAAACAAACAAACAAAAAATAGATCCTTCCTTAAAGAAAAATACACATAAAAATAAATTGGTTAACTGTCCTAAAATGCTAGAACGGCCAGGAAATGATGAATTATTTTACATTAAATTTTTGTGAAACTAACCACTCCCCCCTCTAATATTGTTTTTGTTAGCTTTGTCTCTGTCAAGTTTTCAGTATGTTCACACATAATTTTCCTTAGCCCTACAATTAATTCAAAGTCCGAATGGCAACCCTCCCCATATTCTCATTGCATAGAAACCCTCTTAAAACTACACATAATCATCTTAAAAAAAAAAAAAAAAAAAAAAAGCATGCATATTTTCCCATAGAAAAAAAAAAAACAGTTAACTGCCCTAAAATGCTAGAATGACCTGTAATAGGAAATTATTTTACATTCAATTCTAAAATAATTTGTTTATCTTTCATTAAAGTTTTTCATGACATTTTATACATAATTTCCTAAAAAGGTAGAATTACATTTTGGAGGGGTGGTCAGAAGGAGTTGAGTGGGGTTAAACAGAAGGTGTTAATCTACAATAATACCAAAGAAATATTGCAATATATTAATTTTTAAATGGTCTTATGTTTAGATTTAAGTTTTTTGTACATAAAGCACATTACAATTCAACTTTGAGTTCTCCAACTTCTTTTCTGTTTATGGATACATGGCATTTTTAAGGAATTGCTGCATATTTATGCACATTTACTGCAGATTATTTGGAAACCATAAACTTTGGGAGATTTTCAGTTGCATATTCTGATTCCTTGTACAAAAATACACTTATATGGTAAATTTCATTTCTTAGTCTTGTGTTTTAACAAAGATATGACATTTTTACTGAAAAAGTAGTGTAAAAAATGTGACGAAACGCATATGGTCTTAAAGAGGGAAAAATATCCAAACGTGTGAGGCACAAAAATAGCCATAACTTCCTTAATTTTAATCAGATTTAAAAAATTTAAAAAGATTCTTTCTTAGCTCATCAAGCTCTTTCTATGCATACCAATATTGAAATATTTCAAGCTATTTCAATTTTTTCATGTGTATTGCTAATATAAAATGTTCTCTTGTATCTATACTGAGCATATCTTATCTTTCAGTCTTACTAAATATTCGGTTTGGGCACCAAATCAGAATTTCTAATAGCAAGTAAATCATACTCTAACACTTTATCCTAATCCTAAACCTACTAAACCATATCTAACCATACATTCCTAAACTTACAAAACTATATCTAACCATACATTAACTCATCTCTCTCAATCCAATACTGTAGCAAATTTAGCTGCTTCCATTGCATGAATTTTTACCTATACCGTCTCCCAGTAAAAATGAAAATGGAAAGCATAGTAACACCCTTTTTTAACCACGTGTGAGGAGTGAAAATTTTCTGGAGAAGTTAACCTAAATGCCCGATTTTTTCAGGAGATATTAACCTAAATAACCAATAAATATTAACTACCCATGCGGGGTCGCAGAAATACCTGGATTAGGACCCAGGCGCGGGGCGAACCCCCTCGGAGCTGATGGACCCGTAGGTCTTCCCAGGTCATCCGTCTAGGAGAAGGAAAACTCTGAAACTAAACCTAGGGGAGGGAGGCCTCTTCAGTCCTGGACGACAACCTTCCTAGAGCTGGTGACTCAAACAATCACCGGTTGGCAAACCTAAACTGCTTAAGGAGGAAATAGGCTCTGTCTATCACCCGGCTTTCATACTCCTTCTTTGCCTATTGGCCAGGCGTAGAGGTACTATCACAGGGACTCGTCTGAATCACCCAGTGGTTGACCTTGTTTCCTGACTAGGGCAATGAACGCCGCTTTTCCACGCTCCCGCTACATCCCATCCCCCTAAACTGGACACAGTGGGGGGGGGGGGCTTCAGTGTCATATATGTTGTGCAGTTGGACTGGGCTGGCTTTGCCTAATGGATTGAGGGTACCGGATTGACAGTTCCTGGCTGCTGTTTCCGACTGATAGTACAGGCGCCCTAACTCTTTGGTAGCGCTTAGAGCGGCTGCTCCATCAACAGTTGTAAAATATCGGGATGTTTGTAGTGCCATGTCGCGCATGGAAAGGGACCCTGCACTCATCCCCAGTGGGCTTTCCTGAGGCCACAATCCTGTGGGTGCGGACAGCTGATGGTCTACTTGTATTGCATGTCTGGTATTCTGCACAACTACTTGTCCAGCACTCACTCACTCACTCACTCACCCTAACTGAAGCTTTTAAATAAAATAAAATGAAATGACAGCTCAAGCAAAAGTTACGTTTAAACCAGGACCAAAATCAAAGAAAACCATCCTGCCTCCTTCCTTGAGGCTTGCATTTACTAATATCCGCAGGCTTAGAACTTAGATGATGTGGAGTCATTTCTCCTTGTAAACACCCCTTAGCATTAAGTGAAACTAACCTTCACTCCTCCATTCCCTCTAACCACTTTAATATGCCTGGTTATCTCCCACTCTACCGTAAGGACTCGGACAGACATATGTATGGACTTGGAGTCTATATTCGTAACACCCTCCCCCTGACTAGAGAAATAAAACTAGAATCAGAGGACCAGGCCTTTAAGTGCTTCAGACTAAATATGCAACACAATATTAGCTACTTGTATTTTCTCTACCGCTCTCCCTCAAACCACGACTATACCCTAATAAACAAAGTCTCAGACAACATAGATATAGCACTCTCTCTCGATACTAGCGCACAAATACATGTATTTGGTGACTTCAATGTCCACCACAGTAACTGGCTAGGATTCTCTAATCACACAGACGTAGCTGGTAGCGCAACACATAGCTTCTCTATATCTCATTCCCTATCTCAGTTGGTTACATTTCCGACACGTTTCCCAGACCAGCAAGATCAACATGCCTCACTTCTAGATCTCTTCCTGACAACGGTTCCCAATGACTGTACAACAAATGCCCACAGCCCACTCGGGAATGCTGATCACGCTGTGATAATGGTAGAAATCAGCCTAAATTCTCGCCCTAAAACTGAAGACCCACTACTCAAAACAACGAGGTATTACAAAAAGGCTGATTGGGAAGCCATCAGGGAGCTCATCAGAGATGCCCCATGGCAAAATATCTTTTACTCTTCCAGCGGAACAGTGTGCAAACGAGACCACTGAATGTTTCAAGACTGCAATTGAAGTGCATGTTCCTGCACGGAAATTCTATAGCAAGCCCCACTCTCCCCAATGATTTACTTCTGCTTGTGCAGCTGCCATTTGTCAAAGGCAGCATGCGTTCCGCAAATTCAACCGACATAAGTCCAGCTCAAATAAACAGAAGTTTATAGAAGCTAGAAATAATTGTAAGAGTGATAGAGACAGCTAAGACAGATTACTCTGAAACCACCAGAAAACGCATCGAAGCACGGAAATTAGGAACCCGGGATTTTTGGAAAATCTACAACAGCGTAGTAAATAATGGACAGTCAACTATTCCCCCACTATCAAACAATCATGAGGTTGCTTGCACGGTAACTGACAAGGCTAATCTGCTTGCCAGTCGGTTTGCCTCAAACTCCACACTGAACTCGGTACACCACTCACTCCCTGATTTTCCTCTGCGAACAGACGCCACACTAGATGATTTGAAAATCACCTCTTCTCAGGTACATGCTATTATAAAAAACCTAGACACCTCAAAAGCATGTGGACCAGATCTCATCCCGGCTGTGCTATTAAAAAAATACTCTGCCAAGGTTGCTCCAGTTCTGTCCAAACTTTACAATAAATGCCTTAACGAATCTTGTTTTCCCGACTGCTGGAAAACCGCCTCTGTGGTACCAGTCTTCAAGAATTCTGGTGAAAGAACTGACCCACTAAATTATCGCTCCATTAGCCTCCTCCCGCTTTTCGCCAAAATATTTGAGTCCTTAGTTAATCAAGCCCTAGTCCAGTACCTAACAGCTACTAAACTCCTGACTGACAAACAATATGGATTCAGGCAAGCCCGTTCAACAGCAGATATCTTAACTGTAGTTTCTGAACGTATATACCGTTCATTGGACAAAACAGGGGAGGGTAGAGCGGTGGCCCTTGATATATCTAAGGCTTCTGACAGGGTATGGCACGATGGTCTTCTAAGGAAAATGAGATCATATGGAATCACTGGAAGAATTCATAATGTAATTAAATCCTTCTTAAGTAATAAAAAAAATCAAAGTTGTCCTCGACGGTTGTACATCCAAACAATATGACATAAATGCGGGAGTCTATCCTTGGACCTCTATTATTCCTGATATTCATAAATGACCTCTCTGATAAAATTGTTTCGGAGATGGGTATATTTGCCGATGACACCACTCTCTATAACAGATATGAGGGGAAAACAAATGAACACATATCCAAGGAAATGGCAGAAACACTAGAGGATGACCTCAAATCCGTAGTGGATGGGGACAAAAATGGTTGGTCACATTCAATGCTGCTAAGACTAATCTTGTTTCCTTCAATAACTACAAGAAACCTTCTCTACCGCCAATAGCAATGGCCAAGAACACATTGCCTGAAAGTACTTCTTTTAAACTCCTCGGCCTAACGTTTACAGGGAATATGAACTGGAATAGATACATTGAGAGCATTGCCAAGGCTGGTGCAAGGAAGGTTGGCTTCCTCTATCGTGCTAGAAAACTACTTACGCCTGACAGTATCCTATACCTCTATAAGGCAACCATTCACCTATGTATGGAGTACTGTTGTCACATCTGGGCTAGTGCATCTGCTGCTTGTCTCTCGCTCCTGGACAGGGTTCAAAAGAGAGTCACCAACCTGATAGGTCCTGAACGGTCATCTAGGCTTCAGCCTCTGTCCCATCGACGAGATGTTGCATCCCTCTGCCTGTTCTACAAATACTTTAATGGTGAATGCTCTGACGAACTGCAAACACTTGCACCTCCCCGACGTAACTACCCCCGACAAACCCGACAAGCTACTAAGTCTCATCCCTTTACAGTAGAGATCCCTAGGTGCAAGAAAGCCTTTTACTCCAATGGTTTCTTCCCCAGAACTGCGGGTCTTTGGAACTCCTTTCCGGGATTCTGCTTTCCCAACTGCAATGATATGCAGAAGTTCAAGTGTAATGTTAACAAACATCTTTCTACTCATCTTCCCTTCATAATGATTCCGCTAATTAAGTCCCTAATAGTAGCCCCCTGCTTCAAAGTGGCACTGTGCCTTGTTTGGGGTGAAAATTGAATAAAAAAAAAAAAGAAAAGATTTTCCTGATTTTTTTTTGCTGTATAAAATTTCATGACAAAAAGATCATGCAATAAAATGCTGATTAATTAAAATAAAAAAAACAAACCAGTTTTGTACCTTTGTTTAAAAGAGGTAAATTTAAGTGGAAAATAAGAAGCTGTATGAGAATGACAAAGGATGGGCGTGAGAGTAAATAGAAACTACATTAAGTCCTACAAGACTTTTGATTTAAAGGACGGTCAGCTAGATTTAATATAGTTTCTAATATTTTAAGATGATAGGAGTGCGACTAAGAAAAGATAAATCAACACCGAAATTAGAAGCACAAATGCAGTTTTTTTTTGTTTTTTTTTAAATAAGATGTTCGCCAATTGAAGACTCATATGCCTCCTATAAAGCTGGACCCTAATCATAATGACAATATGCCTTGTTTGGGATGAACGAAAAAAATAGAAATTCATTTCGGAACATCTAGTAGTAAATATTTTATGTATTTTTGTATGCACATGTTATTTGATCCTTACAACTAATCTTTAATCTGTACTTCCAATGTAGTTAAAAGTACAACCTACAGCTAAGTAAAAGAATTATTATAGTGGGGAAAAGAACATATTTTTGAATGGATGTCAGGATCAGTTTGGGCGAAAAAAAAAAAATTGTGTTGAAGAAAAACAATACCTCTGTATAGCCAAAAAGATATACTTAGCATGTCTATAATATTACTTAGCCAAGGTAGATGAAGATAAAAGGATATCATTTCACAGAAGCAGGTTTAATATTGCAGAAATTAGTAATTTTACTTCAAACCACTACCATTGTTATAGAGAATCTTGATAATAAACTTTATTTTATCAGCTAGCTTAATCTTGCAACTTAAAACTATGAGTAGGTGTTTTAATTAAATAATTATTTTGTTTTGTAGGTAAAAAAAAGGGGGGGGGGAGGGCAGCAATAATTATAAAAACCAGTAAATGTAGTTTCTGGTTTACTTTAAATAAGAATGTCAAAAGTGCTTCTACATACTAAAATGTCAAGCAGTGGAAAAGAAGAGTTAGTTTCCTTGTTCAGAGTAAACTTAAAAGCTGGATGAATATTAAGAGATGCGAATACATGGTCTGCTTCAGCTTCATCTATATATCTATTCTATATACTTATAATAAAGTAAAGTTGATTTTTCTCCTCTCAAGTAAAACATTAAAGTGCTGCATATAATTCCAATATGATCATGATTCCTGTCACTAAATGATATCTTTCTAGAAATTAACAGTCACTTTCATTTGATTTTGTAATTTCTTACATTAATTCTGATTATTTTGACTCTCACAAATCAATCTTACTTAGGGCGTATCTTTCACTTACTCTATTAAAAAAACAAAACAAAAAAAAAACTTTCTCATCAAATACCAGTATTTCCCTTTCATTGCATAGTTTTTCAGGCTCAGGCCGCTATAGTTTCATTTTCTTATCTTGTAACATATACAATTGCCTTTGGTAAATATAAAATGCTCCCTCATGCTTATGACCTTATTTTTGCTGCATTCTGATTGGTCTTTTCCACATACCAAAAATAAACATCCTGCTATTAGCATCGGATAACAGACCATATATTAAAAAAAATGTATAAAAACCCATCCACATATTTTATGTTATACAAATTTGTTATTGTGCAGAAAATTAATATTTCAAATGTTTTGGAAAAGAAATAAGTAGGTTAAGATTTTATAGCTTGCAAATAGAAGACATAAGCATAGTTTAATTTATTGTTTTTCTTGCTAATTGATCTATGATATATTATATTACTGAAACTGGATCTTGTTTGTCTCCATGCACAATGGATGACCTTAGAAAGAGATGGTGTCATCAATAAAAGCAGATTGAAAACATGGGAAGAGATCTTTTATGACATCATGAATTCTGAAGTAACAAAAAGGATGACATCATTCATTAAAACAGATGACCTTCAATTATTTGTTGTTTATGTGTGGAAAGTGAATGTATGTATTCTTAGCCTAGACAGTTCAAGTATATGTACATTATAAATGTGGAAGAGTATAAGAAGACTACAGCAATGCAGGGAACTGAGTGTTAAAATGATGTGATGTATCGACAAAAATGAACAAATGAAAGAGCTTGTTTTTTTATATCTTCATATATCCATTTATTTTCCAGATCAATCACAAATACAAAACAGTAAAATAGACTTACTGTTCGAGATAGCGGTTACCCCAGTTATCTCAAACAATAAGTTTATTTTACTGTTTTGTATTTGATCTGGAAAATAAATGGATATAAATCATAAAAAACAAGCTCTACAAGACCCTCTTTCGTTTGTTAATATGTCACATCATTTTAACACTTGGTTCCCTGCATTGCTATAGCCTTCTTATATTCTTCCACATTTATAATGTACACATACTTGATGAACTGTCTAGACTAAGAATACATACATTCACTTTCCACACACAGACAACAATTGAAGGTCATCTGTTTTAATGGATGATGTCATCCTTTTGTTACTCCAGAATTCACGCTAATACAACAGCCGCTTCCCCGTATTGCTATAGCCTTCTTATACTCTCCACATTTATTTACCAGCAATGTTTCAAGCAATCTAACTTTCCCTATTTGTCTGGGCGCGACAAAATAAAAATGGCTTCAGTTGAAAAGTATTTCTACTTTGAGGACAAAACAAATAATTGATCCAGTTTAAAAGCCTGGCACTTATCAAGAAAGAAATATTTGATTTGAATAAATAACACAAAGTATGAGTGATAGTTGTCAAAACATATATGCCTCTCTGAAAGCGGCAGCAATAATTATTAGCTGTGGCTGCTTTATTAATGCATGGCAAAGTTAATGATATATTTAACAATATACTAGATTCAGGTCTTGTGTGCGTATATATATATATATATATATATATATATATATATATATAAACAAGAGTTTTCTCACATTTTTGAAAACATTATTGTGCAAGGTTAATTTGAAAATTTAAGAAAACCAAATAATGTTATGAAATATTTTATCAAATGATTAAAAAGAAAAAAACATTTTCCTTCTTTACTTTTCTGGTGATATTAATCCAGAGTGGTCAACCCCTTGTGGAGAGGGGAAAGGATACATCTGTTATAAACAATTGCAGTTAGTCAGAAGCAATGTGCCTGGCTGGCACAAATTTTAAACATGAGTTTTGGTCACATTTTTGAAAACATTATTTTGTAAGGTTAATTAGAAAATATTGCAAAACCAAATGTTATGAAATATTTTAAAATCATTTAATAACATTTGGTTTTGCAATATATATATATATATATATATATATATATATATATATATATATATATATTCATTATTGTATATATCAATATAAAATGTTATATGCAGATACATTTTATGCATGAATTCCATGAATTTTAGCCTGATGAGTTCTACCAGGGTTGAAACACAAAATTCTGTGTAGTTTAATTGTCATATATGAGGGGCATTCCAAAAGTAATGTCTCCTATTTTTATTTTTATTTTGCTCAAATGGATCAGAAGATTGCAAATTCATTTTTATGATGACGGAACTTATGCATTTATGACCTGAAAGTTTCATCTCGGTCTCACAGTCAATATCTGCAACAAAAAAAGTCATGGACATATCGATACTCTATGGCTTACTGGGATAGCTTCTGTACATTTATATCTGATCTACCTCTGCATTCCATGTTTAAAAACGATGTGTCCTCTATAGTATCAGACCTGACCGAATGGTTAATTGTAGGCATAGACAGATTCATACCATCCAAAAAATTCCAACAAAAACTTAACAGCCAGCCATGGTTCTCCCCAGAATATGCTGCTGCCATCACTTTTTCCATAGCTACCAATGTAATAGATGTACTGAGACTAAAGCTGCTTTCAGGACTGCCAGCAACCACTGTAAAAGAGTAATAAAAAATGCAAGAGAGCTATATGCTCAGTCCATTTACTCCAAAGTAGCTGAGCAGCGGCTTGGTTCCCACCAGTTTTGGCAAATAGCAAACAGGATCCTGAACAGAAGCACGCATTCTATCCCAACCATCATCAACGGACCTGAGGTCATTTCATCAGCATCAGACAAGGCCAAACTACTTGCCAAGAACTTTGCAGCTAATTCTACCCTATGCGATGAAGGCCATCAACTTCCCGTATTTCCTCCTATAACAGACAACATGCAATGCAACATAGAAATATCTGTGTGTGAGGTCGCCAAGCTAATCAAGAACCTTGATTCCAGTAAAGCAACTGGCCCTGATGGCATTCCAATTATAGTGTTGAAAAAGCTTCAACCAGAACTTGCCCCCCATACTTACAAAACTGTTTAAGCCTTGCCTTAAGGAGAAGTGCTTCCCAGCACCCTGGAAAACCTCATCAGTATGCCCTGTATTTAAGAATTCAGGTGATAAGTTATCTCCCTCTCAGTACAGACCAATAAGTCTCCTGTGTGTCATGAGTAAGTTGCTGGAATCCATATTAAATAAAGTAGTCAACCACCTCAGCAGAAATAACCTTTGTTGTGACATGCAATATGGTTTCCGTTCTGCCAGATCTACAGCAGATGTGCTAACGATTATATCTCATAGGATTAGTGAATCTCTCAACAAAGGTTTCCTTTCTAGGGCAATTGCTCTTGACATATCAAAGACCTTTGATAAGATATGGCATAAAGGCCTACTTCACAAGATGTCCAGCTACGGTATAACTGGAAATGTTTTCTCAATTATTAAATCATTTCTCTCTGATAGGCTCATAAGAGTAGTGGTTGATGGGCAGAAATCAGAGGCCCAGAGTATTAATGCTGGAGTCCCTCAGGGATCCATCCTGGGCCCAACTCTCTTCCTGATCTACATCAATAATCCCCCTAAACACATACTTAAATCATTCGTTGACATCTATGCTGATGAGACGACTATCTATGGCAACACATCAAAGGCTGTAAATGATGATGTTCTCTCTGATTCTCTCTCCTCTGATCTTGAGCGCATGGTACAGTAGCGGAAGAGGTAGCTGGTTACCTTTAATGCATCTAAGACCAAGCTCCTATCTCTACATTATAAATGCTCTGGCATCAATTGAAATGGATGGCTCTCGTCTAGGGGAGGCCCCATGTTTTGATAAGCTTCTGGGTTTGACCTTTACTCCTGATCTGAAATGGAACACATACATCAAGTCTGTGGCCAAGGTCGCTGGGAAGATGGTGGGATCCTTCTACCGTTCCAGAAGATATCTCACTGCTGATGCAATTCTTTATCTATATAAAAGCCAAGTACGTCCAAGGATGGAGTACTGCTGCCACATATGGACAAGAGTTGCTAAAACAGCCTATCCTGCCTTGACAGAGTACAAAATAGACTTCATGGCTTAGTGGGGGATGCTCTTTTCTCTTCCCTGCAACCTCTCTCCCACAGAAGAGACGTTGCGAACCTGTCATTACTTCCATGGCAAGTGCGTGTCTGAGCTCAAATCTTTCATGATAAACACCCGTCGAGCTGAAACCACTGTCAATAATTTCCCCACTCTTTATCTGTGCATAAATCAAACATAGATTCCATGAACAAAGCTTCTATCTTAGAAATACATGCCTGTGGAACTCTTCCGTCTGCCTGTTTCCCACCTGACTACAACTTGGATGTCTTTAAGTCCAACATAAACAAATTCCTGATGAACCGCCCCCTTAAGTAAGACATTTTATTAAATCTCCAATACTAAGGATTACTACAATACTATCCCATTGATTACTGTACATGCAATAACCCTTATCCCCGAGTGGCTTTTGGGCCTTGATAAGTGGTGACTACCATGTAAAAAAAAAAAAAAAAAAAAAAGCCGAAGCAGAGATGCACCATTAAATTCCTGGCAGTAGTGCATTTAGAATGGTGGTGATGACTATGTAGAAAAATAATTTCCAGAGCACAAAAAGGTGTCTTTGTAGCTCTTCCGAAAGTATCCTGTACCTCTATAAGGCCACCATTCGCCCATGTATGGAGTACTGCTGTCACATTTGGGCTGGTGCATCTACTACTAGTCTCTCGCTCCTAGACAAGGTTCAAAAGAGAGTCGCCAATCTGATAGGCACTGAACTGGCATCTAAGCTTCAGCCTCTGCCCCATCGGCGAAACGTTGAATCCCTCTGCTGTTCTACAAGTATTTTAATGGTGAATGCTCTGGTGAACTGCAGACACTTGTGCCCCCATGACGTAGACACGCTCGACAAACCCGACAGGCACCTAAATCCCACCCCCATACAGTAGAGATCCCTAGATGTAAAAGATCTTTCTACTCCAGTAGTTTCTTCCCCAGAACTGCTAGACTCTGGAATTGCATTCCAGGTCCCTGCTTCCCCAACTGTACTGACATACAGAAGTTCAAGTGTAACGTGAACTGACATCTTGCTGCCCAAACTCAAACATAGTGCCCCAGTAGTTGTTGCTCCTGATAGTAGCCCTCTACACCAAAGTGGCAATGTGCCTTGTTTGGGGTGAAAATGTAAAAAAAAAAAAAAAAAAAAAAAAAAAAAAAAAAAAAAAAAAAAAAGGAGGCTTTACTTTTGGGATATTCTCTTATATTTTCATAACTTACTATATATATATATATATATATATATATATATATATATATATATATATATATCACTCACAGCCTCACTGTCTACATAGATATGTAACCTCTTGAGTCAAAGATTGTCTATTTTCTTTTTATCCTTCTGCTACTTCATTTAGGAGGTCATAAAAGACGTTCCAATATCATTTACTTCTCTCTTTGAGAAGGAATATATTGCCAATTGCCTGAAGTGTCCCTACCAGGAAATGCGGACGGAGTTAGCCTGGCCAGAATACTTCTCTTTGATGTTGACTTGTCAATCCTACCTTATGTCATATCTTCCTGCAGTGGGAAGGAGAGAAATACTAACGGATGATGTCATCCTTTGTGTGCATGGCGATAAACAAGATCCAAATTTTTAGCAGTATCTACATATGATAAATACCGACTTCAATGTGTCACATGTGGTTTAGTTATTACTTAAATTTCTCTTATGTAAACATTGGAAATAGTTATTTATGAAATTTTTTGAAGCGTTGTTTATTTGAGACAAAAACAAGGGCTTATCTGGACTTGCACCAATTTTCCTGTTAATAATGACCTATAACTATAATCTCAGGCCCAAATAAATATCCATCCAAAAAAAGCAAAAAATCATATAACAAAATAATTTGCAAAGCGCAAAGTTCAAGCCAAAATAAATAAAAACTAGGCGCTCCCTCAAACGAACTGCGTACAACATCAGAGCCGATGCGTAATTTGCTAGAGGGGCCTCTCTCGTGTACGTCTGCCAAAAAATCCAATATTGCTTTAATACAAAAATTGTTTTATTAAAATATTTTCTTATGCAGACTTTTCAATAAATATTTTTACAATTATATATTTATACAATAAATGTTTGGATTTTCAAATATTTGTGTGTCCGGAAAATAAAAAAAAAGTTTATTCACCATGTTATTTGACCAAGAAGAAATTGGAGTTATCGCCCCCTTACAACGGCGCCATCCGTGTAATGCAAAAGTGCCACAATTATTTAAAAGGATAACTTTTAGTGTTTATTTAGAATTAAACCAATTTTCGAAACAAAAATATAGAAAAATAATTTTTTTTAAAAACTTTGCTGTGTATGTACTCATCATAGATCAGAGATGTCATCTTCCAAAAATCATAAATTGATCAAATACTTTTTTTTTTTTTTAACTAAGAAAATCAAATTTTATGACGAAGGGAGACGTTATGTTTTGATTCGCCATGTTGATTTTTTTAAGTTCTGCATGCGTTTGTTTACTTCCGATTTTTACTGACCCTTCTGCTTCATGATAAATACCCTGAAAAAGTCACTTATACCGATTAAAAAAAATATTCTAAAACAGCCAAGTTCTAGCAGTATCAGAATTTTTGTAGGAATTTTTGACACCCCTAACACGAAACTGCGAATACAATATAAAAATCTCGTAATTTCTCTGTTAAAAGTGGGTTATTTATTTTCTTTATGGATTATACTTCCAAAATAAACTATTACAGTTGTTTTAAAAGTAATAAAAATATTTTTATTTTTTTTTTAAAACAGTAATGAATTTTCCGAACTCAATATTTTTCAATTTTTAAACTCAATATTTTTAAATTTTTAAATTTTAAAAATCTATCAAAATTTTTCTATTGATTCTATTTTTACGATATTTTCAGGGTCAATGTGAAATTTTATGTTCTTTCCAATAAACCGAATATAATATTTTAGACAAACGTTTTTTTTAAATTCACGCCCCCCCATTTTCACGCCCCCCCATTTTCACGCCCCCCCCATTTTGAAATGTCTATTAAAAAGTAAATAATTAATTTATGTTTAATAGGTTTATATATCACAAATTGAAGAGAAAAGGTCAATAAATAATATATTCAAATTTAAAACAAAAAAAAAAAAATCAGTTTTTTAGAAATTTACCTGTAAAGTCCGAAGTTTAAAACCTTATTTTATAAGAACACATTTTTTCTTTTTGTCTTTTTTTTTTTTTTTTAATGAAACCTTGGTCCTTGCTCCTTTAATTGAAAAAAAAATTAGGGCTTGAATTACATTTTTCGAGGAGTTATAAGCTTAGAAAGATAGGGGGTCGAATAATTTACGCCTCTCATTTTGAAATGTCTATTAAAAAGTAAATAATTAATTTATGTTTAATAGGTTTATATATCACAAATTGAAGAGAAAAGGTCAATAAATAATATATTCAAATTTAAAACAAAAAAAAAAAAATCAGTTTTTTAGAAATTTACCTGTAAAGTCCGAAGTTTAAAACCTTTTTAAAAAAAAAAAAACACATTGTTTTGTTTTGTTTTTTTTTTAAATAAAACCTTGGTCCTTACTCCTTTAATTGAAAAAAAAAATTAGGGCTTGAATTACATTTTTCGAGGAGTTATAAGCTTGGAAAGATGGGGTGGAATTATTCACTATTTTCACGAAATTTCTGACACTGCTAGCCAAGTTCATTTGCTTATTTTAAAACTGCTAAACATTAATCAGTAGGAACTTCCAGGGTATTCCTCGTGAAGCAGAACAGTCAGCAGAAAACGGAAGTAAGCAAAAATATGCAAAACTTTAACAAAGGCGCCATGTTTAATAAATAAGGAAAAGACAACTTATTACGAACTATGAAGATCAAAATAGGACTTGTAATAATAGCTGCAATTTCGTATTAAAATCGTTATAACTCGTAAAGAATGATTTTACACACACATAATACACATAACTAATACATTTACGTGATTTTCGGAATATGCCATCTTAGTTCTGTGACGGATACGTACATAGTTTTTTGGTAAATTTTTACGACGTATCCCAGCGTATTATAAACACCCCAACCTCCCCATGTTAAGAACGGCTTTGAAGGTTGGGTGGATGGGTGTTTATTCCGAAGGCCGTTCTTAACATGGGGTGATTCTTTTTTTTTTTGGGGGGGGGGGGTTATTCGGTTCGAAAAACCGACAGTTTATCGGTATATGTTAAAAAGACAAATGGCCGCGTGCTCGCTGTTGAATACGTTAAGTTTGGGAAAATGAGTCCAAACTAAAAAATCATATAACAAAATAATTTGCAAAGCGCAAAGTTCAAGCCAAAATAAATAAAAACTAGGCGCTCCCTCAAACGAACTGAACTGCGTACAACACAACATCAGAGCCGATGCGTAATTTGCTAGAGGGGCCTCTCTCGTGTACGTCCGCCAAAAAATCCATATATATAAATATTGTTAGAAACTCACTCACTATATGTTACCAACACAAAAATAATGGTAAAACTATACAAACACCGTGACAGCGAATTAACCCTACCCCTAACCCTAATCCTAACCGTAACGCTGTCACGGTGTTTGTATAATAATACCAAAATGATAGGTTTAATTCTAAATAAGCACACTTTTTTGCTTATAGTGTTTCAAGTTTCGAAAATTTCTGTCCATTTAATTTTCGGCTTCAAGTAAAAAAAAAAATAAATAAATAAATAAACTTAGAAAATCTGTTTCGCACTTAAAACTTTTAAGAATGACAATTTTAAGCCGTTTTTATTTCGTTCAATGATTTTATCTTCTCAAAATGTTTTTTTTTTCTAACAAAAACCAAAACAAAAAAGTTTTCCCGTAAGAAATAAAACGATAAATGATTTCTGTACTAAAATCGAGAAAGAAATTCATTTGAAAAAATTAAAATTTGATCCAACTCTAAAATTACAAATCATGGAGAGGAATAGTTGGGCTAGAAAGAAATAGACAAACAAACATTGAAAGACATTTGGGGGGGGGGTAAAATATTCAGAAAATAAATCAGAAATAAAATGGACTTTTTGTGGACGGAGAACTCAAAAACTGAAGATTTGTGTTCGGATTTCATGTCGAGAAACATGAAAAAAGACTTTTGATAAAATAAAAAAGGTATTGAAAAACGTAATTAAAAGGAATGATCAAATCTGAACATCAAAGATATTCCTTCTAGATATAAAATGAAACAATTTTAAAAACAAGAAAAAACAGGAACGAAAAAAGTAAATGAAGAAAAATAGTTTCTTTTTCTTCCTTCTTTAATTTACCTTCGTTCACACATTTGGCGACTAAATCTAAAATTTGGAGTCTTTCTTTTTGACTGGAAGTAGTGACTTTCTGGGCAAACCGCTTCAGAACCTCAGCATTCTAGACAAAAGAAATCGCAAAGTAAATAAATAAATATCTTCGAAAGGTATCGGATTGTGAAAAAATCGCAATAAAGCCACGTGTGGATGAAAGAAATGGTAGAAATTCTTACTGAGATCGGAACGTCCGCCATTTTGATTATTGTGCAAAAATTGTCATCGTCGGATTCGAAGCCAACTTTTCGTATCGCAACCATCAAAATTTTATTCTAACAAAAATAAAAGGCGTATCGCATTTTAAACTAAAAAAGATCAGAGAAAAATAAATCATTTATTTAAAAATGTTCAACCGGCACATTAAATTAGATTTTATATATTATAGAAATTTTAAACGGAAATTGACGTAAGGGAAGATTTTCGAAAGCGAGAATCGTGTGAACACGTGTTATTCCCGATTCCGAACGAACCAGCACTTCAGTTTGACGTTTTCTCTTCACGGTAAAATAATCCCTGATTTAAAAAAAAAAAAAAAAGAAGCAGTTTATTATTCATATTTTAAGTAAATCTTAATTATCAACCTTTTCTCAGAATAGATTGTCAGTTCTGTCTTAATTGGTTTTATTAGAGACAAAATAACGAAACCAAAAGAAAAAAAAACAAACTTTTTTATTTTTAAATCTGAAAGTAATGTTTATTGATCTTGGTGATTTTTTACTGGCGACGGCGTACTAAAAAACAAGTTACGACAAAATTTCAATTTTTGTCAATGCAAATATGGCAACATGTTTTGTAACACGTTAAACTTATGATTGTAACACTTTCACTTCTTTTTACAATTGAGCTATAATTCTACGATTACTTTTTTATAAAGACTTTTTTTCTTTTTTAAGTGGTGTTTCTAGAGTTCCACAAGTGGCAAATCTCCACATCTGTTGACAACTTGAATTATGCACAAGACTTGTCATTTAGTGGATAAATGTAAGATTCCAGCTTGTAATGAAAACGAACATGTTTAAGGTCGTGTTCGTTTAATAGATTAATCATTAAGTGTTTAGTTCTGGAACCTAATTTATTAAACTTTCTTGATACAAATATAAATCTTTCCTCGTTTTTATTATATTTTTTTTTTTCAAAGAAAATTCAGACATTAACTTTTAATTGCCATCTTACATGTTTCTAAATTTTTTAGATGAAGATTGATAATTCGTATTATTTGGATGAGTCAGACTACTGCTCTTATTTTGAGTGTCTTTTTCACAACGTTTCAGTGATATAACCTTCAGGTGTACCTTGTTGAACTTGGGAAGCTACACAGAATTTTGAACAAAACCCATTATTTAATCCCAAAAGGTAGCATGCTCTCATTTCGTCAACCATGACTGATTAGAAGGCTTAAGTAATTTGCACTTGTATTTTTAGTGTCGCCCGCACTGAGGATTGAACCTTTAACATCCAGAAGAGTATAACTTACAACTGAAGTACTTTATCCACTATATCACGAGTACTCACGAACAATTTTAGTATAAATTTTAAGGCTCCTAAAATTCATACTATAGGATTGTCTGTAAGGACCCATGGCTTAAATAGGGTTCTGTTCGGCAGAAAGATTCCTTGAGTTAGACAAGATACACCTGAAGAAGGTTGGAGGTTAGATCGACTGAAATGATCTGCGAATAACACTTAAGATGAGAACAGTAGTCCGAATATGACAACGGTCATGGAAACAAACATCCTAGGGTGGAGTGCACTCGTGCATATTGTAAAAAGTCACTGACACTCGAACCCGAAATGCGACTGATAAGAAACAAAAAGGTGACATATGCAAATTAAGACATTGTCGAATTTGAGCAAATAAAAAGCCGGTATTTCTTTTGTTAGTAGAACATTCTGTTTTGACTCCCGAGTTGTTTGAACGTATGGTTTATTCGTATGTCTGTAGGAAGAAAAATACGGATTTTTTACAAACCTTGAAACAGGAAAAGAAAAGGATTGTCGTTTTTGTGTGTGCTGAGAATATTGCAAGCTGAAGTAAAGTTTTTCTTTTGTACAAACATTTAACAGTATTCGGCAGTTCAAAGGCAAACTAATTTCAACACTTCATCGAATAATATGAGCTATCTTATATGTTTATATAAATACGATCTCTACCAATAAACTGAATCTAAAAGTTTAGCTATTTATAGGCAACTTATTTTTTGTTTCTGAATTAATTTGAGTTGAGTCAATTCTTTATTTTTTAGACCCAACAAAAAAGGGTTATAGTCAAGATTTTCTGCTTGTTCTGACTTCCAGTTTCTGCTTTGCAGATGAGACAATGGTGATAAGCATGATACAGTCCCTTCTGATTAATAACTCTTCCTTTTGAATAATGTAAAACCCCCTGCTCCTCTGCTTGGTCATGCCTGATTATCCAGCCATATGGACATCAGAAACGAGAAGTCAAAAGGAGCAGGCAATCTTGACTATAACAACAACAACAACAACAACAACAACAAAAGATTGACAGTTGTATTAAAATAGAATAATTATTAATGGACGTTAGAATATGTTTGAAGATGCTCACATCAATGGTCAGATTCATGCATACATACACTGATTCAACGATAAAAATATGCATACATATTTAATTACACAT
This sequence comes from Euprymna scolopes, assembly GCF_053919585.1. Lineage (NCBI taxonomy): Eukaryota > Metazoa > Mollusca > Cephalopoda > Sepiida > Sepiolidae > Euprymna > Euprymna scolopes. The sequence continues at coordinate 73,651,522 of NC_136483.1, forward strand.
ATATGTACACTACACACACTCACTATGCTCACATTTACAGCCTGATCACTTATAGACATGCACCAACAAGATACACACACACACACACACACGCATCTACAATCATGTATACACATAATTAGTGACTGTAACATCTTGTGGCAAGTGATTAATTTTGAGATCTACCTTAGGTTTTAAGCTGGGATCAAAGTGTAGCAGCTGTTCGTTTTTTTTCGGATGTTGAAGGATGGATCCTTCTAGATTGAGAAAATTTTTAATTTTTTGTCCTTATCCAGAGTGCCCCTTTTTGTGTAGCTAAATTTTCACCACATTAAAAACTGACCCTATATCTAACTTTGCCACCGTGAGGAGGCAAGTGACTAGGTATTCATATTATGTAATTATTTACATATTGTTTTGTTTTACACACCTTCACCCAAAACAAGGCACATTGCCACTTGGACATAACGGACTACTAATTGGAACCTTGTCTATAAAAGATGTTGGTTTACACTGCATTGGAACTTCTGCATATCAGTGCAGTTTGGAAAGCAGGTAGCAGGAAGGGAATTCCAAAGTCTAGCCATTCTAGGAAAGAAACTATTAGAGTAGAAAGCTTTCTAGCATTTAGGGACCTCAACAGTGAAGGGGTGTGATTTTGTTGCTAAGCGGGTTTATCGGTGATATGTACATCGAAGGGGCACAAGTGCAATGAGTTCATCAGAGCACATTCCATTAAAATACTTGTAAAGTAGAGACAGGGATGCAACATTGCGGTGAAGGGGCAGGGGTTGGAGCCTAATTGACAAAGTGGGATCTGTTAGATTGTAGACCCTTTTCAGGCCCTATCCAAGAGAGAGTGGCTAGTGATAGATGTACCAGTCCAGATGTGGCAACAATACTCCATGCATAGGTGAATGGTGGCCTTGTAGAGGGACAGGATACTCTCAGGTGTGAGCAGTTTTCTAGCATGATAGAGCGAGCCCACCTTCCTTGCAGCAGCCATCGCAATGTCCTCAATATTTGTTCTAGTTTATATTTCTCATGAATGTTGGGCCGAGGAGTTTGAAGGAAGAATTCTCAGGTAGGTAGTTATTTGTTATCAGTAAAGGCAGTTGGAGAGGCATCTTGCAATTGTTAGTCTTACTAGCATTAAATATTACCTTCCATTTATGTCCCCCATTCTACTATGGTCAGGAGGTCATTATTAATTTTGTTAAATAAATATGTACAGAGTGGTCCCCCAAAACAGGCCCTATTTTATTTTTCATCTCCAAATTGTGTTTTACAATTTTTTCTATATTTTTCAGGTGATGGGAGATTATTTTGGCACAAATATGGATTCAAGTGGATGCTATGCTACACAGAAGTGGATAAAAATCAAGACATAGTTTGCCACAAAATAAATTCTTATGATATAGCGGGAAATATTTTAGCAGAAACAGTGTATCTGATAGACTGATAGAAGGACAATTCAACGTTTGGTGGCCAAATTTCAGGAGACAGTAAGTATGGCAGACGTACACAAAGACCACAATGGTCAACATCATTCAGTTACAATATTCAGATTTTATGGGAATGCCTTGAGGAATCACTCAGAAAATCAACACGCCATCTCTCACAAGAAAACTGGCATTTCGGGAACATCAGTTTTGAGGATCCTCTATGATGACCTTAATATCTTTCCTTACAAAATTCAGATCTTGCAGAGGCAAATCAATTACAATAAAGCAGAACAAAAAATATTTTTGTGAAGATATCAGTCAAAGGATTGAAAATGACTCTGATTTGATTTTCTTTAGTGACGAGGCTCACTCTTACTTAAGTAGGCATATTACCAAGCAGAATATGCGCTTGTGGGCTTAAACTTCACCCATGAACATGTCCATTGCCTTCTTAACTAAATAAAACATAACTGTATGGTATGTGATTGGATGAAATGGCATCATGGGACAATACTTCTTTTAGGAGGAGAATGATAATCGGGTGACGATAGACATAGACTCTTACATTGCATTCATACGGACAAAGTTCATTCTTGCACTAATGATAGCATTTCACTCCATATTGAGATCCATCATCGGGCAATGCCCGAGGCATCTTTCAGGTCTGTATCGGAGCGTATCTTCACATCCTCACAGGCTGTCCCCTGCAGTGATAAGGCTTCAATTTTAATCAGATTTGAGGGAATCAATCTCATATGATTTATCTACTATTTGGTGAAAAGATTTAAAAAAATCTCCTCTGAAAATTTGACATCGAAAAGAAAATAGAGCACTTGTATTTCTTTAGATATTTGTTTAAAACAATGTGTTTGTACTTTTTTGTATTGAAAAGCAGTGTGAAACTTTTTTTTCATTTTGATTCATTAAAATACGTTTTTTTCTTTTTTTTGTGTACTATTTATATTATTTGGACTGCTGTTCAGAACAATCTATATATCTATAAAAGTGAGAATGTATGTGTGTGAGGACACTTCTCAACCTATATACTCAACAATTTTTTATCTACAGACTTGAAATTTGGTATATAGAATATTCAGACATGTGAAAAACTTTTTAATCTGTTTTCATCCAGAAAAAAGGCTAAAAATTGAAAAACTTGGGGGACATCAAATCTATCTATACTCCTATAAATTCGTTTTTCTTTTGTCTGTATTGATATTCATATTAAAAACCCTCTTTTCTATTTATTTAAAAAGAAAATACAATTTTCTTATATGTGGGTATTGGAATTGCATTCACTAGCAAAAGATCTAGCTAATTTGCATATTCTTTTAAACATTCATTTTAATTAATTCCCTATTAGTGTTTTCGGTTTTCTTATGGGATGATCATCTTTAGTTAACTATTGAATATAATTATATTCATGCAAATATTCTAAATGATTTATACTTGCATAATATTTGCGTAAAAAGTTTACAGTAAACACAAAATTGTTTTCATAAATATTTATATATACGTATATATTTTTGTTTAATCTATAAAAGTAAATGTGTCTGTGTGTGTAGATTTTCCTACGCAATAAGTCTGTCAATTTTCAGTTTACAGACTCCAAATTTGATATACAGGGTACTGAGATCTGGGAAAATCTTTGTAATCCGTGGTTGGCCAGAAATTCGGCTGTTAAGGGGTCAAAGTTCAATGATTTGACCTTTGAGAACTCTACCAAACTCCTCCGCCAATTTTGGGTCTAAACACTTGAAATTTTAGATATAGGTTCCTTGGACATGGATAAAACTTAATAACATGATTTGAGCCCAAAACAATAAATGTTAAGTGGTCATAATAGGGGTCAAAGCTAAAAAAAATTGACCGCTTTTTTATGCTCAACATGCACATCCAAACACCCAGGCAACGCCGGGCTGAAATGCTAGTATATCTATAAAAATGAAATTGTCTGTGTGTGTACATTTCTCTACTACATTATTCTGTCAATTTTCAGTCTACAGACTCGAGATTTGACATAAGGGGTATTGAGATTTGGGAAAATCTTTCTAATCGGTTTTTGGCCAGAAATTTAGCTGTCAAGGGGTTAAAGTTCAACGATTTGACCTTTGGAAACTCTACCAAACTCCTCTGCTAATTTTGGGTCTAAACACTTGAAATTTTAGATGTAGTTTACTTGGACATGGATCAAACTTTTTAACTTAATTTGAGCCCAAAACAATAAATGTTAAGGGGTCAAAATTGTGGTCAAATTTAAAAAAAATTGACCTCTGCGGTCTCTACCAAATTACTCAGCCAATTTTTGGTGTAAACATTTGAAATTTTACAAAAAAATGTATTCTGATATACGGCAAGCTTTTTAATCGGTTTTTGGCGGAAAATTTGTCTGCCAAGGGTTCAAAGTTCAAAAGATTTTACCTTTGTGGTCTCTAGCAAACTATTCAGCCAATTTTGGGTTTAAACATTTGAAATTTTAGATGTAGGTTACCTGGACATGAGTCAAACTTTTTAAAATATATATGCATATGCACATAAAGTTATGAACAATACATAGGGTCCGAGCAAAGCCGGGCTGAACTGCTAGTTTTTATCTGTTTGTTTCGCGACTACAAATGCACGACCGTGAAACATGACAACTTTTTTATGTTATGAATAAGTAATTTTGAGAACACTTTTTGGAGATTGTGTCAAGCTGGCCTAAGGATTATCGTATTTGACTCACTGCCTTTAGGTTTTGGTTTCTATCTCAGCTTGAGTATTTTTTTACTTACAAGAAGTAAAGAAAAACAATACTCACCGGCCCATATTTCAGTTTCTTTCCGTTTTTTTTTTTTTACTTCATTTTTTTAAGGAATTTAATGTTACATTTAATACCGGGCAATGCCGGGTACAGCTTTTAGTAAATAATATTTGAATAAAGACATAATATAAATCATCATCACAAAACTTTCAGAACATTATCTTTTTTTTTAAATTACAAATTTTGTTTGTTTTGTTTGGAAGTCAATTTGTAAAAGCCATTCATGCATGCCAACTTGTAAAACAGATGTTAAACAGACAAAAAAAAGAAAAAGAAGAAGCTAAAAATAGTTCAATGAGTTGTCTTTTTTCAGTATTGACAATAAATATAATAAATAAGAATATCCATAAACATTTATTTTATAAATATGTTTATTTACTTTTATGAATGTATTGGATGTAATTTTTTTAAAAATAAATATGTTTATTATTATCTATAATATAAAAGTGAAAATGTGTGTGTGTGCATTTTTTCGTATGTCCGCCAAAGTCTTTTTTTTGGAGGGGGGGATCACTGTTGCTCTGATCTCCATCTGGCATCAATTGAAATGAATAGCTCTCATCTTGGGGAGGCCTCATGTTTTGACAAGCTTCTGGGATTGACCGTTACTCCTGATCTTAAATGGAACACATACATTAAATCCATTGCCAAAACCGCTGGAAAAATGGTGGGATCCTTCTATCGATGCAGTAGATATCTCACTGCTGATGCAATTCTCTATCTATATAAGAGCCAGGTACGTCCAAGGATGGAGTACTGTTGCCACATATGGGCAGGAGCTGCTAGAAAGGACATCCTGCCTTGATAGAGTTCAAAATAGACTTTGTAGCCTCATAGGGGATGTCCGTTTCTCTTCCCTGCAACCTCTTTCTCACAGAAGAAATGTTGTGAGTTTGTCTCTGCTTTATCATTATTTCACAAGAAACATCCGTCTAGCAGAAAACACTATCAATAATTCCCCCCCCCCCCACTCTTTATCTGTGCCTAAACCTAAACGTAGATTCCACGAACAAAGCTTCTTTCTTAGAACTGCACGCCTATGGAATTATCTAACGTTTTCCTGCTTTCCAACTGACTGCATTATGGTTGTCTTCAAGTCTGACGTAAACAAGTTTTTGATGAGCCGTTCCATATAAGTTAACAAATTTACTGAATTTCCATTACTAACGATTACTATATTGTCCAATTTCTACTGTACGCTCTTTAACCCTTATCCTCAGGTGGCCTCTTGGCCTTGATAAGTGGTGATGTCTCTGTAAAAAAAAAAAATGAAACATCTGTATCTTTTATATAAGCAACTTTTATGTTACAAAATTCGCGCTGTGATTTAATTTCTCTACTAATATGGCGTTGGACCTAGAAAATCACAAGTTGTCATTCAACCACCTGTTTTTTTAAACATTTAATTTCATCCGATCTCAGTTCTCTGCCTGCTTAGCGTCGGAGTAACGTGTCAGACTGTTTTTCCGCTTTAGCCTCAAGGCTTCGGATTCTAGCCTACCTCCCTACCAAAACTTTTTTTTTCTTCTTTTACACCTACAAACATCCGGGCAACGCTGGGCATCCTTGATAGTATTTTATAATTTGTGTTTATTATTAGTTACATTATTATAAAATTGTGTGAAAATAAACATATTTATTTGAAAAAAAAAACATTATATGTGATACATTCATAAAAGTAAATAAACGGATATTCTTATTTATTATATTTAAAGTCAATACTAAAATGAAACAAACAATAACTCGTCAAACTTTTTCCAGCAGGAATATGGAATCGGCTACCATCATTTACTTCTTGTAAACTATCACAGAGCAAAGGCTTTAATGAGTAATAAATTTTAGTGAGGGTTACATAAGTACATGTCAGGATAACCTGGCAGCAAATGGAAATATACCCAGCTGCAAGTAGAGTGTTTGAAGTGGTGGTCAAAAGTTAGCAACCTAAACAAAATGAGCTAGAAATACAGGGTCGAACGATATAACGAGAGATGATGTCAAGTGTTCAAGGAGTGAGCAGAGAGTTCTAGGCAGTATCTCGTTGGAAGTTAAATGAACAGGACACACAAATATTGTAGAAATCTATGTGAATGTTGCCTTGAGACTCTGCCCATCCTTAAGTTAAGAAAATTAGGTAAGTAAATAATTTGCATGGTCTCTCCTTGAATAAATGAACACTTTCTACATAAAACCTTGAAAACTCAGCAAGTCTCCATTGTGACTTCATGCATGAGTAGTTCTATTCGTCTCACTAAACAAAGGAGTCCAAAGGTTAACAACCATGAGAGGATCATGGCCAATCATGAACAACAAGAAAGAGACAACTATGAAAAAAGATGAGCATGTCTAAACATATGTACAAAAAAACTTTTGTTTTAAAGTTCTGAATTTTTTAGATGAGGGCTGATTATTTATATTGTTTATGTTGATTCCACTATTGTTCTCATCTCTGGGAGTGTTATTTTTGCAACATTTCAGTCGTCCTTCAACCATCCTGCATGTTTGGAAAAGAAAAGAGAAAAGTTATTGGCTCCATAGATATTTTAATATTCTTTGAGTTAGTTTCTATTTTATGGTTATTGTTTCAAATTTATGAAAAAAATTGATTGACACAGGGGAGGCAACTCTAATAAAGATCCACAAGAGATTATCTCCCTTCCATTGTTGAAAATTTTAGGGTGTAAAATGTTTGTTTTTTTCTACTATTAGAGGCTCCTAAATGCTACTAAAATCCAGGCTTATTCTGCTTAGTAATTTTTTTATTTTTTTAGCATATGTGCTGCTTCCTTGAGTCGCCTGACTCTCCACCTTGCATCCCTGTCAATTATTTTGACCTCGTTCCATAATAGGAAGTGTGTTCCTTTTTCTATCCATATGTGATCAGCTAGTCCCGACTTTTCAACCTCTACCTATGTCACGGCTTTATGGTGTTCTTCTAACCTTAGCAGGCGACCAGTCTCACCTTTGTATAGTTTTCTGCATTTGTATGAAATCTCATATAAACAGTTTTTTGTCATGAGACTTTTGGTCTGGGGTTTTACTCATGCTAGGTGTTTTTTGATTGTCAAAGGACAATCCGACCGAAACGTTGCACAAATAACACTCAAGATGAGAACAATAGTCTGATCAATACAAATAATATAGACTTTTGTTTTATTGTTTACTGATGAGAGCACACATATGCAAAAGTATGCATTTACGAAATCGACTCTGTGCAAAGTTTCGTTTAACGTCGACGTGTTACATGAATAATATTAAAAATTGTATTCAACGCCATGATGAGAACTAAAAAATTGAAAGGAGAAAATGTAGGAAATGATAAAAATATTGCATGATACACATTTCCACCTGACAAGTTTCTATGATGATGTCTGTATTTCACTGTAGAATTAGTGGACAGTGTCTTATTCTAATATTTTAAAACAACAACTTTATTGAGTCGTCTTCGTTAACATGTAAATAAAGAATGGAATAGAGGAATGTTAGTAAATGAATATGTCCATGAGTAAGGGTGAAAACAAAAGGTTGAAAAGTCCACTCGCTGTTAAATGAATACTTTGTTACGAGGGAAGATAGAAAAGTCCATATATGAAGGCTAGGATGAATGTCCTGTTTTTAAAGAAAGGAAAATAGTTCATATATGAGAATGTTTTTAATGTACCAATCATGCTGTATGTGTGTGTGTGTGTGTGTGTGTGTGTGTGTGTGTGTGTGTGTGTGTTATATTATGCCTACATGTATTTGACGGTAGCTATGATGGATCCTTGTACGTTGTCGTTAAAGTCAAACCCAGGGCCGAAGGCTTGGGGGAGGGGGGGTGTGTTGTGTCCCAAAAAAGAAGTTTGAGGGTTGGGCCGAGCAATGTTTTATATGTTATTTTGCCCACGTGCTGAGCTGCAAAATTAAGCATGGATTCAAAATCACTGCGAATTGCTACTACTGTTGTTGTTGTTGTTGCAGTACCGCTGCTAATGTAGGTGTTACTAAATTCCTTTATATAGTTCTAATATACACAATTGATGACCATTGTTCACATATATCGGACTTCTCAAAACATATGTTATAGATATGCTTGTTGCCTCAGGTGTTAACATCATGAATCTTTCTTGACTTACACAATTACAAGAAACCTTCTCAACAAACGATTTCCATGACTAATAATAATAATAATAATAATAATAATAATCATAATAATAATAATAATAATAATATTTAATAATAATATTTAATAGTAATAACAATAATATTTAATAATAATAATATTTAATAATAGTAATAATAATAATAATAATATTTAATAATAATAATATTTAATAATAATAATAATAATAATATTTAATAATAATAATAATAATAATAATATTTAATAATAATAATATTTAATAATATTTAATAATAATATTTAATAATAATAATAACAACATTAAATAATAATAATAATAATAATAATAATAATATTTACTAATAATAAGAATATATAATAATAATAATAATAATAATAATAATAATAAATAATAATAATAATAATATTTAATAATAATGTTTACTACTACTACTAATAATAATATTTAAAAATAATGATAATTAATAATAATATTTAATAATAATAATATTTAAAAATAATGATAATTAATAATAATATTTAATAATAATAATATTTAATAATAATAATATTTAATAATAATATTTAATAATAATATTTAATAATAATAATAATATTTAATGATAATAATATTTAATAATAATATTTAATAATAATAATAATGATAATAATAATAATATTTAATAATAATAATAATAATCATAATATTTAATATCAATAATAATAATAATATTTAATAATAATAATATTTAATAATAATAATATTTAATAATAATATATTTAATAATAATAACAATAATAACAATAATATTTAATAATAATAATAACAATAATAATAATTAATAATAATAATAATATTTAATAATAATAATATTTAATAATAATAATAATATTTAGTAATAATGATAATAATAATATTTAATAATAATAATAATAATATTTAATAATAATATTTAATAATTATAATAATAACTATAATAATAATAACAATAATAATAACAATAATATTTAATAATAATAATAATAATAATAATATTTAATAATAATATTTAATAATAATAATAATATGATATTTAATAATAATAATATTTAATAATAATATATAATAATAATAATAACAATAATAATAATAATAACAATAATATTTAATAATAATAATAATATTTAATAATAATAATAATAATATTTAATAATAATAATAATAACAATAATAATAACAATAATATTTAATAATAATAATAATAATATTTAATAACAATAATAATAATAATAACAATAATATTTAATAATAATAATATTTAATAATAATAATAATGATAATAATAATAATGTTAATAATAATAATAACAATAATATTTAATAATAATAATAATGATAATAATGCTAATAATAACAATAATATTTAATAATAATAATAATGATAATAATAATAATAATATGCTGCCTGAAAGCTCTTCATTCAAAATTCCTCAGCTTACCATTCACAGACAACATGAATTGGAAGAAATACATTGAAGACATTGCCAAGGTTGCTTCAACAAAGGTGGGCTCTATCTGCTGTACTAGAAAATTACTCACACATGAGAGTATCCTATACCTTTACAAAGCCACCATTCGCCCGTGCATAGTATTGTTGTCACATCTAGGTTTTTGCATCTATCGCTAGTCTTTTCCTCTCAGACAAGGTCTCAAAAAGAGTATCCCACCTAATAGGTCCCATACTATCAACCAAACTCCAATCCCTGTCCCATCGCTGAAATGTTGCATCCCTGTGCCTGTTTTAATTGCATGTGCTCTGATGAACTCATAGCATTTATTCACCCTCAACATAAATACTCCCGACTAACCCGATAAACAACAAAATCCCACCCCTACACTGTATAGTCCTTAAATGTCGGAAAGCCTTCTATTCTAATAGTTTTTTCCTTCAAACTGATACACTTTGGAATTCCCTCCCATTTCCTTGCTACTCTGACTGTACTGACATGCAGAATTTCAAATGTAATGTGAACAAACATCTCACTGCTCAACTCTCCACATAGTATCCCTGTAGATATGGCCCCAAATAGAAACTCCTAATGTCGTAAATCAAAAAGACAAAAAAAAAAAAAAAAAAAGAAGATAAGTCCCGCATTTCTTATTAAAGGTTTTAATTGCTAAAATGCATGAGGGAATTACATATAGTTTATATAATCTTTTACTAATCAAGGATGAGACAAGAAAGATGGTTAAAACCATAACATTCAAATGGCATACCTTGTTTGGGTCAAATAAGAGTTAAAAAAAGAAGTAATACTGGGATGATGTGTATAAAATAAATGATTAAAGTTTGGTTGTGATAGAAGATCCATGTGACTCCATGTTTGAAATAATTAGATAGAATGTCTATCCGACTTATAAGTTAAACAAGTGGACCATGACATAAAATACCTTTTATTTTGGGCAGTGCTGAAAAGAAGAATTAAAAACAGCTAATAGTCAATCTTTACAAAAAAAAAAAGAGTGCTCCATATCTTTGTAGATTTCTTGCATGAGTTGGAAGAGTCAACAACAGAAGGTCTGGCCAGCATGCTCTTGAAAACTGATTGAAAAGTTGAAAAGAACCAGACAGCACATGTGCTACAAGTAGTGTTGAAATTATTTTTGTACCAACAATTATGTATCTCCATGTATGTATTTGTTATATTTTTATTCTGGTTCATGAGTTATATTTGCTGCGGTTTGTACCTTTATTAAACTTAGTTTTATATATTTTGGGTTTGCACGAAACTCCCTTTAATTTGAATAAAAGCAAAAGAGTAGGTCTTTAAATGACATCACTGGTTCCAGTCCAAAAATCTGCCCTTTTCGAATCCTGCAGCTGAGGAGAGTGGACGCGTGCTTCATTGCCTGCCATGGACGAGGATCCTGAGTGTTTACTTCTGGAAGTAAACCTGGCAAGAAGAAAATCTGGTGGCAACGAGGCGAATACTTCTTAAACTTTTATACATGCAGCAACAGTATGCGTATATTTTGAGGGAAAGAAGTTTGGAGTGATTTCAAAGTCTTTAAACTGACAAAAAAGGCAAATGTATTGTCTATCTTGTGAGTACACTCCTTGAAATTTATGAAATTTATTGTGAGCAAAATTTAGGAAGTACTCGTACTTGATTTTCTTATCAACTGTAGTCATTCGTTGTGACAACGTTTACAATTTATGAACCAGTTTTTTTTATGCTATTTTTTATTACTTGGCGTTTTTTGTATTTGAGTGCTTGCAAGGGGAAAATTTGCAAGCTATTTGTAAATAAAATTATTTCTTCCTTTTAAAACAACACCTCTTTCTATTTTATTCGTTTATTCCCACCTCTTTTTTTTCATCCTTTTTTTGTGCAGGCTATTCATTTCATGTCAGATTTATCTGAAAGAGGATAAATTTCCGACAGTAGTCTAACAAATTATATTGCTACATCAAGAAGGCCTGATGACTATCCAATGATATCTGTTTATTTATATCAAGAGAAAACAGTACCTCATAATGTATGAACCAATATCTTTTTCTATCTTATATTTAACAACTACTTCTGGTAAAACTGCAGTTTAGTGGCCGGAACATAATGCAATGAAAAATTGTGTACAAGCAATAAACATTGTTGTTTTTGTTAAATATTAGTAAATGAGGAATCATTTTGAGTTAAAATCTATTTAATATTACGCATGTAATCTTAAGAAAAATGCCATAAACGTTACATAGAACTTTATTGTATCATAAGATTAATAAGGACTAAAATGTGGACCAACCCCAAAGGTTGAGAAAATGGGATTTGGAGACGAAGAGCATTCTGGCCGAACAAAAATTGCCTTGGCAACTCCATTTGTATTCCTCAATACAGGTGCCTCAGATGATGAGCTATAAACTAGTCCCTTTTAAAAAAAAAAACAGCATAAGATCATATATCAGACTGAGAGAACGAAGAACATCAGCATGCCAAAGGCTCTGCTAGTCTGATTTTGATATGAAACCACTACCTCAAAGGAGTGACTTTAATCTGCGGTTTTACTAAATATGTACAATCAAATTATTCCCGATAATTGTACGACCGACTGCTCCTGCTGTTTGTCATATAGAAATAATGTGTAAAGTTGCTTGAATCAGCAGCAGTCGAATTGGACATTTAGTTGTACCGGGTTTTGATCGTATAAAGGGGTTTACTAAAATTGTACGACTAATTATGTACGATTTTTTGCTCCTGCTACTGTTTAACTATTAAAGCAACTTTTACATGAGCCAGCTACTGCATTTGTCAGCACAAAATATCATAAAAATTAACAATAAAATGAATTTACTCACAAATTTCAATCGAGAGGTTATTTTCTGCAAATAAATTTTTAGATTTATATAAAAAGTATTCACAATTTTTTAAAAAAATATTATTTTTTCCAATTCTGTGTGCTACTTTCATTCCGTTCTTTTTTTTTTTTAATATTCTCTCTTTAGCCAGAAAGTAAACAAAATAGAAATACAACTATTTGTGTTGCGAGATATTTCAAATTTTATTATAAATTTTCATTTCAATGTTTTAGAATGTAGTGCGCGATCCTTTTCAAGTCTCATACAAAAACACGCGTTCACATTTCACGCTATATTACTTGTCATATACATATGCACACACAAACATATGCGCCCACGTCCACACCCGTACATATATTCACGTTTGTGTACATACACTCACATTTACGTGTATATATACACACGCTAACGTACACACATGTACTCACACACGGGCACACGTACGCACACAGATGGACGATGTCACTTCCTTTCAAAGGAAATACACACATGCGCAAAAGACCACCGGAAACAACCTATAAAAGAAAGAGCAACAAGGCCCAGCTTTCGAGCTGGTCGGTCTACGGACCGACCGCGCACCTCACGCCATTTGCTACTATGTGGGGCAAAAAGCTAACAGACCGTACGTATACATTCTCATTCTTTCTCTCTCTATCTACTACTGGTCCCTGAGAACACCTTCACGTAGCTGACTGCTAACTGATGTCAACCCTCTATCCTTTTCTTTGTCTACACGATGGACTGCCATTTCTCGTTCTATTACATTACTCACTTCTTTTCCCACGCGCGAACAAACGATAGTGACTCGAACTTGAGATAAACACACATTTCCTTTTCTTTCTACAGCACCAGTCCCGCAACGAACGATGGTTACACCTGCGCAGACATGAACACATGTTATATCTAAAACATCTATTCTTTCAACAGTAAATAAACGACACGTTTATCTTATCCATCAATTGAGTCTTTGTTTTCTTCAATTCCATTCGTTTCATTATTTTTCTTGTAGCGAGTTAGGGTATTTTATATCCTGGTCCGCAACAGTAGTTTGTGTTAAAAAAAAATCGGAGACAAAGAAAAAATTTGCTTCAGTTTATTTTAGATTTAGTTTAAACTTTTTTTTACTCCAGTTTAATTAAAAAAAACAAACAAAAAAAAACAAAAACAAACTAGCAGTAGTTGATAAAATTTAAAAAAATATTTGAGAAAACTTTAAAAAATAATTTCCTTTGCTTTTTTTCGGGTGGAGGAGGGGGTCAATGTGCGCTGCTTGTTCAACCTGCAAAAGGTGTTTATTCTGAAAGCCGTTCTTAACACCCGGGGGTTAAGGGTGTTTATTCAGATAGAGATGTTGGATTGTTGGAGGTGGTAATTCCGAAAGGCATTTTCTTATTTTAAACCTTCCCACGACTTTCAGAATAAACACCCTTTGCAGGTTGAACAAACAGCGCACATTAGAAAAGAAAAACGGAAAATAATTTTTTGAAATAATGGGGTTTGTATTACTGTACACATAGATTCGAAAAAGTTGTCAAAAAACAAATATATAACAAATAAATGTTATCAAAGGCAAGATAAGTTACTTTTCTACAAAACTGGATATAATTTTCGTGTTTTTATTCAATGTAACATATTTATTCAGCTCAAAAAACATACAGTGTTTACCGATGTATTCGAAAATTCAAGATGGCGTCTGATTCTCTCTTTAACACCGTAAGCGTGGGAAAAGGTGTTATAAATAAAAAAAAACTATACAAAATACTATTAAAAACCCGCCGAATATATGTCAACCTATGTCACGGTAACATATATTGAGCGAGTTTTTAACAGTATTTTATCCGGTTTTTTAATTTATAACATCTTTTCCCACGCTTACGGCGTTAAAGAGAGAATCAGACGCCATCTTGAATTTTCGAATACATCGGTAAACACTGTATGTTTTTCGAGCTGAATAAATATGTTACATTGAATAAAAGCACAAAAAATATATCCAGTTTGGAAGAAAAGTAACTTATCTTGCCTTTGATAACGTTTATTTGTTATATATTTGTTTTTTGACAACTTTTTCGAATCTATGTGTACAGTAATACAGACCCAAATAATGTTTTAAATGTGGGGAAAACTAGTTTCCCCAAAAGAGGCACGCGGAATTGGAAACATTGCTTCAATCTTCAAGAATTTATTCTACTTTTTTAAAAAATTTTCAAGTGTTACACTGTTACATTGCTATTGTGTTATGAAATTCAAATATAAAAAAAACGGCCACTTATAAAATTTAATTAAAAAAACAAACCCAAAAACAAACAAACAAAAAACTCTCGTCTGAAAGTTGAGACTGATTAAATTCATTTTGTTTCTATTTCAATAATAAAGAAATAGACTTGTTTATTTATTTATTTTACGAAGATTAAAAAAAAAGTCTTAATGTGTAAGAATTTATCAAAAATAATCGCGACTGTGACTAAGCCGTTTCATTGTTTGTTTTTATAACATTTTTTGCGTTGATGGACTTAGTATATCGCTCTAAATTTTGCAGAGTTAACTCCCCTGGGTTGATTTGTAGAGTTGTCTTCCTTTTAATTTATTTTATGAAAAATGTGGATAAAGAACAGCTTTTCCAAAACAAATAAAGTAATTAATAACGTTTATTTTTCGCTCTATCCATGAATCTATGAGTAAGTAATTCTTCTGAAATATCTTTGCCAAGTTTTGTTGTTTTTATTTTAATTTGTCAAAACCGATAAACCATTTTTAAATAACCATTTATCTTTAAATAGTGTAAGGGAGATAATTCGGAGTTGTTTCCCTTATTTATTTGCGTTTCATTCTTTTCCTGTCCTGTCATTTCACGGTGTGTCTAACATATATTGTTAAAATACAACATTAATTGAAATGAGAGAGAGAGAGAGAGAGAGAGAGAGAGAGAGAGAGAGAGAGAGAGAGAGAGAGAGAGAGAGAGAGAGAGAGAGAGAGATGTTATATCGAAGCAGTTAGGTCCCAAAATGGTGGCAAATTTCATCAACTAGTTTTGCAACAGGACAAATTACTCCACCGTATTTATTTCTGCATACATTATTTTTTAATTAGACACGGCCCCAAAAAAAAAAAAAATAAAAAAAAATGGAAAAATAAGCAAGTAGTAGTTGATTTTAAAACGAATTAAAATCTATTAAAACACATTATTCTTGAGTGAAGGGTTTAATTCTTTTTTATATGCGATGTGTATATATATATATATATATATATATATATATATATATATATGTGTGTGTGTGTGTGTGTGTGTGTGTGTGTGTGTGTGTGTTATAAAAATAATATTAAAAAATTAAAAATTCTTGAAGCGTCATATATTAAAACCCTTCAACCCACTATAAATGATATTACATGATATTGCATTTGAGAAAAGCAGTAATGTTCTAAAATGTCTTGCGTAGTTCGAATTGGACAGACTTTGTTAATAGTGTCCACGAACTTGCTGATTTTAATACTCGAATTTTTAATTGACCTATATTTTTAATTGTCTTTTCATCGACTCTATATATTTTAACTTATCGCCGTTTACTGTATATTTTAGTTTTCACTTTTAATTTTCATTTTCGCTCCTTCGCACTTTTACTTCAACATCTGATGATGGTTCGTGGACGAATTGAAAGGGCTTGTGACAGCAACAGTTATGGAACTTTTATTAATATTTTTGATTTTGATATAAAATAGATTGTACAGAAAATCGAAAAATTAAAAAAAGAATCATAAAGCAAAGTGTCTCCATTGCATTTAATAATATTTGCCTGAATATATATATATATATATATTGCCTACATGACCCCCAAAGTAAAGCAATGATGAAGCTTGCCAGTACCAGATGAGTGACCATTTTGGGAATGTTAGGCGTTGTATGTGATGAAAACAACTCCTGCATCTGGTGTGTAACGGACCAGTGTATAATACCCTAGCTCGCCACAAGAAAATAATGGAGCGAATGGAATTGAAGGAAACAAAGACTCAATTGATGGATAGAATAAACGTTGCTTATTTGCTGTTGAAAGAATGAACGTTTTAGTTATAACGTGTTCATGTCCATGCGTATGTAACCAATGTTCATTGCACGACTGGTGTTGTAGCAAGAAAAGGAAATGTGTTTTCATCTCAAGTTTGGGTCACTATCGTTTGTTCATGCGTGGGAAGAGAAATAATTGAGAATGATAGTCCAGCATGTAGACAAAGAAGAGGATATGAGAGTTGACGTCAATTAGTAGTCAGCTACGCGAAGGTGTTCTCAGGGACCAGTAGTAGATAGAGAGAGAAAGAGTGTGAATGTGTACATACGGTCTGTTAGCTCGTGCCCCATACATAGTAGTAAGTGGGCGTGACGCACGCGAGCATGTGCCTCCCGAAAGTTGGTCATAAAAAGGCTAGAAACAGCTTGTCTCTTTGTTTTATACTCGTTTCCGGTGGTCTCTTGCGCATATGTATATTTCCCCAGAAGGCGGAAGTGATGTCGTCCATGTGTGCGTTCGTGTGCGCGTGTGTGAGTACATATGTGTGCGTTAGTGTGTGTGTCTATACACGTGAATGTGAGTGTATGTACGCGAACGTGAATAAATGTATGTGTGTGTGGACGTGGGTGCGTATGTTTGTGTGCGCGTATGTATATGACATAGCTTGAAATGTGAATGTGTATCTTTGTGTGAGACTTGAAAAAGGCTCGTACAAGTATCACGGTTGGGCCACCATAGGTGAATAAACAAAAAAATTGCTGAAAGAAATTATTGTACTTTTAGCAAAATGTGCGGTTATTTATCCATTTTTTTTTTGTATCGATTTTTCAAAGCATTTCCTATTTAATGGTATATTAGCAATATTGGGCTCTTAAAAAAAAATTATTAATTTATTTTTCAAAGATTTAAAAGTAGTGTTTTTTGCAAAAATAATGAAAATATATCATTTTTTTTTTTTTTTGCTAATCTGAAAGATAATTGAATATGTTAATAATGTAACATATTCAACGAATTTCATACTTTAAAACACAAAAGATGAAAAATAAAACACATTTAAAATTTACATTTAAAATCTTTAAATCTAATACAATCATCACCCTCCCCACAATACAATATATTTTGTTCAGTTTCGGCTGATTATTTTAAGCATATTTGTACCCAACAATGAAAGGGGGTGTAGGCAACAAATATATATACATATCGATTATGAAAAAAAGTACACCATTATAAAGTTCATTCTTCACTTAATAATCGGTGAAAATTTCGTATTGATTGGATAATTACTTGATTTTTGGTAGATTTTAAAAGAGAGACTTTGTCAAAAAAAAAAAAATACTTACCTCTTCCTTTCATTTTGGTCGTGCCTATTTTTAATAAACACCGTTTGATTTTATTATTTGTTAATATTTGAAAAAAAAAAACAAAAACAAATTGAAAACAAAACAAAAAAGAACAGAAGTAACTTGCAAAAACTTACAAATTAATACCATGGATTAATTTTTTCTGTCACTGCTTGAAAAATCAGACAAAACTAGTTGATAAAATTTGACAGCTATTTCGGGAGCTAACTACTTCAATAAAGTTAAAAGGAACATATTGCATTGTAACAAAAACTGCATTGCAATAATTATAGTCTCAATTACTTGTTCTTTGTTTATAAATAATGTCTTCATACTCTATAGAAGCACTTCGTATTTTGAATAAAAATGTTTAATCTTATAATCTTTTGAGATGCCAATCTGAAGCATACATATGGTCATCAACAAACAATTATTCTGACATATCACGGCTGTTATGTGTGGCTAGTTATGGTGAGTATTTCATGCTGATATTTAAAATTCTATTGCTTGATTAGGAGTTGCACTTCTTACCTCCCTTGTTACAAAATACAAGAAACTATAATCTATATATATATATAAAAGCGAAAATGTGTGTATGTTTGTATGTATGCATGCATGTGTGTTTGTATGTCTCGCAAAAACTTTCGACACGGGTCACGGATTTTCACGAGATTGGTATCATTTTAAAGTTCCAACTTTCGCCCGACAAATATCGAAAAATTGGCCAAAAACATTAATTTGTTCACCCTAAAATCATCAGTTTTCTACAGGGAGGGGGGGATCAGCAAAAACCGGCCTCTCATGACAAGTTTGCTTCTATGCATGCGTCATACAACGTTGGAACATGATTTAGTTTAAATATTTGAAAAAACGATCCAATTTCGTCGACGTCATCTTAGCTCAGTTGCTTAGAGCGCGGCTTCAGTATCTAAAGGTTTTAGGTTCGAATCGTGGTGTGAGGCGTCTTTTCTTTTCGATTTTTAAAAATTTAATATTGAAACAGGGTTATTTAAGCCATTTTTCACATGTTTTTTTTTTTTGGGGGGGGTATTTTTCAGATTTTTTAACAAAGTTTTAATGTTCGTTTTCCTGTTTCGCATTTTCTTTTTTTGTTTTACCCATTTTTACATTTAACATCGTTTATTTGCCTTAAGTTAGTTTTTTTTGTGTTTTTTAAAAAATATTTACTTCGCTTATTCTTATGTTTTGATTAACACCCCCCCTCCCACCCGAGCACACACACCTCGAAACACCTGGGCAACGCCGGGTACCCCCCCCCCCCCCGCGTCTAATATATAAAAAACTATACGTCTGTCTGTTTCCATATTTTCAAACTCTATCTGCTCTGAAACTTAAAGTCGCAGAGCAGCGCAACGGCCTCAAATGATTGGATTTTTTATGGATTATTCTTTAATGGATCTTTGGCCGAGTAAAATAATTTTTAAGGGGTAAATAATGGGTTAAAATTGAAGAAAAAATCGTTATATATTTTGTACATTCATCTTAGTTTATTTTTAATTTTTAATTTTTAATCAGTTCATACGTTGATACAGTGATAACATCACGAGCTTTGATTGCTATAGTTCTGATTTCGGTTTCCATTATAGCTGATCTTTTTTTTTATTCCATTTTCACCCCAAACAAGGTACAATGCCACGTTGATGTAGCGGGCTACTACTGGTTGCAGGGATACTATATAGTGAGTTGCGCAGCGAGATGTCTGTTCAAATTACACTTGAACTTCTGCATGTCAGTACAGTTGGGAAAGCAGGAACCCAGAAGGGAGTTCCAAAGTCTAGCAGTTCTAGGGAAGAAACTATTAGAGTAGACGGCTTTCTTACATCTAGGTCTCTCAGTAACAAAAACTGCATTGCAATAATTCTACTTTTAAATCATTGTCCCTCATTAATATAATATGTATCTTGTTAATATTATAAGAATGCATCTCGTATTTTAAAGAATAAAAGAAAAAAGTTTAATTCATTGGTAAGTCTTGTTACATTTTGATCATTTTTCGTATTTTGAATGCAATCTTATAATATTTGAAGTCCGACTTCTTGGTCAGAAGTCGGCCTTCTTACTTCTGTTACAGAGTAAGAAAAACAATATTACTATATATACTATTTACATTTGTACTGCTAAGAATGTTTAATTTTTTTTTACAAATACTATATATATATATATATATGTGTGTGTGTATATATATATATATATATATATATATATATATATATATAATTTAAAGGAGATTAGAACAATAGTCTAAAGAGCTGAGTGTATTTTAATGTAACAGTGAAATTACTAGTTTAATTAAAATACAGGAAATAGAAAGTGCTCATTGTAATTTAGATATATAATAAGCTCGATAGTTAAATGTCCTAGAGCTAATTCAATATTAAGTAATGTGATTGATAATTTAAAATTTAAAAATCAAATTATAATTAAATTAAAAATCAGTTTCATAAGAAGGAACAACAACAAAATCAATTATCTGTACGATCGTTTCGGAAAACAATGCTTTTTATTGTGGTATACATCAAGTTATGTACAATAATTATATATAGATTTTTGATAAGCAAAGTCTCCTCATCAGCAAATTATGAAGGGTTTTTATTGAATTTAAAAGACACCATAAATAAACCTAGCATTAAAAGTAAGGCAGATGAATCTTTTAATTTTTCGTTTTTTGAAATCAGGAAATGTGGTTAAAATAGTCATTTAGATGTTTGCTATAGCTTTTTATCTTATTGAATATATATATATTAGTGATGGGACGATTCCAATATTTTTCCTGATCCCAGTACAATTACCGATTCCATACTAAATTCCTGATTCCAATACAATTACTAAGTCCGATTCTTTATGAATTTCTAAATATTTAACTATAAAATGGGTATTGTGTCCCGATTACTGTAAAAACGCATCTTAAATGTGCATCTATTTTCTCAAACAAAAAACACACTTGTGAAGGGGGGAAATCTGTGAGTTTTTGTTTTACTAGAAGTTTAAATCAATAAATTATTTATTATTTTATTCTTACTACCAGTAGTGAAAGATTTTTCTTAAACCAAAATCAAATAAAAAAGATAAAGGAATCGTTTTGGCATCGGAGAATAGGCGCAAATTTTTCTGATTCTGATACCAATTCCAATACCCCTAATAGTTCTGATTTTTCGGATTCCCACTTCCGATTCCGATTAATTGTCCCAACACTAATATATATATATATATATATATATATATATATATATATATATATATATATATATATATATATATATATACAGTGATGATCATATTTATTGGCACGGTAAAATAAAAGTTAAATTTTGTCTAATAAATTCTAAAAAAGGGATTAAATTAAAGAAAATAACAAAGTATATTATGTATTTTTAACTGGCCTTTCCGATGCAGCAATCGGATTTTAGAAAAAATAAATAACAAAGGAACAACAAACATAATTGCAAAAAACCCTTGTTCAAAATTATTGGCACGGCTTTGTTTTTCTTTTAGTATCAGTATAATATCAATCAATTTCCGGTTTACGTGCTTTCTGAACTTTTTTATAGCCATATTATGCTTGTTTAACGCTAATTCAGTGAATAATTTTTTTCAGATAATTTTTAGATAGCGATTTATTTAAACTATTATAAGTGACTAAATTATAATTTTCAATCGCCATGGTTAAAACTAAGGAACACAGCGAAGACATCAGGAAGCTTGTTGTAGCATGCCATACCAATGGGGAGGGCTATGATAAGATTTCAAAGAAGCTAAACCTTCCCAAATCCACTGTTAGAGCCATAATAAACAAGTTCAAATCGCAAGGCCACGTTATGAGTTTAGAGGGTAGAGGGAGAAAAAGGATTCTTTCCCCAAGAGATGAACGGAAAATTGTTCGACAAGTAAAACAAAACCCAAGGATCTCTGTTGGGGAGATTGTTGATGAACAGAGCACCTCTGGAGTGAATGTATCTCGACATACAGTTGGTAGAGTTTTGAAGAGAGCTGGTTTAAAAGCATGTCGTCCGAGAAAGACTCCCTTATTGAAGCCTATGCACCTGAAAGCAAGGCTAGCCTTTGCAAAACGTCATATTGATAAAGATATTGCATTCTGGAAACGTGTTCTATGGACTGACGAAACGAAAATAGAGTTATTTGGCCATAATAAAGTGTCTTATATTTACAGAAAATCTGGCGAAGCTTTCCTGCCTAAGAACACCATACCCACAGTGAAGCACGGTGGAGGCAGTTTGATGTTTTGGGGATCCTTTGCTGCCTCTGGACCAGGGCGACTTGTTAAGGTCACAGGTAGCATAAAAAAGGAAGATTATGTTAAAATATTGGATGAAAACCTGAAAGACTCCGCTAAAGAGCTCTCACTTGGTCGTCGTTGGTGGTTCATGCAAGATAATGACCCAAAGCATTCGGCTAAACTGACTAAGAAATGGCTTGAGGACAATCATATTAATGTTTTGGAGTGGCCATCACAAAGCCCAGACCTTAATCCAATTGAAAATTTATGGAGAACATTAAAATTGAGGGTAATGCAAAGGAAGCCTAAGAATCTTATTCAATTGGAGGATTATTGTCAGGAAGAGTGGGCTAAAATTACTACTGAAGAGTGCAACAACTTGGTTGTAAACTATGAAAAGCGACTGAGGAAGGTAATCAAGGCCAAAGGCTATACAATTGATTATTAAATAAATCGTGCCAATAATTTTGAACAAGGGTTTTTTGCAATTATGTTTGTTGTTCCTTTGTTATTTATTTTTTTCTAAAATCCGATTGCTGCATCGGAAAGGCCAGTTAAAAATACATAATATACTTTGTTATTTTCTTTAATTTAATCCCTTTTTTAGAATTTATTAGACAAAATTTAACTTTTATTTTACCGTGCCAATAAATATGATCATCACTGTATGTTTTGAGAATATATATATATACACACATGGTTGTAGTTTCTCATTCTAGGTTTTGTGAGATAGACTCAAGCCCACTCATAAATATGGCCCCATATGCTACATTTACAAACTGATTCCTAACAACATGCTGATTGAGATTAAAATTAAAAACAATCAACAGGTTGACCGCTTAGATAATTAAAAGTCTTTTTTTTTTTTAAAGGTGTTAAATGTTTTTGAGTCCTGATGGGGATAGTTATTTATTTGCCGCCCACCTCGGCAAAATGTGGCACAAGGCCGGAAAGTGGGGATCCAGCAGGCTCCCCTAAAGGAGGGGCACTCCTGCAATTGTAAAAATTGCCTGACTAACCCCGTCGGCATTCCCCGGTAGGGGCGCCTCAGGCAGTAAGCAATGAACTTACTCCACCGGAAAGCCCAATGGCAAGGCCAGGGAGGGTGGACCTCCTAGGTATTACCCAGGCGGTGTACCTCAGTCCAATAGGTGCTGGGCCGGTTCCCGGCCCCTCACCTGTTGGGCTGAGTGTCAAGTGACAAATCCTTGACGAGTACTATTACCCTGTCTCCCTGCAGCCGAAGCCGCTAGGAGACCTTCTCCATCAGACTCCTGATAGGGGTATATATTTAAATGCTGCCCACATCAGCATTATGTGGCACAAGGCCGGAAAGTGGTAACACCGCAGGCTCCTCTAAAGAAGGAGCACTCCTGCAATTTTAAAAATTGCCTGAGTAACCCCGTCAGCATTCCCCGGTCGGGACGCCTCAGGCAGCAAGCAATAAACTTGCCCCACCGGAAAGCCCGGTGGCAAGGCCTGGGAGGTTGGACCTCCTAGGCATTACCCAGGCAGCGTACCTCAGTCCAACAGGTGCTGGGCTGGTTCCCGGCCCCTCACCTGTTGGGCTGAGTGTCAAGTGACAAATCCTTGACGTGTACTACCCTGTCTCCTTGCAGCTGAAGCTGCTAGGAGACCTTCCCCATCAGACTCCTGATGGGAGTATGGCACCAATGATTTCGACAATCGTTTTTATAACCACAAGTCATGGTGAGCAACCAATGAAAAGCTTGTAAAGTTCCTATAAAAATTGTCGAATTTTGGGATTCAGTCAGTTCGCCGCCATCTTTGTTACTGGCAATTACACTCAGGATCTGATCTGAACTGCACTGCTTCTTCACCGCCATCTTTGTCCAACATACTGTCTTAACAGTTAACAAAAGGGGTATAACTTTAAGAATGTTTTTTTAATGTAAATAAATAATTTATAAATTTTAAGAGAATTTCTTAGAAACCTAATTTTAATTTCTAAACATGTTTTAAACACTAAAATGCATGCTTACACTTTATTTAAAAAAAATAAAACAATAAATGATTAGCAATCAAGAGTGATCTAGCTTGAATGATTTTCAATTGTGTAAACAATGTTTTTGTTTTTGAAATTATATTATTAAATTATATTATATATTTTTGAAACTATATATTATATATTTTTGAAAACTATATATTATATATTTTTGAAAACTATATATTATATATTTTTGAAAACTATATATTATATATTTTTGAAAACTATATATTATATATTTTTGAAACTATATATTATATATTTTTGAAAACTATATATTATATATTATTGAAACTATATATTATATATTTTTGAAAACTATATATTATATATTTTTGAAACTATATATTATATATTTTTGAAAACTATATATTATATATTTTTGAAAACTATATATTATATATTTTTGAAAACTATATATTATATATTTTTGAAACTATATATTATATATTTTTGAAAACTATATATTATATATTTTTGAAAACTATATATTATATATTTTTGAAACTATATATTATATATTTTTGAAAACTATATATTATATATTTTTAAAAACTATATATTATATATTTTTGAAAACTATATATTATATATTTTTGAAACTATATATTATATATTTTTGAAAACTATATATTATATATTTTTGAAAACTATATATTATATATTTTTGAAACTATATATTATATATTTTTGAAAACTATATATTATATATTTTTGAAAACTATATATTATATATTTTTGAAACTATATATTATATATTTTTGCAAACGCAAAGCTATATAATTCGTTTCTGAGACAATACAATTTTTTTTATTGAAATAAAGTTTCTTCATCAGTACAGCATTACAGCAATTAAACACCAAATAAAAATTTTAAACACTCGATCAAGACTAAAGTGCGGATAGCTAATGTTTATACAGCAAATCATACAATTAATAGACGAAAGAAACGTACTACAAATTATATAGAAAAATTTGTATGATGGACATATCAAGATAGATACTCATATTAGTTAAAGAAAAGAGTAAAAATAAGGGAAAAATTGTGACTACGCTTACCTAAAGTCACTCAATAAATGCTACTATGTTTATATCTCTCTAACTAAACTAATGAGTACATCTTTGGGCTCTACAGCAAAAAGTGAATTTTATACAATGTAAAAAAGAAAGACAAATTGAATGAATAAGAAAGGTAATATTCAGTCTCGAACCTCAGTATTTCTCTCTCTCTCTCTCTCTCTCTCTCTCTCTCTCTCTCTCTCTATATATATATATATATATATATATATATATATATATATATATATATTAAAATTGTAAATTAATGAATTTCAAAAAATTCTCATTGAAATGAAATGAAGTGGTTGAGTTTCATATCAAAGAATTTTTATTATTCTAAGCAAGACAAAGAATGCTTTAGAAAATTAATCTCCTTAACCTATAGGGTTTCGATGTCTACCATCTCATCAGAGGAGAGAAAATATTAGCAAATAGTTATAAAGGTATGTACCCTATTTGCTAAAATCAGTGAGACATGGAAAGTCAAAGTGAAAATAATACATTTATCAGAAGTCCTGTAGCAGGAGTATATGTAGAAAAAGGATATGAATGTTTTTGTTGATCCAACTTGCTTGGTAAAATCCATATTATACGTTCTTTACATCCGTTTGGTAATAATTTCCAAGCTATATACTGGGTAATCCGCATAGCTGTGTATATATCCGAATCGGGCAAGTGCTTGTTTAAATTTAATATATATATATATATATATATATATATATATATATATATATATATATATATATATATATATATATATAGGTGCCCGGCGTTGCCCGGGTGTTTGGAGGTTTAGCAAAAAATAAAAAAAGTGGTAGTAGGAAGGCAGGCTCAAACCCATACTGTGAAGGAGGAAAAGAACGGGGGAAAAAAACCTGACGTCTTTACTGTTACGACCACCACCAAACCGGAAGTGACGTAGGTTTAAATTAAGGCTAGACAATCGAAAAGAGGGAATGACTTTCGAAAATATCGATGAAAAAAGCGACCCCTCCCTGTAGAAAAATGCCCAGTTGAAGGTGAGGATATTTATGTTTTTGGCCAATTTTTTGATATTTGTTATCTGAAAGGTCGAGCTTCAAAATGATACTGATCTTGTGAAAATCCGTCGCCCCTGTCGAAGGTTTTAGGCAGACATGCAAACATACATACATACATTTATATATTAGTAGCTCAAATTTTCGATCCAAACCGATTAAAAAGCTTGCCCTACCTTTGAATACCCTTTATGTAAAATTTCAAATGTTTAGACCTAAAATTGTCTGAGTAATTTGGTAGAGACCGCGAAGGTCAAATTTTTTAAAACTTTGACCTCAATTATGACCCCTTAACATTTATTGTTTTGGGCTCAAATCAAGTTATTAAGTTAGATCAATGTCCAAGGAACCTATATCTAAAATTTCAATTGTTTATACCCGAAATTGGCGGAGGAGTTTGGTAGAGTTTTCAAAAGTAAAATCGTTGAACTTTGACCCCTTAACAGTAAAATTTCTGGCCGAAAACGGATTACAAAGATTTTCCCAAATCTCCATTCCCTGTATATCAAATTTCGAGTCTGTAGACTGAAAATTGACAGAGTTATTGTGTAGGGAAATGTACACAGACAGACACACAGACAGACAGACACTTTCACTTTTATATATATATATATATATATATATATATATATATATATATATATATATATATATAGTCATCCACAGACATAACGTTTTGCTGTATCACGTGAAAAAAAAAAAATTACGAAGCAAAGGAGAAATAAGAAACTTAGAAAAGAATAGAAAAAAAGAAACTGAGTTTACGATTTTTTTGTTTTATATTTAAATCTACACTAGAAAGAAAAACGGTACTTATGCAGTTTTGTCACCGGGATTTTTCCGAACCTCCACGAGCATTTCCGGGCAGATATCGAGAAGAATTGGGATATGGCGAGCTGCTTAGCCAATTGAATTCAAGTTAGCAGACGGTAAAAAAAAAAGATTAATTAATTTTTTTATTCAATTATTTTTTTTGTCAAAGTTCACGCTTTAATAAAGTTCGTTTTTGCCAAAGCTTCCAGATAATTAAGACGATGAAGGCATAAACTTTGTTGACCCTACTACACACACGACAATGAACCACGTTGAGAGAATGTGGAGGGAATCAAAGCAAAGAAACAAAATCGAATATGGGACCAGTAGTAAAAACTATTAGAAACCTACCTGACAGATACTTTGCCAATCATCCTACCCTCTACATTAAAAAAAATTAAGTAAAAATAAAACATGTATTTCTAAGATACGTTTACTTCTTGCAAAACGTCACTCCACAATAACAAGAAAGCAATGAAAGAAAAGTCGCATATAGCTGATAACAGATTGTGTGCAGCATTTCTTGTCTCTTCGACAACACACAGAGCTTCAATAGCTTTCACAAACTGATTAAACTTCTGTATCACCGGCTTCACTGCATCAGCATGTGCACTCCAGCGAGTTGTGGACAATCTCTTCACTGTAAGACCTGTGTACTTTACTAACACATCCCAGCGATGGGTTGACAGAGTGAAAAAGATTTCCAAAAAATGTTACACAAAAGGGATTGTTAGAAAGTGAATGTTTCCCGCAAAGGTTCAAGTATAATGGGAACTTATCCTCGCCAACTGCAACAGATATTATAGGTGCTTTTTTCGACCGTACGTTGTCCCATCACAAGGTGGCTTGTAATCGTCTTCACACATTGTGTTCCATTGCGGGGTGCTTTGTTTCTCAATCCAATTGTCTCTTGTCCTGTGTAATCTCCAGGTTCATTAATCCCTCTGCTGGTCCAGCCAGCATGCCGCAAATGAAGAGTCCTCACCACAAACAATCAAAATTCTGGTTCATAAACAATAACCAACTATTTATTAATTTCATCAGTTCACAACCGAAACTGTCTAACTTGAGGTGACTGACTACAAGCAGTGAACGATTCACACTTTAAGCAACCAGGCAAGTAAAGTCACTGATACCCCATTAACACAGTCTAGTTAACATCATAACATCAGGCCCTGAGGGGCTCCTAGGTCGGGAGCGTTGGAGCAGCCCAACCATTCAGTTTGCTCGCTACAGCTCGAAATCTCTTCAGAATCGTTTTTCCAAAATCCAACCCGCTCTCCTCTCCCTCGCATCCTTTCTCTCTTCTTCTCTTTGTTTCAATCACTCAATACTTCTCCCTCTCTTTCCCGAGGGGTGGGGGGTTTCTCACACTGATATCTGTGACAGTTTTTCTGCATTTCTTCACTCAACGCTGTGTGAGGTTCCTATCAGTGATACCTTTTTCTAAAACAAAACATCTCTGACATCTCAAGAAGATAATTTTAATTCTGTCTCCATTTTTGAGATGATATGCGATCTGGCTTGTGCACAACAAACTAATAATGACAGAGTAGCAGTGGGTCCTATTTTGCTAGCTAAGTCTTTGCATTTCTCTGCATCCCAACCCTATCTCATCTGGTCCCCTTTCCACTGCAGTATGCACCTCACTGGATGCACTCATGACACTCTGTCGTGTCATACAAGGAATGATTAGAACAAGGTACAAAAACGGCCCTTGGATTAATGGTCTTGATTTTTTATTTTTGCACACCACTGTGGATTCCGGCCATGCTTGCAGTATTATTGCACCTTTGACTGCGATAGAACTTAATATCTCGTCTTTTGTTTTCTAATTTCTTGAATTGTAATTCAATGCAGTAGCTTTTTTACGTTTCAGATATACAAATCCCAGGAATGACTCCGACACTTCAAATGCACCATCGCTTTGTATGTATGTATCTGATTACTGTTGACATTTGATCTGCATACAAAACATCTGGTGTGCTTTCAAAAAGTATACCAAAGTATTTTGCATTCTTGATGCCAGCAACAAATTTTCCAATGTTTATTTGGCCCAAAAACAAATTATGTCGAGCGTTAGGTGAGAATAAGGAAAAATGGCTGCCACTTGTTACAAGTAATGGCCATTTTTCTTATTCTCACCTAACGCTCGACACGATTAAAATAAAATAGAAAAACATTTTAAAGTGAGTAAAATCACTAAAAACTCATCCAGAAAGGTAGTAGAGTTACTTATCTTGCCTTTGATAACATTTATTTATTATATATTTGCTTTTTACCACTTTTCCGTAGCTATGTGTATTGTAAAACAAACCCATAATTAATTTTCAATTCATGAAACACATTTTGATTGTCTTTAAAACAGTTTTAAAAATATGCACTTACATTTTTACCTTGGAAAAATTTACACTGTCTTTTGTGTGTCTTGTCAGTAGCTGAGAAACGTGAAAACTAAATTGTCAAACGATATCAAAGATAGTAATTAGCAAAAATAATTTCTATCAGTAGTCTGGGATTTTATTGCCTTATATTTCCCCCATACAGACATAAACTGAAAGCAAAAAATAAATGCTGCCAAAAAGTGTTTTTGCATAAGGTGTGAAAAAGTTTTGAATTCATTAATTCCATTAATGCCCACTTTATTTGACGCCAACACTTTGAAATTGTTAGAAGTTTTTTTTCCCACTTTCTTTCCCACCCCTTGTAAGATTTGCCAATGTTGGCTAGGAGACCCCGTTCATAACCCCCTGCCCCCACACACACATATTGTGACAATATTTTTGATTATAATGGGGTATGATCTTGCACAGTCGGGAGATTCTATTTATAAACGATGTTGCTAGGAACTGACGAATTGAATTAATTCATGTCCTGCTACCAACCAATCAGAAACCAGAATTGCTCCGTAAATATTAAACCTTTCTGTAGCAATTTCGCATATGTTTTCTTCTTTGTATCAACACGGGGAGAATCTTTTGCTCTGAGGATTCCAACTCGAGAACTGTCTACTGCAAAGCAATCACCTTCCAGGACTTGTGTAGAACAAGGAACCATCAGAAACTGTTCTGAAACTAAACATGGCTTACACTTCTAGAGGTTATGGGCCCAGCATGCGTCTTTATTTTGATGAATCCGAATCAAAATTTGAATTGTGGCAAGTGAAATTTCCTAAGATATCTACGAATTCAAAAACTACACAAAGTACTTCAAACACAATCTGAAAACAGAAACGACCCCGACTTCATTGAAAAGAACGCAACTGTCTTTGCAGAATTAATACAGTACTTAGATGACCAAAGTCTATCACTGGTAATGAGAGAAGCCCTGGACGATGGCTGCAAAGCATTAAACATATTGAGAGAGCATTATTTATCGAAAGGAAAACCAAAAATTATTTCTTTATATACTGAACTGACCTCTCTAAAACGAATGGAAGCCGAAACCATTACAGATTATATTATAAGAACTAAAACGACTGCAAATTCTTTAAAAATGTCTGATGAAGTCATTAGTAACAGTCTGTTAATTTCCATGTTCCTCAAGGGATTACAGAGTGATTTCAAGCCATTTACCACCGTGATAACTCAGACAGAAAAACCCATGACTTTTAGTCAATTCAAGGTAGCACTCAGAAATTACGGGGAAACTGAAAAAAATGACCACAGAAAAAAACAAATCTACAAATATCCTGAGATTTAAAAATGCACACATAAAAACACCAAAATTAAATTATACCTGTGCAAGCCTGTTCTAGTCTCACACAAAACACGCATTCACATCTCAAACCACTTTTCTTGACATACACATATGCGCACACAAACATACCTGCACACGTACACACATGTATATATATTCACGTTCACGTACATACACTCATTCATGTGCATACACACACATGCTAAAGTACACACATGTGCGCACACGTACGCATACATGGGCAACGTCACTTCCCTTTAAAGGAAACCCACACATGCGCAAAAGACCACCAGAAACAACTACAAAAGCAAGAGACCTGAGCTGTTAACTTCTTTTCGATTCGGCTCCCGACCTGGCAGTCGATGGACCAACCGCTCTCTTCGGGGTGCGCGCCCGCACGCTCCACATCCCCTGCTACTATGTGTGGGGCAAGAGCCAACAGACAGTACGTACATCTTACACACTCTCTCTTTCCATGGCCTGGATTGACTTTCTCACTCTCTCTCTCTCTCTCTACAACAATAGACTTTCCCTCTTACCAGCTAACAGTGAGAGACGCACGCCAAACTAAACACGTGATGTACCCTTCCATTTAATTTGTTTCTTCACGAAATAAATTCTAGTTCGTTTAATTCAATAAACGCGTTGTTCGTTCCTTTCTCAATTCAATTCATTTTTCCTATTTTTGTACGACTGGGGGATATATATAATATATCCACCAGTCCACTACAAATTGGTGAAAGCCGAACGTGAGATGAACATGCATTTCCTTCTATACCACAAGTTCAGCAACAAACTGGCGACCGACAAATTTAAGCCGAATGCATGTATTTGATTCAAATTGTTTCGCATATATAGATAAAAAGAGTAAATTAAATATTAAAACCGATAGAGGTATATTTCTTAGATCCGATAAAAACAGTCCAGCCATTTTAGTATTTTTTCCAGAGAAAAATGAAAAAAAATAAACCCGACATGTAAAATTCACAGACATGTTTAATTTTAAAAACGAAACCCCGTCATATGAAGAGAATGAAATTATATTTCCTCAAATTATTAAAACAAATAAAGACAATAAAGACGGAAACAAGAGTATTCATGATGATGATGATGTTGAAGTGCTTGCAGTTAAGCATGGTTTCATGCCTAAAATTAAGTAATTTGTCTCTGTCTTTAAATCTTATAATCTCAAGATTTTCATTAAAGTGAGAAATAGGTGAGTTAAGGAATCACAACTATTGTCTTTCTTAATTATTTTCCATTTTATTTTGGTGTTTTTTTGTCCTAAATTAATTTCTAGACATGTTGTGATGATTATCTAAATCATAAAATATGTCAGTAAAGCCTGTCTTTAAACTTCATTGATGTTCTCGCTATATAAAACCTTTCCACTTCTAAGTTCTCTATTGTATATATATTTGTGTTAACTAATTTTTTATGTGGAGTTTTAAAATCAAACTGGAATTACATACACATTAATCAGAAGAGACTTGACAATACTTCCACTAAACAGAAAGCAGAAGTAAAAAACAAAAAAAGTATTTAAGCATAAACTTTGCATCAAGTGGGAGACTCTGTTTGAGTTAAAGCCCACTATAACCGAGGTAATACTCTGTTTAGTAAAGAACAGATGGGTAAAATAATCAGATCTTAGGTTGTGATGAAATATCCAAAATGAATTTGTAATTTTGGAGAAATGAAGAATGTGTAAGACAGGCTTTTTTTTTTATTTCACTTTAAATTTAAAATATTCATATGCCAAAAATTCATTATGTATCAAATGTTTAATACTCACATGCAATAAAAAAAATTCTTGTGTATTTACTAGTTTTTTTTTTTTTACTGATAACTAGCAGTGTACAGATAGTCTGACATGCCACTTCCCCATATCCCAAAGGTTGCTCACGTGACAATCCACAAACACGACCAGGAAACCAACATAAAACACCCCCACCCCTATCTGGCCATGGACAACCAAGAAGCAGATTGAAATTAATAAGCAGTTTCATAACCAAAGTGAACCTTAACCCTTAATATACATTGCATTTACCCTTTTCTGTTTTCTCTGTTTTTTTTTTTTATCTTCTTTGTTGCTTCATCATTTTTCTTGTTGTAAATCCTCTTTTTCATCAGAGGTATAAAATTCCTCGTTGCATCATGCAACCATGGGTGGCACAAAACATTTGAGCCAACCATGATTAATACCTGAATGAACTGCTATCCATGAACGATTTTATATCTCTAATGGAAAAGATGATTTACAAAAAAACAAACACAAAAAAAAAAAAACATGTCAGAACCTGATGAAGACATTTTTAAAAGTCGAAAACTTGATTATTTTTTTAAATAGTTGATTTTGGAGAAAAAACAAACAAACAAAAAAAAACACATCGTTATTTGGGTCTTCTAATTTCTATGAATTAATTTCAGTATGTAAGGATGTTTTCAAAGTGCCAATATGTTTTTTCTTATATATATATATATATATATATATATATATATTTGAATCTCCCGATCGGCAGTATTCATGACTCCCTGCACTGATGATTCCCAAAAGGATGAAACACTACTGTCTGTAGGTATTAAAAAAAAAATAATTATATATATATATATATATATATATATATATATATATATATATATATATATATATATATATATATATATATTGAGAGTGTATGTATGTATATATATATATATATATATATATATATATATATATATATATTGAGAGTGTATATATATAAATATATATATTGAGAGTGTATATATATATGTATATATATATGTATATATATATATATATATATATATATGTATATATATGTTTGTGTGTGTGTATATTAAATTAAAAGATGGAGAATAAAACTTACATAAAACTTTACCGTATGATCATATTGATAAGGAAGAAAAATGAGAAAAAGGAAGAAAAACTTCTTTAGGCCATGGCATTTCGAAGCTAAATGCTTCTCACCAGAAGAGTAGTTTTTTGTAACTTTTTGTTTCTCATCTTTTAATTTAATATATGAATTGCTCCTCTTAACCATGTAGAGTTTTAACTATCTTGATAGGTTTGCTTTATTAAAGATATTTGGCAGGTTCATTTATTATATATATATATATATATATATATATATATATATATATATATATATATATATATAGTTCAATAGATATTTTGTTTTCAGTATTAAACAACTAAAAAGGGTTGATACGCCAGAAAAGAAGACAAAGAAAACAAAAACCTTCCGAAATCATTTAAATAATCTAATTCTATGAATATATTAATTGTGTGTACTCCTTCCTTTATTATTTAGGACTCCTTATTATTTTGGACCTTTTTGATTAAAATATTCTCGTCCTATTTATTCTCTTTCTCTTACACATACGCATACCTCAACTCTCCAGTACAAATTTTGTCTAAAGTTTCACGTTTAATAGGATTTTTCAAAGATGTCCTCTCAGCTCTAACTGAAAGACATCATTTCATCTTCGATTGCGACTTGTCAAGTTTTATTTTTTTTTTTTGCACTACAAGATAATAAAAAGTGCCTTCCATTTTGGTTGCTGTCAACTTCTGCCCTCCCTCCCCCAATTTCCCAAATATTGACACAGTCTAAAATTGGAATTGTCACAGTCACAACTTGACCTTGACCAATGTTCTACTGACCTCCATCACCTTCACACCCGCTCAGCCACTTCGTAATCAATTGACTGTCAATACCGACAGCCATTTCTCTGCTTGTTTTGATTTTATTCAAATTTTAAATGCTTTCTGAAATCTTTAATTTTATGCCACACAATACATGACCAACAAAAAAAAAAAAAAGCAAAAAATCTTTTTAAATTACAAAGTACAGAAAAATATTTTAATTAGTTGAATGGTGTGTTTGCATGAATCATTGTGTTTAGTGTATGAAATATTAAAAAAGAATGCATAGAAGGCAATACTGTTCGTCCATCATTGTCGATGAAGACCACGAACATCGATGCTCTTAACTGCGTATGAAATATTTTGTGGCAAGAGTTGTACAATCTCCAACCACACATCTCCTGAGTCTGCGCTGTTTTATTCCAGTGGCGAGTAGATATCCAGGAATACCAGAAACAATGTGGAGATAAGTGAAGAGCATATGCAGCACCTGCTGTTCATAAATGGTCACCCCTCTGATACTGGCTAGGTTCATTGTTGCTTAACCAGTGGGTCAACGCGATTATGCCATATATAGACAATAATTAGAAGATAGAGAAACGTAGAGAGAAAAAATACTAAGAAGATTTGTTCTGATTGAATGAGAAACTCTATATCCTTTTGCGGTCAGCCCAGAATATCATATTACTTTTTTTTAAAATCCATATTCCCTGCATATGTTAGCAGCTCTGGTCAGATACTAAATAGATTATACAGACTATGGTTCCAACAATTACGCATAAGCAACTATATCTTCAGTCTTTATGTCATCTCTCTGTACACCACCATACCTGCATACCATGCAATCAACCTTATCTCTGATCTTGTATCATCTAATGACCTGTACTGCTTTGGGATAACCCTTACTAACATACACCAACTCCTCTGTATCACCTATTTCACCTTTCTCCAACACACTTATAAACAAATATCTGGCTTACCTATCTGACTTGTCTCCTAGCCATATCTTACATGGCTCGAAAGGCAAGCTCTCAACACCGGCAGCTCATACACCTTCTTCACTAGATATATTGACGACATTCTTATTATCACCCACTCCTGTGAAGAGGGAGTCAATATTTTCAACAAATTCAACAATCAAGGTCTCTATCTACAATTCACCATAAAACACTTTTAAAACACTGGCTTCCTTTCACTCCTAAATTTCAATCTCAGCATCAATGCAAGTGGCTCCATACGTGCTGTATTCTACAGAAAACCCGCCTGCAGGAACCTTTTTATTAACTAAAAATCCGGCCTACTGCCTAAAAATAAACTCAGTTACACATATGAAGAAATTACTTGCATATAGAATAAATGCTCCAACATCACTGACAAAACCAAACACACCATCAACTTTCATCAAACTCTCTCTGTCAATGGCTATCCCACTTATACCACATCTAACCTCAGTAATAAAAAATGATGCAGGCACCACACATTATCTAACATCTGCTTCTTCAAACTACCTTTCCTCAGTGATAGAATCTCTACCGTGATCCGTTAGGCCATCCATAGCAAAAAACTGGACATCCAACTCATTCACGCTGGTACCTCCTTATCAACAATACCTCTCAAAAAACACTCGATCCACACACCTGATTCACGATCAATTGCCCAATTTCTAGGTCAGAATTATGCCTGCACACCAATGTCGTCTATAACTTGAAGTGTGCTAAATGTAAATTCTTACATAGACAGCACCATCAGACAACTACAGTTATGCATCAAGTAACACACGGATTTCCTCCTTCTACAAGCACATCATCTCATGCAATCATCATACCCATCAGGATATCCATATCAGCATACTTGCTTCAGTTTGAAACCTTGGTAATCTAAGGATTTCGAAAGCACTCCTCATATCAAACCATAAACCTTCCATCAACAACAGACTTGAGATTAACTCCTTCTCCATTTTATAACCACTTCTCCATACCCTTCCTAGATTGCTATTAATTTTTTTGTCTGTTGGGTACATATGTATACATTTGTGTGTGTGTGTATTTATATATGGATTTATGAATATGTATGAGTATACATATATACCATTAACTACCCTTAGCCCACACTATAATTGCAACTTTTCTGACATTACCCCCCATTACACCCTATAATAATGTTATACCATCCCATCCTCTCCAAACTCATTCATGCTCCATCCGTATATATCCCTATATATTTTGTACCCTATATTACTCCAAATTTATACAAGATAGTTAAAACAGCAAATTTGTAAAGATTCAGTATATATCAAAGCAATATATAGGTACATGAATGTGGCAACTCGTATACGTTTAGCACTCTGCCCTAATCTCTCTTGTGGGTTGGCATCATAGACGATCAAATATGAAGAGAAAAAAATAAAAATAAAATAAAATAATAAAAAACAAATAAAAAAAAACAAATAAGCAAAAAAAAAGTATATATATAAGTGTGTGTGTGTCTCTCTCTCTCTCTGTGCGTGCGTGTCTGTGTGTGTGCATATATGGAGGAACACACACACACACACACACACACACACACACACACACACACACACACACACACACACACACACATATATATAATTTAAAGGAGATTAGAACAATAGTCTAAAGAGCTGAGTGTATTTTAATGTAACAGTGAAATTACTAGTTTAATTAAAATACAGGAAATAGAAAGTGTTTGTTGTAATTTAGATATATAATAAGCTCGATAGTTAAATGTCCTAGAGCTAATTCAATATTAAGTAATGTGATTGATAATTTAAAATTTAAAAATCAAATTATAATTAAATTAAAAATCCGTTTCATAAAAAGGAAGAACAACAAAATCAATTATCTGTACGATCGTTTCGGAAAATAATGCTTTTTATTGTGGTATACATCAAGTTATGTACAATAATTGCATATAGTTTTTTAATAAGCAAGGTCTCCTCGTCAGCAAATTTTGAAGGGTTTTTATTGAATTTAAAAGACACCATAAATAAACCTAGCATTAAAAGTAAGGCAGATGAATCTGAAAAAATTGAAATAAAAGGTCTGGATTTAAAATTTATAAGAAAATTAATATGGGTTAGAGATAGAAATAAGTAGAGAAAAATATAGATTTGAATTTACATAATAAATTTGCTTTAAAATATATAGAGATATTTACCTATTAATTTTTCGCTTTTTGAAATCAGGAACTATGGATAAAATACTCATTTAGATGTTTGCTATAGCTTTTTATCCTATTGAATGATGAATTTTAAAAGGGGGGGGGGAAACGCTCGTGCAGTAAATTATTTCCGTTAGTGTATTTTTGATTTAAGACGCTACGGTTTATATATAGAGAATGTTGCTTGTGCAATTGCATATTTTAAGGGGAGATAATTGTCATATTTTCTTTACTTTATTTATTTGAAGGGTGTAAGGGAGATAATTAGTATAACTTAATTTATTAAAAAATAATAATAATAATAATAATAATAATAATAACAACAATAATAATAATAATAATAATAATAATAATAATAATAATAATAATAAATAAAAAAGGGTCAAGGAGGATGGAAAGACCGAGAGAGCGCTGACCAGACCTCTGCTGGACAAGCGTGAAGAGAACTGGGATCTTGGGGAGGCTTATTGCCACTCAAATCTCAGTGGAGATCAATGGCTGCTGCCAGCGAGAAATCAGTAGTAAGCGGCTGTTATGATAACACAAATATTATTATTATTATTATTATTATTATTATTATTATTATTATTATTATTATTATTATTATTATTATATATTATTATTATTATTATTATTATTATTATTATTATATTGGTCCTGGCTTGTGTGTTGCCATGACTTTTTTTGCTTATAATGTATTCAGTCCTAATTTATTTACCTATTTTCAATTATTTCGAATTATTTGTTTTATATAATTTTATTTCTAACTTAAATTTCAGTATAGACCAATGGCTGCTGCCAGCGAGAAATCAATGGTAAGACGCTGTTGCGATAGGTGTATCAGAAATTTCGTGAAATTTCGTGAAAATAGTGAATAATTCCACCCCATCTTTCCAAGCTTATAACTCCTCGAAAAATGTAATTCAAGCCCTAATTTATTTTTCAATTAAAGGAGCAAGGACCAAGGTTTTATTAAAAAAAAAAAACAAACAAAAAAACAATGTGTTTTTTTTTTAAAAAAAAGGTTTTAAACTTCGGACTTTACAGGTAAATTTCTAAAAAACGGATTTTTTTTGTTTTAAATTTGAATATATTATTTATTGACCTTTTCTCTTCAATTTGTGATATATAAAACTATTCAACATAAATTAATTATTTACTTTTTAATAGACATCTCAAAATGAGAGGCGTGAATTATTCGACGCCCTGTCTTTCCAAGCTTATAACTCCTCGAAAAATGTAATTCAAGCCCTAAATTTTTTTTCAATTAAAGGAGCAAGGACCAAGGTTTCATTAAAAAAAAACAAAAAAAAAAAAACAATGTGTTTTTTTTTTAAAAAGGTTTTAAACTTCGGACTTTACAGGTAAATTTCTAAAAAACGGATTTTTTTTGTTTTAAATTTGAATATATTATTTATTGACCTTTTCTCTTCAATTAGTGATATATAAAACTATTAGACATAAATTAATTATTTACTTTTTAAGAGAAACTTGAAAATGTGTGACACTTACACAAATGGGGGGGGCGTGAATTAAAAAAAAAAACGTTTGTCTAAAATATTATATTCGGTTTATTGGAAAGAACATAAAATTTCACATTGACCCTGAAAATATCGTAAAAATAGAATCAATAGAAAAATTTTGATAGATTTTTAAAGTTTAAAAATTGAAAAATATTGAGTTCGGAAAATTCATTACTGTTTAAAAAAAAAATTTCTATTACTTTTAAAACAACTGTAATAGTTTATTTTGGAAGTATAATCCATAAAGAAAATAAATAACCCACTTTTAACAGAGAAATTACGAGATTTTTATATTTTATTTGCAGTTTCGTGTTAGGGGTGTCAAAAATTCCTACAAAAATTTTGATACACCTACTGTTGCGATGATGCAAATTTATTTGCAAATGCTATCGAAGGAGGTGGAAATAGCTGGACGTCTGGGGAGACTTGTTGTCACTCAGCTTCCAGAGAACACCACAGATCTTTGATGACGTGTGTGAAAGCTCCATGTGAGCCAATAATAATAATAATAATAATAATAATAATAATAATAATAATGATAATAATAATAATAATAATAATAATAATAATAATAATAATAATAATAATAAAGACAGTTTATTTGAGCAAACTAAATAAATCTCATAGTTGAATTGTCTTTCGTTTTCCTGCTTTCCGGCTGACTACAATATGGTTGTCTTCAAGTCTAACGTAAATAAGTTCTTGATGAGCCGTTCCATATAAGTTATCAAATTTACCAAAATTTCATTACTAATGATTACTATATTGTCCAATTTCTACTGTGCACTCTTTAACCCTTATCCTTGAGTGGCCTCTTGGCCTTGATAATGTGGTGATGCCTGTGTAAAAAAAAAAAAAAAAAGCAACGCCTATGCTTGGCCTCCGGGCCAAGATCCACAGTGTAATGAACTTTTTTCCTCCTTTTGCATTTATCAATGATTAAAAAAAAAATTCATACACACGCACACAAACGCTTGGGATACTTTAGGTAGGTTTAACTCCATGGTGTTAATGCCGTATTATTGGTAAATAGTGCCATCAAGAGTAATCTTCAAAGTTCTATAGACCTACTAGAAAGATCCTGTACCCATTTCTTCTCCCTCAATTTTCTTAAGGATTTCATGCCTAAGTTTCTTGTTTGTAATTGTTGCATTTTTTGTTTAACATTAATCGTAATTTTTTCGAATAACAAACTATATAAACAAGATCACAGTGTAGTATCTGTTCTGATGCTACACTTCACCTCTTCTGCTCTCGGTCATTGGAAGAGAAATACTTCATGGAGAAGAAATCCTTTAGGACTGAGACAATTTTATCTTTGTTCCTATCCAGAATGCCCCTCTTTGGGGAGCTGGATTTTCCCCACATTAAAAACCGACCTTGTGTCTAACTCTGCCCTCGTGGGGAGGCAAGTAAATAGGAACATAATTACTTACTTACATGACAACTATGTTTTTAATAATAATTTAAAAAAAAGGAATATTAATAAACAAATCAATGAAATAAATAAGAAATTTAAGCAATCAAATAAATAATTTATATGCTAATATTTATATATAACTAGCCTGGGTGCACGGCATTGCCCGAGTGTTTGGAGGTGTGAGTTGAAAAAAAAGTGGCTTTTTTCTGTTGCGCCCATTGCCAAACCGGAAGTGACGTAGGTTTAAATGAAGACTAGACAGTCGAAAAGAGGCGATGACTTTCGAAAATATCGGCGAAAAAAGCGACCCCTCCCTGTAGAAAAGTGACCAGTTGAGGATGAAGGAATTAATGTTTTTGGCCAATTTTTCGATATTTGTCGTCCGAAGGATCGAACTTCAAAATGATACTGATCTCGTGAAAATCCGTTGCCTTTGTCGAAAGTTTTAGGCATACATACATACATACTTACACACACATACATACATACATACATACATACATACATACATACATACATACATACATACATACATACAGGTGAAATTTATATTATAGATTAAAAAAAAAATTAAGATCGGCAGATTTATAGATACACACAACATAATAGATATCCGAATAGATTTCATATTAAACGTTGTCTTCATTATAGATTCAAAGTGTCACTCATTTCCGGCCGGAATTTAAATAATCACTGGTTCGCTAAAATTAAAAACAAAAAAAAAAAACAAAAATAAACAGAATAATAAACCAACAAGTAAACAAAGAGAGAATTAAAAAAAAAATTAAATTAAATAGATAAATAAGTATATCAATGAAATTCTCTATATTAACAGCGATGATATTAAGAAACCCTACGCTTAAACCCATTCGGCTTTACAATTTATAATTTATTAGATTAGATTAACTTCTTAACGCATTGTCATGGCAACACAATACTATAAACATTGAGTAATATATTACAATTATGTATAATTTTTTTAAAAATCGGAAATTATTCAACAAATATATAAAAATATAAAAATAAGATCAACATATTTTATTGACGCACACAACCTAGCACAAAAACTTAATAGTTTAATATTAACGCTGTCTTCATTACAGATTCACAGCATCGCTTACTTCCGGTAAAAATTTAAATAACAACCGATATCTCGTTCGCTAAAAAAAAAAAAAAATGTCAACAAATAATTGAAAAAAAAAAAAATTAGCAGATTAATAAATAAATAAAATCTGAAAATGTCTATGGAAATAGAAATATAGAAACTCATGGATAAACCCTTTTCTGTTTTACAGTTGTCCCGTTCCCACATCCATTTCCGCCTTACGATATTTCAATATTTTTCCTTTTTTAGGGTCTTCTTTGGTTCCTTTTCTTTTGAAAAAGAGATTTTATTTCGAGATATGAAGATCTCCGGTTACATCAAACAGCAAGTTCCTATTTACTGATTTGTATTGTGATTATCTTGAAAAGTAAATGGATATACAAAGTTGATTAAAATAACAAAACAAATAACTTTCGTTTGTCTATTTTTGTTCATACGTCATGCCAATACAACAACCAGTTCCCTGCATTGCTATAGCCTTATACTCTCCCACTTTAGATTTCCTACAGGAGTTGCTCTATTCTTTATCCATATAGCATTACACACACACACACACACACACACACACACACACACACACACACACACAGAGGCGCGTGCGTGTGTAATCTAAACTAATCAACACATCATTATAAATTTTGGAATATATATACTAACAAATGCGTAACATGGATGCATTATTTTTTTTGTAAGAGTTAGAATGTTCAGATATATAATTTTTATTTTAATTAATTTATTTACTTATTTATGAACAGATCCTTATAAATTTTAGAATATATATTTTCGGCAACTCACTGAGTCACATGGGCATATTGTTTTTGCAAATATAAACATTCAGCACACACACATATAATTATTTACTATAATAATTATTAAATACCTATATATATATAAATATATATATATATATATATATATATATATATATATATATATATATATATATATATATATATATATATATATATATATATATAATGGGTTATTTAAATAAGGGGGTAGTCACCAACAATGTGTATTTTTTAACATCATTTTATTATTCCGTGTCTTGGTTTTTCATTGAGAATTATGTTTAGATCATTGTAATAATGTTTTTAAATCATTGAAATCGTTTTTAACGCGTTTCAGACGTTCTGTGAAGCGTCCTCTTCAGAAATTATTTTCAAAATGTGTTGGAGATATAAAAATAGCATTTTCTAGTTCATTTGAAGTGTTTCCAAGGGATGGAAACGTGTAAGTGTCTACTATTTATTGGAATGTTCAATTTTTATTACTCTTTTATTGGGCTGTGGCGAGTCGGCTGTGGTCACTCCTGTGTTGTGTTTCTCTCTCTCACTCTCTCCTTCTGCTTGTATATATATGATTTGTTTTCATTCTTATTTATTTGTAAACTGATAATGATGAATGTTTGAATATACCTACATTCTCATCAACCCAATGAGTAAAATGAGTGCATCATGTTTTTTTGTAAAGTTTTTATAGTTTAAGGAATATGTCTGCTCGAACTCGCGCCCGCCAGAACTTTCTTTCGCTCGCTCCAAAAATTTTAAAAGAATAAAATTGTACAGAAAAGACTTTGAAGTTATATTAAATAATACATTGCAAAAAGTATTGGTTCACACATGAGCATAATAACATGTATATACTTGGTATATTATTAAACTTATTATGGAATATGTAATCTAGACAACAGAGTAAGTAATATGAGCACATTATTATCATTTTTTGTAAGCTTAACCATTGTCAGTCTCATTTATCTCACGCACACATTCCTACACACTAAAGATGTCAGGCGAACATAAAAAGAATTGCTACC
Organism: Euprymna scolopes; assembly: GCF_053919585.1. Classification (NCBI taxonomy): domain Eukaryota; kingdom Metazoa; phylum Mollusca; class Cephalopoda; order Sepiida; family Sepiolidae; genus Euprymna; species Euprymna scolopes. The sequence continues at coordinate 73,695,082 of NC_136483.1, forward strand.
CTTTCACACACACTAACAAAAATAAGGTAAACCAACGCACACACATACACAATACCATCCTGCCAAATACTCACATATATGTATTACTTACAAAGAAAGAAAACACATTAAAATTTTACTAGACTTACTGGTAGAGGAGTAAATTTTTCTAGTAAATAAATTATAAGTAAATATATTTATATACCTACAGACACTAGTGTTTCATGCTTATGCAATCATCAGTGTAGGAGATGATGATCAATGCTGTTCGAAGAATTCGAACCCTGCAATAACTCGACAGTTGAGTTTCGATGCTGGCTTGAAACATTTGCTTGTCTAGCCACACTAATAAGCTGTAAACAGCGAAACAGTAATATTTGTGGATGGCAATATTTTACTGCCTTCATGTTAGAGGTCTTGTAAGGAAATCGCTGGTAGACCACTAAGCTTAAGGTATTTCTCATTAGATAAAAACTGTTTCGAGTTCTCAGGCCTGCTGAAAAAATGTTTACGTTTGGTAACATCTAGATTTCACTTACATGAAGGTGTGTCGTGGTCCCTGGCCTTGGTAGAAGCCATCTTTGGACAATGTTAGCGTCTTAGGGTTTTGCCAAGAACCGCACCAACATTTAATATGAATTTGAAATAAAATGTTATGTTTTAACAAAGATAGAAAATGAAGGATATATACAGACATACATGCATAATAAAATGTAAATAAATAAGCCATTAAAAGAACAGAGTCGGGTCACCAGTTAGCAAGTGCAAACTAAAACATAACCAGTGTTTTATGAATAAAAATTCAGAAAAAGGAAACATTATAATAAAATATTTTTATACACGAACTAAGAATAAAAAAGGTACTTTCATTCATTTACACAAACACGTGTTTGGTAAAAAAAAAGTTGGGTCAATAGTTACGAGCCAAAATGTTCATAGTATGAATATATGCATATATAAGTTATATATGTACGAGGGGCGTGCAATAAGTAATGCCCCTGACCCACTTCCCATAGCAGTAGAACAACGAAACTTGGCACAGTTATTAGTTTTTCTCTACATAGGAACCACCCAGAGTTATGCATTTCTCCCATCGTTTGATACAGCTCAGGAGACCGTTTTTTTGTAGAACATCCCAGGTTGGTCCTCCAACCACGATGTGACTTCAGAAATCAAGGCTGCATCATCTGGGAAACGCTTTCCTTTCAAAAACAACTTCATGGCTGGGAAGAGGTGAAAGTCAGAGAGTGCAAGGTCAGGAGAGTAGGAAGGATTTCATAACCACACGCCCGTGCTTCTGATCTGGCGACATGCGAGTTGTGGACCAGAGTGTTGTCCTGCAGGAGGAGGGTACCTTTGCTGATCTTGCCCCGCCTCTTGATTTTGATAGCTTCCCTTAATTTCCTCAAAAGTGAAGCATAATAGGCTCCTGCAATTGTGGTACCCTTTGCCAGGAAATCTGTCATCACTACTCCGTCCTGGTCCCAGAAGACTGTGAGCATGATCTTGCAATCGGAGGGCTGCACCCTTGCCTTCTTTGGAGGTGATGAGTCCAAGTGTTTCCACTGCATTGACTGGGCTTTGGTCTCTGGATCATAGTGATGGACCCAGGTTTCATCCTGTGTAATTAGTCTTTTGAAAGACTTTGACTCATCTTCTTGGCACATCTCCAAATTCATCCTCAAGCACTCGACGTATTCTCACTTCTGGAATGGTGTGAGCAACCTGGGAATACATCTGGCAGACACCTTATGCATATGCAAATGGTCATGAATGATAGTTTCCACAGACCCTGTACTAATCTTGACATCTTGGACTATTTGGCGAATAGTAATGTGCCGATCTTCCAAAATGGCAGCCTCAACTTGACGGACAGATGCCTCATCAATGGCAGAAGGGGGGTGACCAAGTCTGGGAGCTGTTTCCACAGACTTTCGGCGATGTTTGAATTCACAATGCCAGTGTTTTACAAGGTCATATGATGGGGAATTATCACCATAAGTTTCTTTCATTTCATCAAAAGTCTCCTGTGGTGTGCATCCTTTCAAATACAAAAACCAGATCACTGCTCGACATTCAACAAGCTCCATTTCACACCTCAGTTCAAACACATGTAAAACAGAAACCACAATTTGTTCAGAGCTGTAATTTGCCACAAAACCCGTAGAGATATAAATCATTTCACATGCAAAATTTCAGCTAAATCAGACAACTGGAAGTAGGTCAGGGGCATTACTTATTGCACGCCTCTCGTATGTGAGCATTTGGCAGCGTGGTATTGTGAATGTGTTTGTTTGCTGTGTTCTTATTAGTGCATACTAATGGGTAGGAATTCGTTTCTGTCTGCCTGATATAATTAGTGTGCAGGAATGTGTGAGCAAGATGAATAAGGCTGTTATGTGAATCATTGAGTCCTTTTCTTTGCGACTTGCCTCCCTCGGTCTACAGGCACGAGGGGGAGAGGTGAGTGATGTTTTTAGGTTTTTCCAGCTGGTGATGTCTGACAAAAACCGATCTTGTTAATCCGATCTTTTAGGAGTTTCCAACTTTGTGGTGGCTTACTATTTACACGTAGACGTTTTGGGTTGGAAATGATTTTCATTGATTCGTAGCAGAATCGTTAGAAAATGATCTCCAAATCATATTGAAATGGGGTCGTAAATGGATGGTAACATTTAATGTTAGTAAGACTAAGCTGCTCTCCTTTAACAATTACAAGACGCCTCTCCAACCACCAATATCCATGACAAATAACACTCTACCGGAGAATTCTTTCTTCAAACTTCTCGGCCTAATATTCATGGACAATATGAACTGGAACAAATACATTGAAGACGTTGCAAAGGCTACTGCAAAGAAGGTAGGTTCCCTCTATCGAACTAGAGAACTACTCGAACCTGAGAGTAACCTATACCTCTATATTTTAAGCAGTGAGGGCGAGGGCAACGGCCAGCAAGAAAGTCAAAATGGAAACAAGTCGGACGTGGATTTAAGATTTTAACAAGAAATTATGAGGGGGGGGGTAAAAGAAAATGCAGTATTCATCGCTGCAATATGGCATTCCTCTGCCTACTTTACAAATCTTTTAATGGAATGTGCTCTGATGAACTCGTTGCACTTGTGCCCCTCCCTGACAAACCTGCATAGCAACAAAATCTCACTCCTTCATTGCTGAGGTCTGTAAATGCCAGAAAACTTCCTACTCTAATAGTTTTTCCCTCAAACAGCTAGACTTTGAAATTTCCTTCCTGCTACCTGCTTCTTTAAATGTAACATAAACCAACATCTTGTTAATCTTTCCGAAGCATGGTCCCAAATAGTAGCCCCTTACATCCAACTGGCGATATGCCTTGTTAGGGGTGAACGTGAGTAAAAAAAATATATATATTCTGAGTTCACACGTTCCTGTGAAACTTACATGATTTAAGGGAGAGAATCCAAAGGAAGTATAGAAAGAAAAAAAAGTAAACGATTAGAACCATTTGCATTGTAGCATTCATAGAATTCTCTTCATGATTAAGTTGTTATAAAGGTTCAACCCTTACTACAGGCGATAACAACTAAGAATAACACAAATTAACGCTTCTACCAGATCATGGTTGACAGAATGAGAACAATCTACTTTCGCATATTAAATACAAGTGTTCTACTCGAAATACCGCAGAGGTTCCCCGAGCTCGATTCAAAAACTCGACTAAAACGGTCCAAAGTAAAAAATATGGCCCTAAAGAAGTTGAGAGATGGCAACAGTACAAATAGTTGAAAGAAGATAAATTCATATTCAGCAAAATTTTTTTAAAAGTCTTAAAAAATGACACATGTAGTTTTTATTTTGTTATTTTTGAGGTTTACTTTGTGAAATACTTGAACCAAATGATGAAAAAAAATGACAATAGTTTTATTTTTGTTATTTAAAAAAGTCATTCTCTCCTTGAGGGAATTAATCTTGTGTTTTTATAGAAACTGTTAATGTTTTTTGTTCATCCTCAATTGCTGTCATAACCTTGTCATATTATTGAACATATTGGCTTTTTAATCTTGCTTCTCTGTCAAGTGATATTCATAATCTCTTGATGAGTTCATTGCAAAAAATAGTCGTTTTTGGCTAGCAGGCAAAACAATAACGTTTTACATACAAAATAGTAGTGATATATATATATATATATATATATATATATATATATATATATATATATATATATATATATATACTAGCAAAAGTACCCGTCGTTGACTGGGTTCAAAAACAGCCTACAGAAAATGGACTCTGATTTATTAAAATATGATAGGTTATGAAAAGGAAGGGTTGTAAAGAGATAGCTTCGAATTTGGGGGTATCAAAACCAAAGCAAAATATGATGAAAGTAAAAATAAAATAGATAAACCCCATAATTTATTATACCATACCTGTTCACACTGAAACACTTATCACAATATTCTGTGGATCTATATTAAAAAACCGTGTTAAACTTTGTGACATATTTCCATTCTATGGAGCTCAGGCGCGAACGAACATGCCATAATTTTATTATACCATATTTCTTCAAACTGAAAAATAATTATCAAAGTATACTTACGCAGATAGATATGAAAAGTCTTTATTAAAGTTTGTGCCTATTTCCATTCTGTGGAGGCCTGGCGCGAACGCAGACCCCACATTTTTATTATACCATCCCTATTTAAGTTAAAACATACTTATCAAAGTATTCTTATGTACATCTATATCAAAAACCCTTGTAAACGTTTTTTTTTTTCATTTTTAAATTTTTTTATTTCCATACTTTGTGAACCAGGCACGAACGCAAACCCCACAATTTTAATGAACCACCGTTCTGCCAGAAACATTCCCATTCCTGTGTCTCGATACATCCTCTATCGTTATATGTGATCAGTTTTCTATAATAGTCAACCATATAGGAGCCTATTCGTGACCAGACACATTCATACACATGCGCACACACATACATACACACACAGATGTTCAGCTTTATATTATATATATATATATATATATATATATATATATATATATATATATATATATATATAGTAAGGCAGAAGAAATACAGTTTTTCATGCAAAATTGTAATAACACACACACACATACACACACACACATACACACACACACACACACACACACGCACACACACGGTAAGTAAAACACGTTTTCATAACCTGAATAGGTTAGCAAAATAGCAAAATAGCAAAAAGTCTGGAGAAAAAAATTAGATCCTATATCCGGAACGTTTTTGTTCTTTTTTTTTTTTTTTTAAAGAGGTGGCGTTTGATCAATATTGCTGGGGTGCCATGATATAAAATACGGTTTTGTTTTTAAATTCTCGAAGTAGTTTTTCATTGTAAATGACTGATGACTCCTAAAATAATATTAGAATTAGCATGGAATCTTGGAAGCAAACTAATACAATGACTGAAGGATATTAAGTGACTTACAAGCAAATAATTTTTCCAACGAAAGACTTGGGATTAATATTTTTAAAATCAGAAAAAACTCTTGTGGAATGGTAGTTATAACTTCATGCCCTTCAATTTCTAAATTTCTTGGTTTGGTTGAGTAGACTTGCTCTTTCAGGCAACCCCAGAGAAAAAGTCACAGGGTGTTAAGTCAAGACTTCTTACCGGCCATTCATGTGAACCACGACGACCCATCAATCTTCCAGGGAATTGGGGATTTAGCATTCACAAACAACAATAGCAAAGTGTGGAGGAACTTCATCCTGCATAAAAATCAAATCTTCAATATTGTCTCATACGAATGACTGGTCAGGTGGTGTGACTGTGATGCTATATTTCGGGATGTCTTCCCTTTGTCAGGCTTTTTAGATTTTCACAGATTTAAACATTTTTTTAAGAACTTTTGTAGCCCCCCCCCCCCAAAAAAAAAGACATATTGCAACCAAGATGTAAGAGGCTGGTGTGATTAAGAATACGATTTGGGGATTTTGTCCATAGCTGAATACTTGATGCTTCACTAGGGCTATCAAGGGTTTTTATTGTGACCATCACTAGATGGGTTGCCTACCACGGCTTAAGAGAGGCCCATCTACCCCCCAGAGAAGAATAGACCGCACTAGCTTCCCAACCTGGTATTTTACCTCACGGTACATACAGTGCCTGGTCTTCCCAAATAGTCATCCATCTGGTACTGGTCAGGCTTGATGTTGCTTAACTTCGATGATCTGGCGAGAACCGGTGTGTCAACGTGATTGTGCCGTATATAATAATAATAATACAGGATGGACCAAAGAAGAAATGAGGCATCTTGACCAGAAGACCAAGAAACTCATGACAATGCACAATGCACTTCATTCAAAGGATGATACTGACTGGCTTTATGTGAAAAGAAAAGACGGTGGAAGAGAGATGGTTAGCATAGAGGACTGCGTAAATGACACAAGAAAAGAATTAGGAAAATACATAATGCAGAACACTGAAAGAATAATTGTTGCAGATACTGAAAAAACAAACAAAACAGAAACAGAAGAAACAAGGGATAAGGAGAAAAGAAAAATGGGGGAAGAAACAATTACATGGACGATTCATAAGGATGACAAAAGATGAGACTAATGAAAACACTTGGACATGACTACAAAAAGGAAACCTAAACAGAGAAACTGAATCTCTAATAACAGTCGTACCAGATAACATGATTAGAACTAACCACATAAAAGCAAGGATCGATAAGACACAAGAAAGCGGCAAATGCAGACTCTGCACACAAAGAAACGAAACAATAAACTACATAATAAGCAAATACAGCAAACTAGCCCCAAAAGAATATAAGAATAGACACGATCAAATGGGGAAGGCAGTACACTGGCAGTTATGCAAACAACTGAATCTTGAACATCCAGACAAATTGTATAAGCACAAACCGGCAGCAGCACTGGGAAGGAAAAATTCCTATGGGCATGAATATACAAACCGATAAAGCCATCCAAGCAAGAAGACTGGATGTCATAATAGTTAACAAGAAGGAAAAGTTCTGCCAAATTGCAGATTTTTGCCGTTTCAGCTGACCACAAAGTGAAGATCAAGGAGACTGAAAAGTGGAGCAAATACTCGTAACTGGCCAAAGAGCTCAATAGGATCTGGAAAATGAAGGAAGTCAGCATAACACCACTAATAGTAGGAGCACTAGGAACAACACCCCAAAACTTTGAAAAAAGAATGGGAAAGATTAGAATCAGAGAGATGACTGAAAAGATATAACGAATGTCAACAATGAAAAATGCAGAAATATTAAGGAAAACCCTTGAATGTGGAAATTAACAATATGAACTAAAGACACAAGCCTTACATACAGAAACGGCTAGAGATGTAAAACACAAAAGAACATCACATAGACTCATGACAACTGAAACAGTATAATTGTAAGGTACACCCATGTAGTCCTGTGCTCTGCCCCCTTTTTTGTGTGTATGTTACCATAAACTGGCACCACACCAAATAAGTGAGGAGGGTCAAGGAGGATGGAAAGACCGAGGAGAGAAAGCACTATCCAGACCTCCGCTGAATGAGTGCAAAGAGGACTGGGACCTTGGGGAGGCTTATTGCCATCCAAATTCCAGTGAAGACCAATGGTCGCTGCCAACGAGAAATCAATGGTAAGCAGTTGTTGTGATAATGCAAATTCTTTTGCAAAGTTATTGAAAGAGGTGGAGAGTACTGGAAATCTGGGGAGACTTGTTCTTACTCAGACCCCAGGAAACACTGCAAGTTATTCTCAAAGATGATGGCCTGTGTGACTATTTCTAGTGAGTAAATAATAATAATAATAATAATAATAATAATAATAATAATAATAATAATAATACTAAGAACAGGCCCCCAAAACTTGAAATCGGAATTGACGGGAAGACTGGGATTATGCAACGAATGGAAACGCTGAAAACAGCTAAAATATTAAGGAAAGACCTTGAGTGCAGAAACTAGTCTACATGAGCGACAAATTCTTAACAGGCATATAGAAACTGCAACAGAAGTGAAACAAAAAGACGCAACCAAGTGAACTGATGCATCAAAAGTGAAAAGTGCTTACATTCCTTCTTTTCCTCCCTTCATTCCCTCCTTTTCTTCTTCCTCTTCCTTTCCTTTTCTCTTTCCTTTCCCCCCTCCCTTTTCCATTCTTACTCCATTTCTGTTCCCCATAAAAATATAAAAAAAACTGGCGTTAGCACAACTAGCACTTAAGTAATCGAAGAGTCAAAGAGGATTGAAAGCCCAAGGAAAAAAAATCAATGGTAAACGATTGTTGCGATAACGCAAATTAATTTGTACTGGAAAATCTGGGGAGACTTGTTGTCGCTCAGACTGTAGGAAACACCATAAGTTGTCATCAAAGAAAATTCTTTGATGATAGCCTGTGTGAAAACTAGTTAATAATAATAATAATAATAATAATAATAATAATAATAATAATAATAATAATAATAATATTTATTTCACCTGTCTGTTTTAATGTATGTATGTATGTATGTATGTATGCCTAAAACTTTCAACAGAGACGACGGATTTTTACGAGATCAGTATCATTTTGAAGTGCGACGTCTCGGACGACAAATATCGAAAAATTGGCCAAAAACATTAATTCCTTCATCCTTGACTTGACAGTTTTCTAAAAGCGGGGTCAATTTTTTGCGAGCTATTTTTGCAAGTCATCGTATTGGTTGGATTGATTTTGCCTAATTTTAACGTCCCGAACATCTAGTCGCGTCATGGAATAGAGGTAAGACGTCAGATTTTCTTTCATTTTCTTTTCCGCCTTCATGCCACGTGTTTGAGTCTGCATACTACAATTTTTTTTTGCATAACTGTGCAAATAGTAAATGTTACATAACAATGTAACCAGTAAATGTTACATAACAATGTAAACAGTAAATGTTGCATAACAGTGCAAACAGTAAATGTTACATAACAGTGAAAACAGTAAATGTTACTCAACAGTGAAAACAGTAAATGCTGCATAACAGTATAAACAGTAAATGTTACATAACAGTGAAAAACAGTAAATGTTACATAACAGTGTAATAAGTAAATGTTACATAACAGTGTAAAATGTACTTGTTGCATAACATTGTAAACAGTAAATGTCACATAACAATGTAACTAGTATATATTACATAAGAGTAAATATTACAAAAAAATCTAAACAGTAATTGTAGCATAAAAGAGTCAACAGTCAATGTTACATAACAGTGTAAACAGTAAATGTTACATAACAATGTAAACAGTAAATATTACATAATAGTTTAGGCAATAAATGTTACACAACAATGTAACTGGTATATATTATATAAGAGTAAATGTTACAAAACAGTGTAAACAGTAATTGTAGCATAACAGAGTAAACAGGAAATGTTACATAACAGTATAAACAGTGAATGTTACATAACAGTGTAAACTGTAATTGATACATAACAATGTAAACAGAAAATGTTACATAGCAATGTAACCAGTCATGTTACATAACAGTGTAAACAGTAAATGTTACATAACATTGTAAACAGTCAATGTTACATAACAATGTAAACAGTGAATGTTACGTAACACTATAGACAGTAAATATTGTATAACAGTGTAAACAGTAAATGTTACATAACACTGTAAACTGTAATTGATGCATAACAGTGTGAATAGTAAATATTACATAACAGTGTAAACAGTAAATGTTACATAACACTGTAAACAGTAAATGTTACATAATAGTGTAAACAGTAAATGTTACATAACACTGTAAACAGTAAATGTAGCATAAAAGTGTACACAGTAAATGTTGCATGACAATATATCCAGTAAATGTTACATAACACTGTAAACAGTAAATTTTACATAACACTGTAAACAGTAAATGTTACATAACAGTGTAAACAGTAAATATTGTATAACAGTGTAAACAGTAAATGTTACATAACAGTGTAAAAATTAAATGTTACATAACAGTGTAAACAGTAAATGTTGCATAACGAGTGTATTTACAGGAACCAAGCTCGTCTCTTGAAATGTATGTATAAAATACATACTTCTGTTCGTCTTCTGTATGGGTGCATATGTGCATTTGTTACACATTTAATTACAGTTCATCAAACGGGACAATAAACGTACGTGGGACAGTTGTTTAACAAACGTATATATGCATCCTCTCTGTATAGCACAAAGATATATACTTTCTTCCACTGTTATTTTTCTCCATCGGTTGATACTTGGCTCGAAGGTTATGTAAAATACTGTGAATTAAGATACTTTCCTCCGAAGGAAATACCAGTAGGTGTATCAGAATTTTGTAGGAATTTTTGACATCCCTAACACGAAACTGCGGATAAAATATAAAAAACTCGTAATTTCTCATTTAAAAGTGGGTTGTTTATTTTCTTTATGGATTATACTTCCAAAATAAACTATTAAAGTTGTATAAAAAGTAATAGAAATATTATTTTTTAATTTAAAAAAAACAGTAATGAAATTAATTGAATTTTACGAGTTCAGTATTTTTCAATTTTTAAACTTTAAAAATCTATCAAAATTTTTCTATTGATTCTATTTTTACGATATTTTCAGGGTCAATGTGAAATTTTATGCTCTTTCCAATAAACCCAATATAATATTTTAGACAAACATTTTTTTTTATTCACGCCCCCCCATTTTCAAGTATCTATTAAAAAGTAAATAATTAATTTACTAACTAAAATTTTATAAATCACAAATTGAAGATAAAATATCAATAAATAATATATTCAAACAAAAAAAAGTAGTGTTTTTTTAGAAATTTACCTGTAAATTCCGAAGTTTAAAACTTTTTTTTTAAACCACGTTGTTTGTTTTTTCTTTTGTTTTTTTTAAATGAAACCTTGGTCCTTGCTCCTTTAATTGAAAAAAAAAATTAGGGCTTGAATTACATTTTTCGAGTAGTTATAAGCTTGAAAAGACAGGTGTTCGAATTAATTCACGCCTCCCATTTTGAAATGTCTATTAAAAAGTAAATAATTAATTTACTCACCAAAGTATTATATATCACAAATTGAAAATAAATAAGCAATAAATAATATATTCAAATTAAAAAAAAGTAGTGTTTTTTAGAAATTTATCTGTAAAGTCCGAAGTTTAAAACCTTTTTTTTTTAAAACACGTTGTTTTTTATTTTATTTTATTTTATTTTATTTTAATGAAACCTTGGTCCTTGCTCCTTTAATTGAAAAAAAATTAGGGCTCAATTACATTTTTCGAGGGGTTATAAGCTTGGAAAGGAATTAATTAATATTTTTCACGAAATTTCTGACACACCTAAAACACCAGACAACGGATTATATTTTACATATAACTTTATTTTTGTGCTTCTCTCAGAGTTTGGAAACGTTTCTTTTTTGGTTTCTACATCTTGCTATAAACGCATCACTTCAAGCTTCCGGACTGCAAGAAAGAAATTCTTATGAGCTAGTATCTTCAATGGTTCGAACTTAACTTTCTAACTGTCTTGTGTTTACGCGTATATATAAAAACCTATGTCTTTGTTTTGTTGAACTAAATTCCAGACCTTTATTATTATACATATTTTAACTGGTTTTAAAATATTTGACTCGGTAAATATTTTATTGCGGTTATAAAAGCTTCTATTAAAAATATTTTATATTTTAATAACATTGTAATATATCGTAGTGTGGTCTTTTGTTATTTAGTCACTCTTTCGGATGCTCTGGCGTTGCCCGGGAGTTTTTTTTTTTTTTACTTAAATTCTCAATTTTGCTTGCTTTGGCTTTGCCCCCCTCTCATTATTCAACATTGGGATTATAACAAAAAGCCAGCACAAATGGTTTAATCAGATTGACGAGACATTTTCTTTTCCAATTGCCTTTTGCAAAAGGCTTGCTTTTTAGGAACGGTGAAAATATTAAAGTACAGCTTGAATGCTTAAAGTCAAGGGAATTGCCCTGATCACCAAGGAAAAATTCCAACAAAAACGTCTATTATGAAATACTACTACTACTACTACTACTACTACTACTACTACTACTACTACTACTACTACTACTACTAACTTTGAAAAAAAGAATGTCAGAAATTGGAATCAGAGGAATAGCTGCAAAAATACAAACGATTAACGATAATGAAAACGGCTGAAATATTAAGGAAAACCCTTAAATGCGAATAATAATACAAGAAGACAATATAACGAAGAAGCATTACAGGGAATGAAGAACACTGAAGCTGCATATCTACAAGTTCTACATCCCCACCATGCATCCCCCATTGTCTCATCATCGTTCCTCCCAATAGAAAAATGATACCAAAGAGCCGAGAAGGGTCAAGAAGGATTGAAAGACCGAGAAGAGCGCGCTGGCCAGACCTCGGCTGAACAATCGTAAAGAGAACTGGGACCTTAGGGAGGCTTAGTGCCACTCAAATTCCAGTATAAACCAATGGCCACTGCCAGCGAGAAATCAATGCTAAGAGGCTGTTGCGATGATGCAAATTCATTTGCAAATGCTATCGAAGGAGGTGGAGGGAGCTGGGCGTCTGAGGGACTTGTTGTCACTCAGCTTCCAGAGAACACCACAGGTTTCCAATCAGATCATTTGTTGACTTGTGTGAAAGCTCCATGTGAGCCAATAATAATAATAATAATAATAATAATAATAATAATAATAATAATAATAATAATAATAATTATCCACACAAATTAACATTTCTTATAATTATCACAAAGACATGTTTCATTATCTATCCCAAGTATTAATGCGTATAATATAATTATTACCTGCCCCATCTTGAAAATCATTAATGCTATTCATAGTACCATGATTAGATTTATCGATAATCATTATTAATAACATCAATAATAATTACTATCTTTTTAATAAAAATAATGATATAATGATTATTATTTGCCTCCATTTTGTTATTGTGCTCGTCATCTGGTTATTAATAAAACTATCAGACAAGATATCGTGTGCGCGTGTTTGCGTTTCTTGCCTATATATAACTTTGATAAATATGCACTTAATTATTTTAAAGGAAATCAAAAATAAATAAGGAATAACTGAAACGAAATTAAAAATAATTTCTATTAAAAAATGCTGAAAACATGACGTTTGTTATATCACACAAAATTAAATAAACTCATTTTAGCCGTTTCGGACCTATTTTTATTCATAAGGAAAATATCACATAATATATATATATATATATATATATATATATATATATATATATATATATATATATATATATATATATATATATATATTTGATGTATGAGGTTCACCCCACAATTGTTGTCCCAAATCCACACAGATGCGTTATTTATAGTGAAAGAGGCTTGTGTAGAACCATCCATACTTTTTGAAACAACTGCTAACCTCAGTCGGTGCAATTGAATGCTACGACCTCTGGTTTTATGTAAGAGTTTTCCTTCTCCTAGATGCATGTTTTAACGATATAGACGTTTTTTTTTTACTTATTCACCACTTATCAAGGCCTGAAGGTCACTCAAGGATAAGGTTAATGAATATAAAGTGATAGTGTAGTAATTGTTAATCGTGTAAATTGGGTAAAATTTGATTATTTATGGGGACAGTTCAACAAGAACTTGTTTACATTGGATTTGAAAGCTACCATGTTGTATTCAACTGTGAAGTAGGCCAGAAGAACAGTATTTCATAAGCAGGCAGTTCTGGGAAAGAAACTTTGTTCATGGAATCTGCGTTTAGATTTAGGTACAGATAGAGAGTGGGGAAAATCGTATGTAGTTGTTGTAGCTAGTCGAGTATTTTTGTGAAAGTTTAGCAAGGGGGGCATAGATTGGAGTTCAATCGAGCAGTTGTCATGAAAATAACACTAGAGCAGAGACAACTTCTCTTCTATGGGGAAGAGGTCGTAGGGAAGAGAAAAGAGCAACATATACTAGGTTTCGAAGCCTGGTTTGAACTCTGTCAAGGCAGGATAGAGTGTGCCGAGCAAGACCTGCCTATATGTGGCAACAGGACTCTATTTTATGACGTACTTGGCTCTTATACAGATAGAGAATTGCATTAGCAGTGAGATACCTACTGAAGCCTGGTTTGAACTCTGTCAAGGCAGGATAGAGTGTGCCGAGCAAGACCTGCCTATATGTGGCAACAGGACTCTATTTTATGACGTACTTGGCTCTTATACAGATAGAGAATTGCATTAGCAGTGAGATACCTACTGAAGCGGTAGAGTGATCCAACCATTTTTCCAGCGATCTTGGCAACAGATTTGATGTATGTGTTCCATTTCAGATCAGGAGTGAAGCTCAGTCCAAGAAGTTTGTTAAAACATGAAGTTTCCCTAAGATGATAGCTATTCGTTTCAATTGGGGCATAATGAGATCAGAGCAATTATGATGAAAGCAGAGAAGCTTGGTTTTCGAGGCATTAAAATTAACCAGTCACCCTTTTCCTCATTGCACCACGTTCTCAAGATCAGAAGAGAGAGAATCAGAAAGATCTTTGTCATTGATGGCCTTTGAAGTGTTGCTATAGATTGCAGTGTCAATACGTAAATGTCTACGAATGATCTAAAAATGTGATTTGGCAGATCATTGACGAAGAGAGTTAGGCCTAGGATGAAACCTTGAGAGACACCAGCATTAATACTATGAGTTTCTGATTTCTGCCCATCAACGATTCCTATTATAAACTTATCAGAGAGAAAGGATTTAATAACTGAGAGGGCATTTCCAGCTATTCCATAGCTGACGATCTTTTGAAGTAGACCTTTATGCCATACTCAATCAAAAGCCTTTGATATGTTAAGAGCTATTACTCTAGAAATGAAGCATCCGTTGAGAGATTCATAAATCCTGCTGTCATATAGCAGTTAGTACATCAGTTTTAGATCTAGCAGAACAGAAATCATATTGCATGCCACTGAGCAGGTTATTTTTGCTGAGGTGGTTGACACTGCCCTGTTTTCCTCAAATTCAAGCAGCTTACTCATGATGCACAAGAAACTGATTTGTCTGTACTGAGAGGGAGATGACTGATCTCCAGAATTTTTAAATACGGGGCAGACTGATGAAGTTTACCAGGGCGTTGGGAAGTATTTCTCCTTAATGCAACGTTTTCACAGATTTTAAGTATATATATATATATATATATATATATATATATATATATATATATATATATATATATATATATCATAAAAAAAACACTTTAGATAAGGCATGAAGCCATAGAATGTGAGGATTAAATGACAAAATAATGGAACCAAGAGTTACGTAGCTGCCGAAAGTAAACCAACAAATGAGCTTAAAACCAGCTTAAAATATCCATTTTTTAGGCAACAAAGCATCTCTAATTGTAATTGTTGTTCCAGGTTATACAATGCCGACTTTTCTTTGTGATCGTCAAGAGCTCATTAATCTCCACCTCTCTGGTTTATCCAATCGAGAAATCGGCCGCAAATTGAAATGTGACGAGAAAACGATACGGATGACTACAAAAGCACTAAGACACCAGCAGTGTTCGTGATGCCCCTAAATCTGGTTGTCCTAGAGTTATTTCCTACAGGGAATACAATGCTATCAAGATTCTAGCCTCATAAACAGATTTGAAACGGCTTCCCAAATTCAACAACGATGTAATCTTGTTAAAAAGTACTTTTTTTTCTACAGCTAAGAACAGATTGAAGGAATTTAATTTGCGAGGCTGTGTTGCGAGACACAAGTCAATGATTTCTGTAAAGAACAGTAAGCGCCGTCTTGACTTTTTCAGATGCAATGAAGATCATGCCTCTTCATATTGATCGAAAGTGGTTTTTAGCAACGAAAGCAATTTCAATCAATTTCAGTGATGGGAGGACACAGATTTTAATCATAGGTGCAGTTTCAACGCTACAATGTGATTGAGGTTCAGTTTTAGTGTTGGGAGTTATTAGTGCCAATGGTCCGGGGCCTATAGTTAGCTTGCAAGGTCGAATTAATTCGGCCAAATGCATTAATATGTTCACTCAGCATTTTCTACCCTACTTTGGCCAGAATTTGGATGATAATCCTATATTCATGCAGGATAATACTCCCATTCACACAGCTTGTAATGTCAAGAAGTTCCTTGAAGAGCATCATATGTTTGAATTCCATGATTCCATGTATTTCATGTTTAGATTGACCTACACAATCCCCATATCTCAATCCTATAGAAAAGGTATAGCATTACATCAAGCAACAGCTACACAATGATAACATTTCAAATCTGGAAGAATTTTGGACAAAAATTAAAGAGAATTGGGATGACCTTTCACCAGAGTATTGCCGCAGACTAATTCAAGGAATGTCCAAAATATTGCTAGCTGTCAAATTGCAGAAAAGCTATGCTACTAAATATCAACTAGTTCATTGTGTTCCTGTTGTATTTTTGTTGCATTAATGTTCTCAAGTTACATTTAAATAACAATTTTCCATTTTGCGGAGTTTCTTTTTGCTTTCTCGATTTGAAGTTAATTTTTTTAATTGACATAAACACTAGAATATTTCAATTAAAAGTCAAATATGAACAGGTAAAATTTTAGAAGAATAAAAAGCCAATGAAATTACATTCAATTTAGCTTAAATTTGCGGTTTTTCAGTGCAGACTTTCTTTTTGGCACCCTCTCTCTCTCTCTCTTTCTCTCTCTCTTTCTCTCTCTCTCTCTCTCTCTCTCTCTCTCTCTCTATATATATATATATATATATATATATATATATATCTTATGTATTTCTATTCGTTCCACTTTTTCTCTATCTGGCTGAAATTTTGTATGGACCTTTATGACAAGGTGCAGCGAACTAAGTGTTATAGTATCCGTTCGATGCAAAGTTACAGATTAATAGGGACAAGTCACTACAATATCACATTTACTCTAGACGTTTGGTATAAAAACCCCATTCTAAGTCAACAGTCTTTAACATTTTCCTGTTTTTAACGGACTAAAAAATCTAGCATATATATATATATATATATATATATATATATATATATTTATTTACATGGGGATCACCACTTATCAAGGCCCGGAAGCCACTCGGGGATAAGGGTTATTTTGTGTACAATAATCAATGGGATAATATCGTAGTAATAGTTGGTATTGGAGATCTGATAAAGCGTCTTACTTAAGGGGGCGATTAATCAGGAATTTCTTTATGTTGGACTTGAAGACATCCAAGTTGTAGTCAGGGGGGAAACAGGCAAACAGAAGAGAATTCCACAGGCGTGCACTTCTCAGAAAGAAGCTATGTTTTGATTTAGGTACAGATAAAGAGTGGGGGAAATTACTTGAGTTGAGCATATTGGGAAGTGATACACGATATACCATTAGCGTATTAAGCAATGCTCTTTGTGTAAACAAATCGAGCTATGGTATTCGGACGATGTAAAAACATCGTTAATTCTTTACCCGTGCAGTAGCTGCCGATTAGCGTAATGGTTCGAAGCTTTGACTGTCGTACGGGCGGTCGGGTCGATCCTAGTTTGAGGTAGTTGCCTGTTTAGCCGTACTGATGAGCTGTGATACAGAGAAACAGTACTGTATGTGGATTGCTATATATATATATATATATATATATATATATATATATATATATATATATATATATAATAAAAGTATGCATACATAGATATACTTTTTATATATTTTTGCATAAGCATTTAGGTATTGCAACACATTCATGAGTATGTTTCAGTCAACTTTTTAAAATTGACCAGAGACATCATCATGCTTATATAGATAGTTAACCGGATATATTGTTTCGCTGTATCACACCTCTTTAGTGTGGCTAGACAAACAACTAACTCAGGCTTAGATTTAAATCCTACAATTTTTTTCAAGAATGAGACAATTTTATCCTCTATACTATCGGCACAAGCTATGAGGAGCGAACATTTCATTATTTATATAATAATATCAAATACCAAAATGTGCTGTACTTGTTTCAAAGAATTAATTTTTACAAGGAAATTTATTGTTCGACAGACTACTCGAAAAAACTTATTCAGAAATTCTTAGTCCGCGGAGTTTCAAAGAACGCTATTCTTCTCTTCAGAGGAAAGAAATATATTAGTAAATTACTAAATTACTACTTTAGCTAAGCTAAGAATTTGCTGGTTATGACATTAGATGAAATAACAGTTTGCGATAGTTAGTCATAAAATGCCCCCCCCCGAAAAAAACTGTAATATATTCATCTCGGTTAAATCATGTGAAAATGGGAAAACAAACTGAATATTTGGAGTCCATAATGAATGAAAATAGGCAAGCTCAATTTCCTATTGTGGTTGTATTGAGCTTTTTATTTTCATTTGATTGGGATTACTATATAAATATTTATATTATATCTAAGTTTGCACTGGTAAACTTTTGTCTGGTAAACTTTTCATTCCTATTGCCTGAATTGATATATATATATATATATATATATATATATATATATATATATATATATGTGTGTGTGTGTGTGTGTGTGTGTGTGTGTGCGTGCGTGCGCGTGTGTGGAGATATATGCATGCATGTGTGTATAAACTTCGGTTTATGTATCGTTATATGCCAGTTAGATAACATATTCTTTGATTTGTTTTTGCGATATTTCACCAAAGACGTTTAAGAGCTTTGCGTCGACTCTGCAGTATTTAAATGCTACGCTTTGCCGTGCTTCTGAAATGAGCAGGCGCTCCCTCCGCTCGCCTCACTCTAAAACAGACCCGGTAGGCGCAGACTCAATGCCTACAACAACTGCCTTCATTGACAGATTCAATATCCTCCCCCCCCACAAACCGCTCTCCCACGCCACGCCACCAAAACATCTATGTCTCCAATCGTTTACAAAGATGCCATGTTATTTCTACTAAACTTGTCAAATAAAACTGGTTTAAAAGTGAAAACTCACAGAATAACAAGAGAAGATATACGCAATGAAGATTTTTAGTTCATAATATATTGGACGATTCTACCTCCTCCCTCCCCAGACATTCATTGCACTTATATTACCACGCTCCCCCCCATCTCTCTAGCTATTTCTTGCATGGGTTTGGTGTCAATCTGACTTATTACATGGCACACCATTAAACTGGGCAACAAACCCAAAACTGGTTATTGCTATAGCTTTGACGTCTTTTCTTAACGATTTTATATTTCAGATTTAATAGACAAAACTCGCGGCAACAACCTGGGTAGATGGTAGTGGCGGTGGATGAGTGTAATTTCCTTGAGAGACGTTCAATCTAGAAAGGAACAATGCAGATATGTATTTTCTGATAAAATAGGGTTGTTTTTTTCTTTTTTTGTACAAAGGAGTCACCGCTTATTAAGGCAACGAGGCCACTCGAGGATAAGGATTAATGAGTGTACACTGGTCAAGGGGAACATGCCAATCATCGTTAGTAGTGGAAATTTGGCAAATTGGATACTTTAAGGGGATGGTTCATGGTTCACGTTGGACTTTGAAACAACCATATTGTAGTCAGTTGGAAACCAGGAAATGGAACAGAGTTACACAAACGTGCAGTTCTAAGAAAGAAGTTTTGTTCATGGAATCTACGTTTAGGTTTAGGCGATGGGAAATTATTGGTAGTGGTTTCAGATAGATGGGTGTTTTTCGTTAAAGTCAGGCCAGGGAGGCATAGATTGGAGTTCAGACGAGCACTTGCCATGAAAATAATGATAAAGCAAAGACAGGCTTGCAACGTCTCTTCTGTAGGAAATGGGCACCAGGGAAGAGAAAAGGGTATCCCCCACTTAGCTACGAAGTCTATTTTGAACTCTGTCAAGGCAATATAAGCTGCTTCTAGCAGCTCCTGGCCAGATGTGGCAACAGTACTCCATCCTTGGACGCACTTTTCTCTTATACATGTAGAGAATTGCATCAGCAGTGAGGTATCTACTGGAACGGTAGAACGATCCCAACATTTTCACAGCAGCCCTGGCAACGGACTTGATGTACGTGTTTCATCTCAGGTCAGGAGTAAAGGTCCAGCTGAGAAGTTAAAAGTGAAAAGACAAGTAGAAAGTAAAAATGGCTGATTTTCTCTTTTTGTAAGAACGGGATCAACCATTTGCACACATCTAAGTATTCTAGAACTATTTTTCACCCCAAACAAGGTGCATTACCACGTATGAGCAAACGAGGTAGTCTAGTGGGTTCAGGTCAAGGGAGGAGGGGGGTTAGAAAGAAAACGTACAGCGTCGTAGCACACCTTCTGAAACCAAGCCTTTCATCCCAAACAAGGCGTATTACCACTTACACGTGAGGGGCTTGCTGAATCCACTGTGAAAAATTTCCCCCACTCTATATCTGTGCCTAAATCAAAACGCGGATTCCATGAACAAAGCTTCTTTCTTAGAACTGCACGCCTGTGGAACTCTGTTCCGTCTGCCTGCTTCCCTCCGGACTACAACTTGGATGTCTTCAAGTCCAATGTTAACAAATTCCTAATGAACCGCCCCCCCCTAATTAAACACTTCATCAAATCTCCACACTAACGTAATGTACTTGCAATAACCCTTATCCCTGAGTGGCTTCCGGGCCTTGATAAGTGGTGATCACTGTGTAAAAAAAAAAAAAAAAAAAAAAAAAATCTACAAGAAACTATGAGGGAAGTTGAGCAGCGAGATGTTTGTGTACATTATATTTAAACTTCTACAGGAAAACAGGAAATAGGGAGGAAATTCCAAAGTCTAGATGACTGGTGGGGGTGAGGGGGAGAAAATATTGAAGTAGAAAGGTTTTCAGTATCTAGGGACCTCAACATTGAAAGGGTAGGGTTTTGCTGCTTGGGTTAGTCGGGAATAATTACATCGAGGGGGGTACAAGTGCTAAGAGTTCATCAGAACACATTCCATTAAAGCATTTGTAAAACAAGCATATGAATGAAACATCGATAGTGCGGGCATATTAGATTGGAGATTCTTTGATAGACCCAATCTATTAGATCCCGCACTATCAAACAAGCTCCATCGTCTGTCCCATCGTCGCAATTTTGCATCCCTGTGCTTTACAAGTATTTTAATAGAATGTGTTCTGATAAACTCATTGCACTAGTATCTCCTCGACGTACATAAACCCAACAAACCCATTTAGCAGCAAAATCCCACCCCTTCATTCTAGAGATCCTTAAATGCCGGAAAGCCTTCTACTCTAATAGTTTCTTTAGAATTTTCTTCCTGCTTCATGCTTCCCTAACTGTACTGACATACATACATTTGTTTCGTATTCGATGTGAGTGGTTGTTCAAAATGCGTTTATCCAGTCTATATAATGTCAACATCTACTTTTGTCACTGACACAAACTATATATGCACACTGACAGCGAAGTAAAAGTCACAACACAGTTGATCTACAAAAATATATTACTCTTATTTCACATGGGCAAACCAGCTTTTTGGTGATAAATTATTATTTTTTATTTTGACGTTTCTGAAAGGCACGGGGTGCATGGATGTCGAATGTCGAGCGGTAAAGAAAAGGTGACGCAACCTCGCCCTCTCTAACCGACTGACTGCCTTTTCTCTGTAACGATTTCATTTATAAACACATTCTTTTCTTATTGGAATGTTTAATATTCCCTTTGTCTATTGTTTCAACCTTTTAACCGATATCTGCTCATATATTTCTGGGTCAAACTATGCATTTTGTTAAACAATGGGGGAAAGTCCCGAATTCTTCATATTGAATCTGCTTGCGCGTGTGTATCCCATTGAATGTATTTTTTCTTCCCGGGGTTGTTGGCTAATATCTAACAAGTTTAAATGTAACGCGAACAGACATCTCGCTCATCTCCTTGCGTACTTCCCTGCAAACATGGTCCCAAATAGTAGCCCCCTACGTCCAAGTGGCAATATGTCTTGTTAGCTTGATGCAAATGTTTGCCGATTTAAATTTCTATCTTGAAAATGAAAAACTACACGTTTTTGAAAATCTTCATAACAATAACGACATTTGGTCTCTATAGTTTGATTCCACCTGTCAACGAGTTTATAAATGCCTCGCTTGTAGAATTATTTAGTTTTTAATGTGACCTATCAACCTAACTCTTGTTCAATCTCCTCTCACGATGTTAACCTAAGGCCATCTAAATGGTTTTGCAATCCTCGAAATAAGTGATAATCCGAAGGAGTAAAGTCGGGTGAATATGCAAAATGGGCTAAAATTTCCCAACCAAAGATCTTTGGTCAGTAGTGCTCTGTGAGTACGAGCATTATCATGATGGAAGATGACCACTTTCTTTTGACTAAAGTAGGTAGTTTTCAGGTAAACTATGATGAGAATATTGCAGAAAAATATGACAGATGTTTTATAATCTGAAAAAAAAAAAAAAAACGAACGACGGTTTGAGATTCAGAATTATTTCTAAAACTATAGTTATATTATATTGTTTTCTGACTGTAAACACCAAAATTGTTATCTGTTTATTATAGTTGTTCCGCAACGATTTTTTTAGTTATAATATTCCGTAAATCACTAAACTAGTTCATTAGCAAGAAAAGTTTATTTAAAAAAAGCTGATGTCATAAATAAACAACAAGGATGCAGAGACCAAAATGTGGCAGAAATCATTAATTGAACAGATTTACATATGTACCTTTTCTTGCTGAAGCTATCGCATATCCATCAATATAGGTAAGAAAACTAACTTTACTTTATATATTAGACTAGTATGGGTGATCAGCGTTGCCCGGGTGTTTAGCGGTGTGTGCTGAGCAAAAAAAAAAAAAAGTAGTAGTAGGAAGGCAGGCTCGAATCCGTACCGCGAAGGAGGAAAAGAACGGTGAAAACGTGACGTCTTTGCTGTTACGATCACCGCCAAACCGGAAGTGACGTAGGTTTAAATTAAGGCTAGACAATCGAAAAGAGGGAATGACTTTCGAAAATATCGGCGAAAAAAGCGACCCCTCCCTGTAGAAAAGTTCCCAGTTGAGGGTGATTAAATGAATGTTTTTAGCCAATTTTTCGATTTTTGTCGCCTGAAGGGTCGAGCTTTAAAACGATACTAATCTTGTGAAAATCCGTCGTCTTTGTCGAAAGTTTTAGGCAGACATGCAAACATACATATATAGATTTATATATTTGTAGTTCAAATTTTCGACCCAAACAGATTAAAAAGCTTGCCCTATGTCTTTATGTAAAATTTCAAATGTTTAGACCAGAAATTGTCTGAGTAACTTGGTAGAGACCGCAGAGGTCAATTTTTTAAAACTTTGACCCCTATTATGACCCCTTAAGATTTGTTGTTTTGAGCTCAAATCAAGTTAAAGGTCAAATCGTTGAACTTTGACCCCTTGCCAAATTTCTGGCCGAAAACGGATTACAAAGATTTTCCCAAATCTCCATACTCTGTATATCAAATTTCGAGTCTGTAGACTGAAAATTGACAGAGTTATTGTGTAGAGAAATGTACACAGACAGACACACACACATACACAGACAGACAGACACTTTCACTTTTATAGATATATAGATTTACAACTCTCTCTCTCTCTCTCTCTCGCTCTCTCTCTCGCTCTCACACACACCCAACGCACATAACACACACTCAAAACAAACAAAAAGCGCTTGAGAGAACACAAACACATGGATTTCGAAAAATAGGCGCGGAAATATATCATTCTCGCACTCATTTGATTCTGCTTGGCAAACTCAACACTACGTGAATATAAAAACACGCGGTAGCATCAATGCCATGCAATAGTTGAATAATCAAGGAAAATTGTCTGTAGTTTAATTACGATATATATTTTTATAACCTACTATCTCGCTCTACTCATGTGTTGAAGTAAATACTGAAAATAGATATATTTTATGCAGATACATCAAACAACAACAACAACAACAACAACAACAACAACAACAACAACAACAACAATCTGAGATCTTGGAGAGGTTTATTGCCACCGAAATTCCAGTGGAGACGAATGGCCGCTGCTAGCGAGAAATCGAAGGTAAGCGACTGTTGCGATAATGCAAATTCATTTGCAAATATTATCAGAAGAGGGGGAAGAGCACTGTAAAACTGGGGCGACTTGTTGTCGCTCAGCTTTAAGAGAACACCACAGGCTGTTTTCAAGGAGAGATCTTTTATGACCTGTGTGAAAGCTCCTTGTAAGCCAATAATAATATATACATGAATATATATATATATATATATATATATATATATATATATATATATATATATATATATAGAGAGAGAGAGAGAGAGAGAGAGACCCCACTCTCTGTAGCCATAGTGGAAGATTTTGGACTGGAAGAGGCTTACCTGTTTTTAGTTTTCTCCGAAGCATTTCTGAAAATGTGTAACCAAATAATATTTTTTATACGCTTTTTATATTTTTCTGACACAGGTCAACTGAGGTTGAAAATGGTTAACGAAACTGTTAACGGTACACATCTTTTGTTTATGAAGCTATACCGATCAACCAAATAGGGGACCTTTTATTTTACTTTATATATAAGAAGACTAACTGGGATTGAATTAAGAGCAACAAATGTTCCACACTTCTAATACTTTTATTGTCATCGAAATCGGTGAAATCGCCTATTTTTCAATTAAATCGATTGATTGTCTACTCTAGTCGGGGACCCACTGCGATACTCCGGAAAGAAACTTCACATGCCTTCCCGCAGTGAATTAGCCCATAATACATGGTAGTCTATATTGAAGTGTAGAGAACCTAGTGTTGATTTTATAAAATTATTTTTATATAATAGTGGTTCAGTCGGGCTCTAAACAGAAAAAAATCATTTCGTACTCGCCTCTGTTTTATCAAAGAACTGTTGATTTTATATACCAGCCCATTCTGCTTGTGCAGTGATAAAACTTCTTCAATGCACTCGTGATATTAGTCTGTAGAAGATGTTAAGTTTAGTCAGAATCGAACTATCCATTCTTTAAATCGGATTTTCTTTTTCGATTATCGATGCTTTATATTAATCTGAGGCATTACGATAAACTTTCTAAAAACATTTCCAGACACATAAAATACATTTGTGTGAAATTAAAACAAATGTCAGTTCAGCCGTTTCGGAGCCCATAGGGAACGAACTATAAGTAGAGATATAATGTTATTTTCCACATATGCTTCTATTATAGATACAATTGGCTTTTTAGAGTGAAAAAATTAACCAGGAAATTGCAGCTTACTGCGGTTTTTTTTTTTTTTTTTTTTTTTTTTTTTTTTTTTAGTTTAAAACAATACACGGATTTTCTTTTTGGGAACAAGTAGAGACAACATTAACAATTATTAATAATTAGAATAAACTTAATAAACAATATTTAGCATGGACACCCCCCCCCAGAAAAAAACACAAAAAAAAAAGAAACAAAACAAAATATACACAAATTAAACAGCCAATGTAGCAGCAAATTCTGGGAACACCAACCTGAAAGTTGAAACAGTTGGAAATCACTCATATACTATACATTATGATCGTGTAATCCCTACAGCCACCTCCCTTGAAAATCCTGCTATAAAACCTGACATAGTTATATGGAATAAGTCAGAGAGTGTTGCAACATTGGTTGAAGTGAGTGTCCCTAATGATGGAGGTCTGAACAGCTGAAAGGGAAAAACAGACCGGATATCAAGGGCTCATGTATGATATGAAAAGAAACTGGAATCTTAGGCCAATATCAATCATATCAGTTATCATAGGTGCCACAGGGCGTATGAAGAAGAACCTGAAGTCCTACTTAACTAATATTCCTGGTGAACCAAGTGTACAAGAGATCCAGACAATTGCACTTAAGGGAACAGCGAGGATACTAAAATGTGCTCTCGGCTGGTTTCGGTGAAAAGCAGGACAATGTTGGCAGTTGGGTTTGGCTGCCCCATACCCAGCGTTACAGTCTTCAAAGGAAGAAAATTAAAAAAAAAAAAAAAAAAACAAACAAAAAAAACAACAACAACAAAAAACAAAAAGAATAAAAATTAGTTGATATCTGTATAATCTGCATTTTTTTGCTAAATGCAAATGTATTAAACCAACGGAATAATTTCAACCGATTTTAGCATTTTGTTAGTGACCGCAGAAAAATTTCCCAAATATATCACTCAAAAAAAAAAAAAAATAAATGAATAAATAAAAAAAATAAATAAAAAAAATAAATAAGAAACGTTTATTAAGGTCTCCAATTGCATCCAAAAATACTAATCAAAGAGAAAAAAAGCTGTTATAACAGCTTGGCCATCATCACAAGCTACGAACGAAATCTTAATATTTATATAAACACTATCAGCCACCCAAGAGAGCTTTATTCATTTTTATGAGGAGCTTTGCATTACCACTAATGGTATCTGGCGATTTCATATGCCACGGTATGCAAGTCATTGCAATCTCCGCGAATTGCTGAATAAATTAAACCTTACATTTTCCTATGCATGTGTTCATTTGTCCAATTCCATGAAGCGTTTTTCTTTCCTTTTTCTTTACGACTGACACACGCGTACACATGCGTGCACGCGCGTCCCCTCTCCTTACACGCCTAACTTCCATGCCGTGTCTTTTCTGCATTGTCGACCAACGTATATAACTGAGTTATGTATCCACCACATCCCATATATCTTGCCACCTTTGCTTGCCGTGCACGTGGCACAACTACAGATGGCAGTATCTGTTTTTGCCACTGTCTCTGACGCTACTGCCACCTCTGGTGGAATTCTTCACATGTTCGCTCCATTCGTCGGGCTTTTTGCTAGCAGCAAATAGACATAATTCTGTCTATCGACTGAGAACCCCCTCCCTTCCCTTTTAAAACTTCCTTAAATGTTCTTTCTTTTCTTTCCACATATCCTGTCCTTCTCCTTTCTCTGCATTTTGTGAATCGAGGTGCTAGAAAGGAAGCCTTCCTACTTTAAATACGCATGTGGAAGATTTCAACTTTACTTTTTCTCCCTAATTCTATGATTTCGTTTTTTTTTTATATCACTCTTAAAATTTAAATTGAATCATTGTAGTAATAAACAAAAGAAATGCTGTGAATAAAGACAGCAGTTTTATGGATTCAGTGATGTGAGTTCTTTCTGCAGAAATACGCGTCTTTTAAACCAACACACACACACATACATACATACATACATACATACACACACACACATATATATATATATATATATATATATATATATATATATACACTAGCAAAAGTACCTATCGTTGACTGGGTTCAAAAACAGCCTACAGAAAATGGATTCTGATTTATAAAAGTATGATAGGTTATGAAAAGGAAGGGTTGTAAAGAGATAGCTTCGAATTTGGGGGTATCAAAACCAAAGCAAAATATGATGAAAGTAAAAATAAAATAGATAAACCCCATAATTTATTATACCATACCGGTTCACACTAAAACACTTATCACAATATTCTGTGAATCTACTTTGTGGCATATTTCTATTCTATGGAGGTCAGGCGCGAACGAACACCCCATAATTTTATTATACCATATTTCTTTAAACTCAAACATAATTATCAAAGTATACTTACGCAGATAGATATGAAAAGTCTTTATTAAAGTTTGTGCCTATTTCCATTCTATCGAGACCAGGCGCGAACGCAGACCCCGCAATCTTATTATACCATCCCTATTTAAGTTAAAACATACTTATCAAAGTATTATTATGTACTTCTATATCAAAAACACTTGTAAACGTTTTTTTTAATTAAATTTTTTTTCATACTTTGTGGACCAGGCGCGTAAGCAGACCCCACAATTTTAATGAATCATCATTATGCTAGATCAAACATACCCATTCCTGTGTCTCGACACATCTTCTATCATTATATGCGATCAGTTTTCTATAATAGTCAACCATATAGGAGCCTATTCGTGACCAGACACACACACAGACGTTCAGCTTTATATTATACTAGCATTTCAGCCCGGCGTTGCCCGGGTGTTTGGATGTGTATGTTGAGCAAAAAAAAAAAAAAAGTGGTAGTAGGAACGCAGGCTCGAACCCGTACCCCGAAGGAGGAAAAGAACGAGGTAAAACCTAACGTTTATGCTGTTAGGACCACCGCCAAACCGGAAGCGAATTTTTTAAAATTAAGGCTAGACAATCTAAAGGAGAGGATATCTTTGAAAAATATCGGCGAGAAAAGTTCCTAGTTGAAGGGGAAGAGATGAATGTTTCTAGCCATTTTTTTTCGATATTTGTCGTATAAAAGGTCGAACTTTAAAACGATACTGATCTTGGTAAAATCCGTCGCCTCTATTGAAAGTTTAAGGCAGACATGCAAACATACATACATTTATATATTGGTATATATTGGTAACTAAAAATTTTCGACCCAAACTGATGAAAAAGCTTGCCCTATCTCTCAATATCCTTTATGTAAAATTTCAAATATTTAGACCAGAAATTGTTTGAGTAATTTGGAAGAGACCGCAGAGGTCAACTTTTTTAAAACTTTGACCCCTATTATGACCCCTTAAAATTTATTGTTTTGGACTCAAATCAAGTTATTAAGTTAGATCCATGTCCAAGGAACCTATATCTAAAATTTCAAGTGCGTAGACCCAAAATTGTCGGAGGAGTTTGCTAAAGTTCTCAAAGGTCAAATCGTTGAACTTTGACCCCTTAATCGCCAAATTTCTGTCCAAAAACCGATCACATCAATTTTCCCAAATCTCAGTACCCTATATATCAAATTTCGAGTCTGTAGACTAAAAATTGACAGCGTAGGGAAATGTACACAGAAACACACACACAGAGACAGAGAGAGAGAGAGAGAGAGAGACACGTTCACTTATATATATATATATATATATATATATATATATATATATATATATATATATATATATATATATATTAGCAGTAAGGTCTGACGTTGCCCGGAGTAGAATTAGGATCAACGAATGTTCTGCAATTCTAATACTTTTAGTGTCATCGAAATCGGTAAAATCGCCCATTTTTATGTCAAGTGTCATGGCTCAGTTGTGCTCTAAACAGAAACATTAATTTTGAACGCACCCCTGTCTTGTTAAAGAACCTACGTTTGATTTTAAACGCGAAGCTCTTCTGCTCATGTAGTGATAAAACTTCTCAAATGCACTTGTGATGGTAGGATGTATAAAAGTGTTAATTTTGATCAGAATCGAACTATTCTTTAGTCGGATTTTTCGATTCTCGATTTTCGATACTTATTGGAAATATTCTGATATAAAACATTTCTAAGAACACTTCCAGACAAATAAGGTACATTTATGCGAAATTTCATAAAATAGGCCCAGCCGTTTTGGAGTCCTTTGGAAACGGACCAAGTGCTTTTTATATCTATCTATCTATCTATCTATCTATCTATCTATCTATCTATCTATCTATCTATTACATAAAAGTAACTTTGTGTGTTAGAACAAAGTCCGATTTCCAAGTTAACACTTTCATACAATCTAACATCATAAGTGTATCTGTGAAATTTTATCACTGTACAAGCAGAAAGGCCCAATCTATAAAATCAACTGCAAATTCTTTTACAAGTCAAATGCGCGTTCGAAATGAATGTTTCTTTTAGTGCACAGTTGAACCATGATACATGACTTTTGTACGTTTAACTTTAATTCAAATGATTATGTAAAAATAATTTCATAAAATCAACACTTCTTTGATAAGACAGCGGGCGTTCGAAACGAATATTTCTGTTTAGAGCATAATTGAACCATAATAATTGATCTTTGCATTTTAAACTTTAAGTGAAGCCGACCACAATGTATTGTGTACTAAGTTACTGCGGGGAAGCATGTGAAGCTTCGGCCCGGTATATTGTGGGAGGATCCTCGACTAGAGCAGGCAATCAATCGATTTGACTAAACAAAATGGTTGATGTCACCGAATTCGATGACAATAGAAGTATGGCAGGATGGACCATTAGTTCACTCCCGAACAACGACAGGTCTCCTTGCTAATACATACATATATATATATATATATATATATATATATATATATATATATATATATATATAGTCATCCACATAATACTGTTTTGTTGTATCACAACTCATCAGTGCGACTAGACTAGCACCTTTCCCTAGCCAACCTAGAATCATAGCGTTGGTAGCCGACAGTTCTACCTATCGATCTACGGAAGCGGCGCCCGTAAATGACCTCAGCAAATATCCATTTCAAGAAAACATTCGTCCATCACTTTTATAGTGCTCAAGCCTCTTGTCTTTGTTTACAAACAAACAGCGAGCCTCGCATTTACAGCCAATTAAGTAGCTGGTGAGATCATTTACGACAGTGCTCTTCCCAAAGAGGACGACGTAAAATATATGTAGTCATCCACATGCGGTACTGTTTCGTTGTATCACAACTTATATATATATATATATATATATATATATATATATATATATATATATATATATATATATATATATATACACTAGTTCAGTCCGGCTTTGCTCGGACCTTATGTACTGTTCATAACTTTATGTGTATATGTATATATATATTAAAAAGTTTGACTCGTGTCCAGGCAGCCTACATCTAAAATTTCAAGTGTTTAGACACAAAATTGGCGGAGGAGTTTGGTAGAGTTTGCAAAGGTCAACTCTTTCAACTTTGACCTCTTGACAGCCAAACTTTCGCCCAAAAACTGATTAAAAAGCTTGCTGCATGTCTAAATATCCTTTATGTAAAATTTCAAATGTTCAGACCTAAAATTGGCTGAATAGTTTGCTAGAGACAACAAAGTTCAAATCTTTTGAACTTTGACCCCTTGGTAGCCAAATTAACGGCCGAAGACCGATTAAAAATCTTGTCCTATGTCTGCATACACTTGTAAAATTTCAAATGTAGAATTTCAAATGTTTAGACCAAAAATTGGCTGAGTAATTTGCTAGAGATCGCAGAAGTTACATTTTTTAAAACTTTGACCTCAATTTTGACCTCGTAACATCCATTGTTTTGGCTCAAATCAAATTAAAAAATTTGATCCATGTCTAAGTAACCTACATATAAAATTTCAAGCCAAGTACGTCTAAGGATGGAGTATTGCTGCCATATCTGGACAGGAGCTGCTGCAAACAGCCTATCCTGCCTTGACAGAGTGAAAAATAGACTTCGTAGCCTAGTGGGGGATGCCCTTTTCTCTTCCCTGCAACCTCTCTTCCACAGAAGAGACGTTGCAAGTCTTTGTTTTATCGTTATTTCCATGGGAAGTGCTCGCCCGAGCTCCAATCTCTGGTCCCCCCTCGCCAATCTTTCACGACAAACACTCGTCTAGCTGAAACCACTGTCAATAATTTTCTCCACTCTTTATCGTAGATTCCATGAACAAAGCTTCTTTCTTAGAAGTGCGCGTCTGTGGAAATCTCTTTTGTTTGCCTGTTTACCACCTGACTACAACTTGGATGTCTTCAAGTCTAACATAAACAAATTCCTGATAAACTGCCCCTTTAAGTAATCTACTTTATAAAATCTCCATTACTCACGATTACTACGATATTATCCCATTGATTACTGTACACGCAATAACCCTTATCTCCGAGTGGCCCCCGGGCCTTGATAAGTGGTGACTTCCATGTAAAAAAAATAGAAGAAAAGTGTTTAGACCCAAAATTGGCCGAGGAGTTTGGTAGAGTTTTCAAAGGTCAAATCGTTGAACTTTGACCCCTTGATAGCTAAATTTCTTGCCGAAAACGGATTAAAAAGATTTTCCCAAATCTCACTACCCCTTATGTTATGTCAAATCTCGAATCTGTAGACTGAAAATTGACAGAGTAGTTTGGTAGGGAAATGTACACACACACACACACACACACACATATATATATATATATATATTGAGAATAAGAATTATTTATCTTCCTCCCAAGACGATAAGATTAGACACAAGTTTTGAAAAGTGAGATTTGAAAAGTCAGCACCCTAGAAGAAGGGCACTGTGGCCGAACAAATATTACCTGGTGCGTCTCATGCGATTAGTAATAAACTAACCTCTTCTCAAAGGGCGAGAAGGCAAAACATTGGAAGATAGACTTATTAGAATTGCACTGGACCATACATCAGACAAATAGAGAAGAAGTTATTCTCCAAAATTGGCAGAGACCCTGGTCGTCACACCTTGCTCCGATTTTGTTATGAACTAACTCTGAAGAGTTCATGTTTCAGGTGAGGATTGATGATTTATATTTATTCGCAAACGACCCGTAACACAATGGAAAACATTGCTTAGTATAACCAGTTCGAAGTTATAGTTCCTCGAAAGCTGAAGGTTCAATCCTCAGTACCGATGATACTAAGAATGCAATTAAGAATTGTTTAAGATTTTGATCCGGCTACGGCTGAGAACAATCTTTCCCCGTGTATTAAATAGAACGTTTCGTTCAAAATTCCCTGCAGATTCCCAAGTTCAACATAAATGTTTTGTGAGTTTGATAAGAAGCACCCGAAGAAGGCCAGAAGTTACATCAGCCGAAACTTTGTGAGAATAACACTTAAAATGAAAATAATCCAAAGTAATGAGAAAGTCTATCCGAACTTTACGTTTTCATAGAACAATAAAAAAATAAAAGAGAAGAATGTTCAAACGGTCTAAATGGACGATGTTTGTTTAGTTCATATGTGTGTTGACTTAAGTGTGAATGAATTATGAATTCATAAGATTGTGCGTAAGTTGTCGCTATAGAACCGTCTTGTGTATTGTGACCAGGTGCCAGTAACCAAATGGCCGCGATTAAATTTAGTTTCCGCAGCAAGGATCAGTGGCACAGTGGATATAGTACTTGGTAAAATTCAGTTGCAAAAGTTACACTCTGGGAGGTTGAAGGTTCAGTCTTCAGTGCGGACGACCCAAAAATATAATTGCGAATTACTTAGGACTTCCACCCAGTCATGGCTGACGGAACGAGAGCATGTTACCCTCGTGAATTAAGTAAAGGGTTCCGTTTGAAATTCCGTGTGGATTCCCGAGTTCGGCATAAAGATTCCCGAGCTCGGCTGAAAGATTTCCGAGTTCGACAAGATACATCTGAAGAAAGTTGAATGTTACGTCGACCGAAACGTTGGGCAAATAACCCTCAAGATGAAAACCGCCCAAAGAATCCAAATAATACGAATTATTATTCATTAAACTTAGCTGAAATTTGCAATAAATCATCTTTAAAATTATTTGTCATATATTTTCAATCATCAAAAATTAACAGTTTGTAATATAATTAATATTTTTGTAGGTATCTGTCGATCAAGCTCCGACCTCTGTCCCATCACAGCAATGTTGCATCCCTGTGTCTGTTTTACAAGTACTTTGATGGAATGCGTTTTGATGAACTCATAGCACTTATACCATCTCGATTTACAAACTCCCGACTTACCCGACAAGCAACAAAATTCCACACCTTCATTATTGAAGTGCTTAGATGCCGGCAAGCTTTCTACTGTAATAGTTTCTTCCCTTGAACGTTCGAATTCCCATTTGAATTCCCTCCCTTTTTCTGCTCTCCTGACTGTACTAACCTGCTGAAGTTTGAATGTAATGTGAACAGACGTCTTGCTGCTCAACTCCCTACAGTTCCCTGTTAGATATGATTCCAAATAGTAGCCCTTATGTTTCAAGTGGCAATATTCCCTGTTTTTGGTAAAAAAGAGTAAAAAAAGAAAGTATCCAAGTTCACAAATAATGTATATTTTTTGCGTATTATTGGTAGTTGAAGAAAATATTTGAATCATTTCTTATTTTTATATAACCTTATGGTTGTAAGCCGATATCCTAATCATTTTTATGATCATAAGAAAATCTTGTCTAGACTTCAAATCACGCGTATCTGCCGTTTTTAATTCCATTATTTGAAATTCTCCAAAACAATTTAAGATTAAAAACACGCAGAAAATTCGTATATTTAATCTCATCATTGATAATTGTCAACTAACATCTTAATCGTAACTTACAGTAAAAAATTAAAAAAAAAATGATTGATTATTTTTTTTTTATTATTGTTGTAAGTTGTAAACATCTGTAAGAAGAATCTTTGTTTTTTTTTTTCATTTTTTCCCAAATTCTTTGATAAATTTATTTCCATTCGTTAATATCTTTATTTTAATTTTTTCGATTCTGTTTTTTTTTTTTTTTACATAGGTTTATTCTCAAGCTTTTCTTTCTAACATAAACTCTTCTAAAATGTTAGCTATTTTTTGTCTTCATTTTTATTGACAACGTATTTCTGCTATTCATACCCATGATAAAAATAATATAACGAGACTAAGAAGATAGATAGATAGATAGATAGATAGATAGAGAGAGAGAGAGAGAGAGAGAGAGGTGGGAGATGTTTACTTCAATGTATCAGGTTGGAAAGAAAGTAATGTTTTTTTTTACTTCATCACTTTGCAGCCTCCTAGGTAGTATACAGTTCTATATATTTGATGAATTGGTGTCTTAATATCTTGCTTTGATTTTTCGGATACAGTGATAAGTTGAAAAATATTAAGTTTAATTATTTCGGTCGTCAAAAAAATGGATATTAATGAGGAGCATCTGAGACATTGCATGCACTATAAATTAAAAAAAAAAAGGAAACTCAGCTACAGAAACGACGAGGAATATTAGAATTGTCTATGAGATAAATGTTTTGAATGATTGAAAACATCAATAGTGGTTTGCAAAATTTTATTCTGGAGACTTTAACCTGTCAGATTGGCCCTGTTCGCGAAAGTCAAAATCAATTGATGAAAACGTCATCAAAGATGCTCTGGAGGCCAATCCAAAGTTAATCAGCAGAGACTTAGCGCAACAATTCACTACTATATATAAATAAACGGCCATCTTTACTTAATAGGAAGGGTATAGTGTTTCAGCATGATAACGCGAGAACCCATATAGAAAGGGTCACTTAGGAAAGGGTCATGAGTTTCAATTGGAAAGCTTTGCCTCATCCGCCTTATTCACATGTTATTGCTCCATCCGACTACCATCTTTTGCGGCCCTTTCAGAATCACTTAAGAAATAAAAAAAGCTAGTTGATCGTTGGACAGGAGTCATAGTAAACGAGGAAAATTATTGTAAAGATAAAAAAATCCGAAATGTGAATGTTTCAGATGAAATAAATGCATTGGACAAAAATGACATTATTTTCTTTCCAATTCATTTTAATTCTCATCATTTGCACACAAATGTCAGATGAATAACGTACATACTACATAAGATTTGTTTCAGTGTAAGAAAATTATCCTTATACTAAATCTGACCTTTATTTAAAAAAAAAATTACGTACCGTTTTCATGTACTATTGATCATATAATTATTATTGGTTATGCATGAAAAACACAAAATTGTTAGCTTAAACAACATTTGTTCTCTTAACCTGCTTGGGTTGAGTGTCATCCTACCTTTTCGTATCCTCCAACAGTAGTTTGCCAACATGCCAAGGTTGTCGCCATTTTCACTAAGATTCTCCACAAAATTCTCGAAAGTGATAATTTTGAGAAAAAAAAAAAGAAATAGAAAAAAACAAACAAACATACAAAAAACAAAAACTGTACTTAATTCGACAAAAAGAAGGCTAATAATCTTCCGTGTTATTGTGCATATAAAAATGGCCACAGATGTCCTGTACTTTTATGAGTGTAGCACAATGTAATTTGTTTTTGATTCTATACATATTTATCGCTTAATGTCAGATGAATGTAAAGCTAAATCATCTACCCCTTACCACGATTCTCTATTAACGCTCTTAATTCATAGGATGTGACGTTGTACCACTAGAATGAACTCTTTGTTCTGATTGGTCAGTAAGATGACGGCGGAAGTTCAAATAGGACAATCTAGTATAGTATTAAATCTACACTTTTTATTTCAATTACAAAAATGATTTTTTTTTCAATATTCATTGTTAGTTCCTGGAATATATTATCTAAAACAGATATTTCCCACCATAATATTTCTTCAGTAAATTAAGTAACCAGTAACATTTTCAGTTTACAGAGTAAATGAAATATTTTAACCTTATTAAAGCAACTTAAAATGTAAAAATAAATATAATAATAAGCCTTCTTCCGTTCGTGAAACATTTATCAAGCAGCTTCACATCCTTTAAGATGAGAATTGTTTATTACGACACATTTATATTATTTGAGCAATACATTAATATCATTTGAATTATTCGAACTATTACGACACATTTATATTATCTGAGCAATCCGAACTATCACAATACATTAATATTATTTGAATTATTCGAACTATTACGATACATTTATATTATTTGAGCAATCCGAACTATTACAATACATTAATATCATTTGAATTATTCGAACTATTACGACACATTTATATTATTTGAGCAATCCGAACTATTACAATACATTAATATTAGTTGAATTATTCAAACTATTACGATGCCTTTATATAATTTGAATTAATCAGACTATTATAACACTATTATATTATTTGAATTAATACTATTACATAACATTTATTTTATTTGAATTATTCGAACTCTTACGATACATTTATATTATATGGATTATTCTATTACGATTATTAACATTATTGTCATTTGAATTGTTCGAACTATTACGATACATTTATATTATTTGAATTAATCGAACATTTACGACATGTTTAGATTATTTGAATTATTTTGACTATTTATATAGATATAATATTATATTATATATATACTTATATATATATAAGTACGATTATATTATGATACATTTATATTATTTGAATTAATCAAACTATTACGATATATATAGTGTTGTGTTTCATATATTAACATATTGTCCTGTTTAATATATTATTTTTTATTGTCTTTTTTATATATTTTTTATTGTTGTGATTTATATATTTTTTATTGTCGCGTTTTATATGTTTTTGTTGTGTTTAAATATTTGTTTATTATTGTTTTTAATATACCTTTAGTTATTGTATTGTTTTATATATTATTTTTAATTTTATGTTTAATATGTTAGTTTTTGTTTTTGTGTTGAATATATTATTTTTATCGTTTTTAATACATATTTTTTTTATTTTTGTGTTTAATATATTCTTTTTATCGTTGTGTTTAATATGCCATTTTTTGTTGTATTTAATATATTATTTTATAGTGTAATGTTTAATATATACTTTTTAGTATTACAATTAACATTGTATCTTTTATTGTTGTATTTATTATAGTTTTAGTTGTTCTGTTTCATATGATTTTTTATTGTTTTATGTAATTTTTATTGTTTTGTTTAATTTGTAATTTTTATTGTTGTGTTTTATATTATTTCCTATAGTTGTGTTCACTATATTATTTTATATTATGTTGTTTAATATGTTATTTTATTATTGTGTTTAATATGATAATATTATTGTTGTTTTTATATGTGATTTTTATGGTTGCGTTTAATGTTATTTAAATTGTTATGTTTAATAAGTGTTTTTAAAGGTGTGTTTAATATCTTTTTTATCGTTAAGATTAATATGTTGTGTCTAAAATGTTTTTTATATGTTATTTTTTCTTGTTATGTTCAATATGTTATTTTTTATTGTTGTGTTAAGATGTTATGTTTTATTGCAATTAATATATGATCTTTTTGTTGTATTTAATATGTTGTTGTTATTGCAATTAATGCTATATTTTATTGTTGTACTTAGTGTGTTATATTTTATTATTGTGTTTTATATGTTATTCTTCTTATTATTGTGTAATAATATGTTATCTTTTATTATTGTGTTGATATGTAATTTTTTATTGTTGCGATTCATTTCTGATCTTTTTTATTGTTGTGTTTAATATGTTATTTTTATTTCGATTTATATGTTTTTATTATCGTGGTTAATATGTTTTTATTATTGTGTTTAATATGTTTTTATTAATGTGTTTAATATGTTATTTTTTATTGTTGCAATTTATGTTATCTTTTATTGTTTTATAAGATGAAAAGAAACAGAAAAACACACCAGAAAAAGATCTGTAATAGAATTAATTTTCTTTCCTTATAGGCAAATATGAAAGATGACTTCCATAAGTTGAAGATTAATGTTAAGATTAGAGATGATGTTTCTTTCTTTTTATGTTTACTTTTACGTATTTTTGTCTGTACCACCCACTGCTAATTTCTTACGAAGTGGACACAGAGGCACATTAAAGTATATGTTCGCATATAGGCATCTTATTATCAATAATAACGCAATTTCATTCGAGCATTTCTTTCTTTTTATATATACACACAAACACTTATTCATATATATATATATATATATATATATATATATATATATATATATACACACATATACCTATTAATATCTGTATATATATATAAATAAATATATATAAATATATATATACTACTATCCGTATATATATATATATATATATATATATATATATATATATATATATATATATATTTGGTAAAACTGGTAATTAGTAAAAATCTGAAGAGACTGCTCGATACTATTGCAGAGCAAATATGTGTTTTATTTTTTTATTACCGTTTTATCTGTTTGGTTACATATGTTTCGGATGTTGGACCGTGTTTACAATCTAACAGCCTCTTCAGACCTTACAGAAATGGTTGGTTAGTATTAGGAAGAATTGTTTTTAGGAGGAATACGGGGGGGGGAGAAAGAAAAAGGAGGGTTTTTTTGGGGGTAGGAGATAATAGAGGGGGAAGGCGGGTAATGACAATATTTCAGTTTTTAAGTTTAAAGTATATTAGGTTGTATTGTATGTGTGGGGTAGCAGACTCAGGTAGGCTTGGGTGGAGATATGTGGATATAGGGAAGGGGAGGGAGGGGGAGAGGATGGTAAAGAGAAAAAAAGAAAAAAAGAGAGGTTAATGAGAGGAGGGGCGAAAAAGGAGTTTCAATATTTGTGTTTTAAAATTTTGACTACTTTTTTTCCCTGTTCGATAAGGTATATTAATTAGATGAGAGGGAGAGAGAGAGAGAGAGAGAGAGAGAGAGAGAGAGAGAGAGAGAGAGAGGGGGGATAGATGGGAGGAAAGAGAGGGAGACGGAGAGGGAAGGGGAGTAGTGTGGCTGTCATTTTTTGGCAGTTACAGAGTTACATTTACGGGTTTCGTGGTCGTTGTTTATTTCATAGTGGGTTGTTTTTGAACAATTAAAAGTTAATACAGACGTTGACGCACGCATAAGAGCGTATAATACATATACATGCATACTGCAGACCAATATGTAGACACATAGGCACACACATATAAAAACAATGCCTATGCAGATGTACATGGGTCTACATGCAGACATATACACACATACATAGGTGTGTCAAAAATTTCGTGAAAATAGTGAATAATTCCACCCCATTTTTCCAAGCTTATAACTCCTGGAAAAATGCAATTCAAGCCCTAATTTTTTTTCAATTAAAGGAGCAAGGACCAAGGTTTCATTAAAAAAAAAACAAACAAAAAAAAACAACGTGGTTTTTTTAAAAAAGGTTTTAAACTTCGGACTTTACAGGTAAATTTCTAAAAAACTACTTTTTTTTGTTTTAAATTTGAATATATTATTTATTGACCTTTTCTCTTCAATTTGTGAGTAAATTAATTATTTACTTTTCGGTGACTAAATTAATTATTATTAGACATTTCAAAATGGGAGGCGTGAATTATTCGACCCCCTGTCTTTCCAAGCTTATAACTCCTCGAAGCTCTAATTTTTTTTTTCAATTAAAGGAGCAAGGACCAAGGACCAAGGTTCCATTAAAAAAAAGAAGAAAAAACAAATAACGTGGTTTAAAAAAAAAGGCTTTAAACTTCAAACTTTACAGGTAAAATTCTAAAAAAAAAAACACTACGTTTTTTTTTTTTTTTAATTTGAATATATTATTTATTGACCTTTTCTCTTCAATTTGTGAGTAAATTAATTATTTACTTTTCGGTGACTAAATTAATTATTTACTTTTTAATGGACACTTGAAAATGGGGGGGGGGCTGAATTAAAAAAAAAAACGTTTGTCTAAAATATATTCGATTTATTGAAAAGAACATAAAATTTCACATTGACCCTGAAAATATCGTAAAAATAGAATCAATAGAAAAATTTTGATAGATTTTTAAAGTTTAAAAATTGAAAAATATTGAGTTCGGAAAATTCATTACTGTTTTAAAAAAATATTTCTATTATTTTTAAAACAACTTTAATAGTTTATTTTGGAAGTATAATCACTAAAGAAAATAAACAACCCACTTTTAACAGAGAAATTACGAGATTTTTATATTTTATTCGCAGTTTCGTGTTAGAGGTGTCAAAAATTCCTACAAAAATTCTGATACATGCAACTCTCGTACACATATATATATACTCGCATATATATATACAGATATTATTTATTTATTATTATTATTATTATTATTATTATTATTATTATTATTATTATTATTTATTTATCCTAATATATCCCTATATCCACATATCTCCACCCAAACCTACCTGAATCTGCTACACCTCCCACACACAATACAACCTAATATACTTTAAACTTAAAAACTGAAATATTGTCATTATCCGCCTTCCCCCTCTATTATTTCCTACCCCAAACCCCCCTCCTTTTTCTTTCTCTTTTTTCCCCGTATTCCTCCTAAAAACAATTCTTCCTAATACTAACTAACCATTTCTGTAAGGTCTGAAGAGGCAGTCAGATCGTAAACACGGTCCAACATCCGAAACATATGTAACCAAACAGATAAAACGGTAATAAAAAATGAAACACACACACACACACACACACACACACACACACACACACACACACACACACACACACACACACACACACACACACACACACATATATATATAGTATAAGTATTAATCCACTTTTAAGAAGCACGGGGACAATGTAATGCTTCTTAAAAGTGGATTAATGCTTTCTCTCATTTTTTGTAACCCCCTCTTTCTAATACAGGTCTGAATAATGAGAAAATCTGGATTTTTTAAACAAAAACTTTAAAATAACTCTTTCAGATTAAATTTTTTAAACTTCTTTCAGAATATAAAATATTTAAAATTTAATAAGGAACATCTTTCATATAGGTTCCATTAACAAATATTCAGTTACATATCGAGAAAAATAGAGATGAAAATTTCAAAAGTACTGTATAACTGGTTACGGTCAATAGTAGTCCTCGCCAGCGAAAGTCTTTGTTATTATTATTATTATTATTATTATTATTATTATTATTATTATTATTATTATTATTATTCAAAACATTCTGTGCCCTGTTCTTTCGCGCGAGGACTAATATATTATTAATATTAATATTAATATTATCTGTTTAAAACAGACAGAAGTTGTAGTACGTTGACTTAGAATGATTGCTTCAGCTGAAACGTTGTGAAAATAAAATCCTAGATAAATTCGAAATAATGCAAAGTCTATTAAAAAATAACGGTAATGGTAACGATAGATTTAGTTGCCTATGGCAAGGGTCCGTGGCGTTGTGGATAGAGTGCTTGTTAAAATTCAGTTGCAAAGTTGCACTCCTGGAGGTTGAAAGTTCAATCCTCAGTGTGGCCGACCCAATTACTTAGGATTTCTACCCAGTCATGGCTGAACACACAAGAGCATGCCACCCCGTGCAAAGTTCCGTGTAGATTCTCGAGTTCAACATAAAGATTCCCGAGTTCGATATAAATATTTCTGAGTACGACAGAAAGATTTCTATGTTTGACAATGTACACCTTAAGAAGGTCAGAGATTACATCGGCCGAAATGATTAACAGAATCCGTAAGAATCCAAATAATGCGAATTATTATCATCGATTAAACTTAGCCGGAATTTCCAATAAATCACTTAATGCTAAATTGATGGTTGAACATTGCTAAATGTGTGCCCATTTTGGCATTAAATACTAATCTCTATTACTCCCTATCAATCTCTAACTGTGCATCGGACGGATACCATAATACTTAATCACTGCACCTTATTATAACAAAGGCACATGAAAAATTTTAACCAGATCGATCCAGTAATCTCAGGTAACAGTGGAACGGACGAACAGACTAAGAGAAATCTAAAAATGATGTGTTGGTGCAAACTTCTTTTATTTTAATGCAAGTTTACCCATGGAGATTCTAAAAAACTACTACTACTATTACTACTAATACTACTGAAGATTTGTGTAATACATAAAGCCGAAATTATGCTATTCTATATTTGAAGTTTCTATTGTATTTTTATTAGTAATGGAGATTTGGTATCTGTTTGAAGAGCAAACTATACTATTACTTCTATGTTTGAGGTCCTTATTAAAAGAGATGGTATGCGTAAGGATAGATAATGTGAGCTATATTTCCTTTAATTTTATTACATGCAAAGAGGGCAACTAGTCGAAATACACACACACACACACACACACACACACACACACACACATATATATATATATATATATATATATATATATATAGTAATTTATAAAATATATATGGCGATTAAGCTACACTGAATATTCTGCGTTTCATCCACTATA
Organism: Euprymna scolopes; assembly: GCF_053919585.1. Classification (NCBI taxonomy): domain Eukaryota; kingdom Metazoa; phylum Mollusca; class Cephalopoda; order Sepiida; family Sepiolidae; genus Euprymna; species Euprymna scolopes. The sequence goes on from NC_136483.1 coordinate 73,737,500, forward strand.
GGATTCGTAAGCCTGACGAATCCTATAGTGGATGAAACGCAGAATATTCAGTGTAGCTTAATCGCCATATATATTTTATAAATTACTAACTAGCTCTACCTACGTATTGAGCACTTTTGAAGTAAATACTTAAAGTTTACGCATAAATCTATACTTTCGTATATTAAATTTATGTGAGTAAATGAAGTAGTTATATATATATATATATATATATATATATATATATATATATATATATATATATATATATATATATATATATATATATATATATATATATATATATAGGCTCCTTCAGTCGTTGACAGATTATGGATACCCACATAATAGGGGTGTCTGCACATGAAATCTTTGTGGCAGAAGATGCGCAATCTCAAACCACACCTCTCTTGAGTCAACCTTGTTATATACCCGTGGCAAGTGAAGTGTATGTACAGGACGACTGGAAACAAATGCCGAGATAAGCGGAGAGCACATACAGCGCCTAGAATCCCCAAATGGCCACCCATCTGGTACTAAACACGCTCAACGTGATGAGAACCAGTGTGTCAACGCGATTATGCCGTATGTGTTTTCTATTGTACATTTACTCAAGTCTATACTTTGAAGTATACTATTATTTCTATGGCTGAGGTCAATATTAAAAGGTATGCTATGCGTAAGGATAGCTAATGTGAACTATTACATGCAAATTTTATTACATGGAAAGAAGGCAATAGGGAGAGTTGAATCACTTCGTGAAAATTCGGATAACTCCGTAGTTTGTGATTATTTTTACAATAAATATGCTTCCAACATTTCAGTCTTATTTACGTGTGACAAAAGAAGTTTAAGGGTCATAATATGGCCACAAATTCCACTTTGAAAATTTAAATATTTCCGATTTGAATTTAATTTTGATCCGTAATAATTACACACCAAATAAACAATTTCCCTCCTTTTTAAGATTTTTTATTGCTGTATATATATATATATATATATATATATATATATATATATATATATATATATATATATATATATATATATATATATATTCCTCCTTTTTCTAATATCGTTTTTCCAATCATAATAACCACTTCTGTTAAAGTCTGACGGAGTTACTGGATCGTTGATATGATTCGGTAACCGAAACATGTGTAACTAAGCAGATAAAACGGTAATAAAATAAAAAATATATATTTGCTCTGCAATAGTATTGAGCACTTTCTTCAAATCTGTACTAATTACCATTTTTGCTATATATATATTGCATATATATATATATTGCATATATATATATATATTGCATATAAATACTATATATATATATATATATATATATATATATATATATATATATATATATATATATATATATATATCAGATACATATACATACACAGCACGTATATATAGCGTACGTGTGTGACTCACATATAATCTAGCTTTTCATCAATTCAATTAAAAGATCTTTATTTTGATAAAATAGCTGACATGCATTCCCTCGTTTCCTCCGGGGAGGAATCATTTATTTTTGAAAATATTATGAAATAAAACTGCGAATATCCAACACTTTTGCAACATAATTTATTTTTCTCTTGTCGATAATTAACAAAGAACTGTCGATTGACCGTTGGCAGTTTTTATCGCTCTCAACTCACTCGAGGCTAGAAGGAAACCGACTTCGCTTCAACGTAGACTCATTTTATCTACACGGTAGACATAAACTTGTGTGCCGGTCTATGGCAAACTATAGATTTTATAAGTGTTCAATACATTGTAACTGAAAAAAAAAATAAAATAAAATAAAAAATTGATAATTATATTCAGCAAACGTCACACAAAGTTTGGATGCCAGAAAAAGAAAAAAAAATATAAGAAAAAACAAACAAACATTTATTACATCTATATCTATAGAAGAGTTATTCGTACCCTGTTGGGTCACTACCACTATGACTATTTATGCGAATTTGATTTCATTAAAAAAATCAATAAACTGCGACATATCTTTTAAGACATTCTTCTTAGATAACTTAAAGTAATAAGTTGCTTTACTTCTGTATTATTACTAGCTTCATATACCCGGCATTGCCCGGTCGAAACATATTAGAGATTAGTCACATACTATTTATGATACATTGAATATCCTAACTTGTTACGAAAAATGACAACATGTTGGATTTAGGTAAGCATAACACACGTCCATCTTGATATATGAAAATCAGACATGAAGTAATTTTTATAGTTTAAACGGGAAATAACTCCCTTAGCTTAAATAAATGAGCTTACTTCCGGTTTTAAACGCAACTGTTCTCAGCTATTAATAATTGAAAAGAAATTAAAGTAAATACAAATTAAAAACAAATTAAATAAATAACTTCAAATAATATTTCTAAATAGAACAATTAAAACGATTCTATTATAACAAACAATTAGTGAAATCGAGTTAATTATTAAAATAGATTTTGTTTAATATAATATGCAAATGAGAGTATTCATTGAATGAAGATTTCTTTTGAATACATAAAAATCATGCTGGGCTAAAAGTGTATATAAGTCCGTTTTCAGTATGAAAATTAATTTGTGGAACAATGTGCTGTGAACAAACGGACAGACAAGAATACGACTTTATTATAATTCAAGCAAAGACGTCAGGGCGGCCTACAAAGTCTTATAATTGTATAAGATAAGACTAGCGAGGATACCCGGCGTTGTCCGGGTGTGAGGAATTGGAGGAGGGACTCAAACAACAGTGGGCAGCCCGGGGGGAGAGAGGTGTTAAATTTAAGTACCTTTTTTTTTTTAAATATAAAACATGTTAAGTTGTAATTGCTGTAATTGCTAGAGGTATTACCGTATGTGAATTTTTGATTAAAGAAAATAATCGGCGTTGTCCGAGTGTGAGGAATTGGAAAAAAAAAAAAAATTAATACCAAACACTTAGTTGAAATCAAACTTAGTTAAAAAAAAGTTTTATTTGAAGTTTTATTATTTTAAGTGACTTGAGTGAAGTTCAAATGTAATTTTTTTTTATTTCGACGAAGAAACAATCTTTGCTTAGTTTACGATTTTGTTTTTTCTATAATCAATTATAAAGTTTAATTAAAGTACCGTAATATTCTAGTTTTATATTGCAAAAATAATTGATATTTTAAAAAGATATACACACACGTACATTTTCCAATCTAATAAATAAACTTCTTTCCAGTTAAAAAAACATTAAAAAATTTACGTGTGGGTTTTGAACCTACAGTCCACGTCATTAAAAAAAAAAAAAAAAAAAAAAAATCCAAAACAAACAAACAAAAAAAAAACACGTACATTTTCAAGTCTTATAAAATTCCTTGCCGTTAATGAAAAAAATTAAGAAATGTACATGCGGAGTTTGAACCTACAGACCACGTCATGCAAAACAAAAACAAAAGAAAACCTCCAAAAAAAAAACACAAAACAAAAACAAAAACAAAAAAACGCTATCAACTTACCCACAGTAGAATTTTCACCGTCCTTTGTTCTATCATTATTGCTAAGCGACAACATGGAAAAATAGCTTTACCGATGATAGATAAATTAAAATAATGGTTTCGATTATCGGTAATTATCGGGGGTATTCTGAGACAAAACTTAACTAAGCTCATTCCTAGACTTATACACTAAAGTTCTGTAAATTTTAAAGAAAACCTGTTCAGCCGTTTTGGAGTCTATAAGGAACGAACTCACACACTCAGACAAAGTCGCATCTATATAATTGTAGAGAAGAGATTACTTGTATTTGTATTCACTAGAAGTTCTCACACAGACCATTATCCGAGATTAATCTGTAGTGGAACAAGATGAAAGGATGAGATTTAGAAACAACGACGACTTCCTTTAATTACTCGTACAAGTATTATTATTTTATTGTGTAGATAGTGATAACAGCGCAAATATGACCACAATACATTTTTACTTATGAATGAAGTCTACCGTTTGTAAAAAGTTTGAATGCCAAACATGATTTAATTTTTAATTTCCTCAACTCGTGCAATTACAACCTATTCATCTCATAGAAGGCATTTGGCGACAAGAGTGGCGAGATGTCTATGATATCGATTAGATTAGCCTGAGCTTTAAAACCCATGTTTGCAAAAACATTGAGTACGAGGTTTCGTTTTTTTAATGTGTCGGGAAAACGGAAATTAGTGGCGCCACATAAGTATTAACGGCGTTTATAAGAACTATGCAACTAAAGGCAACAATTCATCATATGGTCATTATTAAACCGGAAGTTGCTAGCGGATTGTGTCTGCATGTGCGAGCTTCTGCTGATACAACAATTTCACGAATCAGTTTCCTACAACTCTCTGACAACCACCAGTGGTGTTCCCTGGAATCTGGATGACAAGTCTCTCCAGATTTCCTGTACTCACCATCTCTTTCGATAACATTTGCAAGTCTTTTTGCGTTATGGAAACAGCCGTTTGCCATTGACCTCGGTGGTAACCACCATTGATCTTTACTGGAATCCGGGTGGCAACAAGACTCCTCAGGGTCCCAGTCCGTTTCGTACTCATCCAGTGATGATTTGGTCAGTGCTTTCTCTCATACATCCTCCTTAACCATTCATAGCTAGTTGGTGTGGCGCCAGTATGATATGCCGACACTACGATATTTTGAGGGGTGGGTGGGACGCAGTAATTTAGAATTTTGCAGTTTCAGTTTTTTATTACAGTTTCCATATGGCCGTTTGTACTTAATGTGAGCTAGTTTTTGCATTCGAGGGGGTTACTTAAGATTTCAGTTGTTTTCACCGTCTGTTGTATAATTTCAGCCTTCCCGTTGATTCAAATTTTTCCTAATCTTTGGAATTCCATGTTTGTTGAAACTATTCATAGTATTCTTACAGTTATTGTTATTATATTGATTTTCTTTATATTCCATGTTCCTTTCAGTTCTATGGAAAATTGTGTGTTTCGTTTTTCCATCCTTTAATCTTCATCCTGTGGTCTGCTGGGACGGCAAAATCTACAATTTATCAGTTTCGTTCCTTTTTTGTTAATTATTATGAGTTCCGGTTTCCTTGCTTGGATGAGCTTATCTATTTGTATCTCCATGTCCCAACGGATTTTGGAGTTTTCATTTTCCAGTACTGTCTCCAATTGACGACTTCTTCTTCTTCTTCTTCTTCTTCTTCTTCTTCTTCTTCTTCTTCTTCTTCTTCTTCTTCTTCTCATCATCATCATCATCATCATCATCATCATCATCATCATCATCATCATCATCATTATTATTCCATAATAGTTTCAACGTTTGGATATTTTTAGTTGGATTCTTTTTCCTTGAACATCAGGTCAATTCCTTTGACTTTGAACATTCAAGCTGTACCTTAAAATTTTTGCCGTTCCTAACAGAAAGTCTTTTGAAAAATTAGAAATAAACTTGTCTCATCAATTTGATTAAGCCATTTATGGTGGCTTTTCGTTATGGTTCTAGACATTCCAATTATAATGGAAATCAGGACTTTGCTTTTACATTTCTACAGTTTAACTAATTCCCATTTCAGATCTTATATATATTTTCATGTTCTTTCTTATCCACTCTGGTATCGTATCTCATTTTGCATTCTGGTATCAAAAGTGCATGCTATGTCAATGATTGAGCAAATTCTCTTGTTTTTGTTTAAAAAAATGTTATGTTTGTAATGTTCCTTATCATTTTGAAGTTTGTCGCTTCCTGTATCACTTCTCATTGTGGTCCAATTCATAGAGTTTCCAGTGTAGCATCTGCGCCACTTTGTTATGTCTCCATATATATTCAGATAACGTGCATTCTGATATAATATGCACTAATGTTTCTTCCCTTTCATTACACAATTTGCAAATCAGTGATTCTACAGTTTTGTCAATGTAGCATTTGATAGACCTAGCGCAAGTGGCTTGTTTCTGGGCTGCCATTAAATTGCGTTCATTAACAGGGTGCTTTTCTTCTTCTTCTTCTTTTCTTCTTCTTCTTTTCTTCTTTACTTGCCTCCGCACGAGGGCAAACTTAGACGCAAGTTCGATTTTTAATGTGGGGAAAATCCAGTTCCCCCAAAAGGAGCACTCTAGATAGAGGTCAAAAAGGTGAAGTGTAGTATCAGAACAGATACTCACTAGGAATTCTCACATAGGTTATCATGAATGATGGTTCACTGATAATAATCGGTGGTCTTCCCTGGAATGACAAGTTACCCTAGATTTCCACTACTTTACCCCTCTTTCGATAACCATACCAAATGAGTTTAAATTATCGCAATAGTTAATATAGTTAATATAGTTAGTTCTAATCACATTGTTTTGTGCGCCTGTTAATAGTAATTCCGTTTCTCTGTTTAAGTGTCTATTTGGTAGCCATGTCCAGATGTTTTTCTGAGTCTCTTCTCTTGTCATTTTTATAAATCATCTATGTACCTGTATATCGTTCCATTTTTCTTTTCTTTTTATCTGTTTATTTCTCGTTTCGTTGCTTTTGTACTGTTGACGTTGTCTCTTGCTGCAGTGGTTATCCTATCTGTACTTTGGTCTATGTATTTTCAGTCCTTTTTATATAGCAACCATACAGTCTTCTATAATTGCAAGTTCTCTTCCGCCTTTTTCCTTTTCAAGTACTCAGTCAATTTTATCCTTATGGCGTAGTGCATTGAGTATGGTCATTAGTTTCCTAATATACTGTTGTATCGGGGTCCATATTAAAAGAGATATGATGGGGCATTCATAACCAAAACGAAGAATATGTTGCATACGGAACATTCACATTGGAGAGACGGCAGACATGTATATAACAATGATGAGGGAGGAGATACATTTATACGTATTACTGTTCTTTTTCACAGAGGAGGAGAGAGGGTGATCAGTTCTTTTAACACAGGAGGGGAACAATCATTGCTTATGACGGAGAAGGGGACACATTATTTGAAAGAGGATTTATACAAAGTTCATTAAAGATGATTACACATTATCTTCAATTGTTGAGTGACGACACGAAGACAAACAGTTATAAAAATCGATGATGTTCTTTATTTCCATTTGACCGGTCGAAATGATAATTACGTCAGGAATTCACATTGGTTCTACATGGTTAAATGTTCTCCCTTCGCTTCTAAAGGGTCCCTCCTCTGACTGCCTTTGCTGACTGCTCGAACCTGTCTGCCCGACTGCCCTCCGTCTTACTACTCACCTTAATCTGCTAAAACTCCTATATAGAAAAATTCCCTTTCTGCTATTACGTCATATATATGGCTCTAAACGTGATCGACTCACGTGGCTTAAACATACGTGGCTCGGCACATGTTCCCAAAACACACTTCTGCAGACAAAGAATGCTCACTGACCTATTTTCCAACCTAACTTATTTTAAATATATTTTAAAATTATATTGTTCATTATTTTTTTAGCTGACCTTTTTTAATTCAATTTCCATAAAAAAATGAAAATTCAATTTTTTTTACAAACAGACAATTTCTAAACTATTTTATATGAAATTTAACAATAGCCAAATTCTACATTCCATTTTCTGAATCTATCTCTGAACCTTGCTTACAAAGTTCGAGTATCGGCTTATCCTAATCTCATTTTCCACTTATCTAAAGTTCTTCTTACTTACAGTAAAAGGGGACAGCACTTTTTCCTGTAACACTATTGGTAAACCGATCTAAGTTCTTCCTTGGTGCAGTCCATGAATGGACTAAAATATCTTACTAGTGATACTGTCCAGACGTTGATTCTTTTTATTTGATTTCTACTTAACTTCTAAAAGTTTTTCTATTCTTCTTATGTATCTTTTTTCCAATTTTCTCTTTTAGTCTTTTTGATTCTATAGTGTCGTCTTCCAGAAATCCCAAATATTTATAAGGATCATGTTCTTCAAGTGCCTTCATCATCTCTTGAATGGGTATATCTATGGCCACTAATATCTTTAGATTTCCCCTATTTTATTTATAGCAGTGTACACTTTCCCAATCCTAGATAAAGATTCTGTGTTTATCAGGTTTTCCACATCCTTTTTTGCAAATAGTTTCATATCGTCCATATACATGAGGTGGCATCTCCTTTGTTCTGTGTCGTTAAACTTGTATCCAACATCACATTTCCTAATTATATTGCTGAGTGGCATGATGAACAAAGTGATATTAAAAAGTATTCTTAGAATATACCTTTCTGTACTTTTATCTCAGTCAGATGTTATCCAGCAGACCTTTTCAGTCTCAGGATTTCCATTATTTCTAAATAAGGAGGCGATCTTTTCGGGTATTTTATACATCTTTAAAAACTCAATGATCAATGCTTGAGGAATTCTGTTGTAGGATTTCTTGTAGTTTTTTCTCCTGTTTTTTTACTTCCACCGGGATCTTCTGATCTATATATAAGAGGCAATGTGTTCTCTCTTTTTCCTTTCCAGCATCTTTTTCTGCTACTCAGGGAATAATACCCGATTATTTATTAGGTAGTGGTTAATCTGTTCTCCTTGTTGTGCAGTTAGCATTTTCAATATAGTTGGTAAACAGGTTATAGATCTGTAGTTGCTTGAAATCGCCACCTTTTCAGTATTTTTTGCATTAATGTAGCTCTTCGTTTGATAATCCAATCTGGTATGTCCGTTTTATAGACATATTTTCTTTGTATTAGTCTTTCATGCCATGTTTGTTTAAAAAACACAAGATGGCAGTTTGAAACCCATCTAACGTTGTATCAGATGACTCTTTTTGTTAGAGGCTTCTTTTCTCTGATTATTAATTTTAAAGTGAGGTTTTCGTGTTTTTGACTTACCGTTATTCTAATCTTTCTTAAGTACCTTTCATTTTATTTTGTTTTTAACACTGAGTCAGCTTTTACTGATATTTGATCGTCTCTGATGAGCAGCCAAATAGACTAAAAATAATGTTTTCCACCATAGACTGCGAAATGCGCGTTAGACAGCAAAGAAAAAATATAGACCTTACTTACCCAACAAGAAATTATGATAACGTACTGATTTTTTCCTTTGGTCATCAGATTGTAACCAATAAGTAGTGAGCCTATGAGAGAAGTCGATTATAAAAATAAAAAAGAAAATATGAGAACGTAATATATATTTATACATGGATTGCAGAAGATCACATAGTCCTTTACAGGACCTAACAACAGAGGCTTGGGCGTCTACAAAAGACGGCCACGTACTGGTCTTTTTTTGTCGGTTTCGAAACTGACAGTACCAATGCTGCTCTTATTTTCTGTAATACACACACAATATATCTATTTCTGTGGAAATCTGATTTTTTCAATAATATTTCAATATTTTTATAATACTAATCCTTAATTTATGAGGCTCAATTTAATTACAGAGCATATAACAAATAAATGACAAAAGATATAATATAATATGTATATAAAATTAATAAATATATTAAATTGTAAGTAGTTAACATCATAAAATTTAGTATATAGACTTTTATCATTTGTTAAACAAAGCGGTTAGAGCACTGTACAAGTGGTGGATAGATGTTTATTTAAATAGACAATATTTTATTTAAATAGTTTTTAGAATATTAGGTAGTGGAATGGAGTAAGATTGGAGAGGAGGTTATTCTATTTTCTTTTTCCTCGCCCCGTTTTCCATCTTATTTTAGTCGAGTGAATTTCCGCTATGGTTCATTTCTTTACAATTATTTTAAAATTTTGCCAATCGAATAAAGTATAATGATATAAAGACAATATTTTTCGGCATAGGTTACGAGACGCGCGTAAGGCAAGAATGAAGAAAACACATAAGCATTCGCCAAAATAGAAATAAAAAATAAACAAAAAATTATGATTGTGGAATGAATTTTATTTTGATAATTGAAATGCAATCCACTAGTATGTATACTCTAAAGCTGGAAATATAACTTCATTGAGCTTGTTGGTTGTTAGTTGTTTTTTTTTTGTGTTACGGCATATCAACCCTTTTCAGGTTATTTAATGCCGAATCCAAAGATTTTGAAGAAATATTTTTTAATAGAATATATTTTTTGTTTTCAAGTCGGTTTCTATTCAACCCATAGTTGGGACCCTATCACTCCGGGTCAGAGTGGACCTGGGAGCAATGGAAAATAAAGGGTGGCTCCACACTCCCCAAAGCCCACAAGCTGGAGCCTCACCACTGGATATAGTTTATGGTCAGATCCAGGACCATCTTTGAGATTGTTATTTGAAACAATGTGGACGATATTTTAAGAGGTATATACCCTAAATATATTTTTAATATAAACTCAAGAATTATATTTATATATACTGTAATAGTTATTAATAAGTATTAACAAATTATTATACCCGCAGACATTAGTGTTTCATGTTTATGCCATCATCAGTGTAAGAAGTAATAATTACTACTGGTCGAGAGATTCCAACCCAGTCAGGAAGTCATTCTTGACTTCGTAATCTAGCGTCTATCTTCTAGGCCACTGACAGTTATAACACGAACGGAAAGATAATTAAGTGTCTACAGGTCATGTCGGCGGGCATTCAGCTAGCAGTCAGAAAAGGTATTCAACGACAGAAAGTCAGAACGATGTTTTTCCGCTAAAATTGCTCGCTTTTTTCTTAATCCCTAAAGAGGGACCAACTTTAATTTCTTAAAGGGACTATTATTACGAAGTACCCCTGTCTGTTTGTTTATTTATTCATAATTTGATAAGTAGATACAAACGATACACTGTTTCACAAATAAATTTTCATCCTGCCCCCCTTTATACATTTTCATCCTGCCCCGGACTTTATACATTTTTATTCCAGCATGATTTTTGTGCATACTATTTATTCCAATGAAATCTTCATTAAAGAAATTGCCTCATTTACATATTACATTAGATAAAATCTATTTTAATAATTAGCTCTGTGTTATTAATGGTTACAAGTAACTGAATTGTTTTTATTGTTCCGTTTAGGAATCCTATTTAAAGTTAATTTATTTAGTTCATTTATAATTCAATTTAATTTATTTTTAATTATTATAAGTCGACCTCAGTTGCCTTTAAAAACGGAAGTAATCTTTACTTATTCAAAATATGAAAGTTATTTCACCGTTTTATTTTCAGAGATGAACGTGAATGTGTTTTAGGCTTCTATAAATCCAACAATTTCAGATAAATCGTAACAAGTTCGGATATTCGGTGTATCTTATAGTATGTGACTAGACGTACCCCGGCAATATGTTTCGACCTGACAACGTCGAGTATAAACAGCTAGTATATATATATATATATATATATATATATATATATATATATATATATATATATATATATATATATATAGAGAGAGAGAGAGAGAGAGAGAGAGAGAGAGAGAGACAGAGAGAGAGGGCGCCCCCGCGAGAGGCATGATCATAACCATTCTTTGAAACAGCTAAATATTTCCATCCAAATTTCCAAGCTGACTTTGATATGAAAATGATGAAACTTGTACCTTTTGTTCTTTGATTGTTTTTATAGAAAACGAAAGTTTTCTGATAAAACTGAATGTGTGAAGATTATCTCGGCTTTTTTTTTTTCTGTTTCTTCCCTAATAAATTTGACACCTTTTGTTGCACAACATAAGACTCTCATTCACAACGATGAACGACAAAACTGCAATCTCAATTGAACCCCAACAAAAGTATAATTAGGTTCGACACTGTTTCGGAATTCTTCAGATGAGGATCGATAATTTGTTCCATTTCGATCTTTCGAACTACCATTCTCGTCCTAGTTCTTACATTCAGGTGCATCTTTTTGAATATAGAAAATTTCTAGTTAGACACATCACAGTCCTTCTTTCAGTATGTGAAGAGACCGTCATCAAAGACAAAACAAAAACAAGCAAACAAACAAAACACAAACAAAACCCCCCAAAAACCCAAAATACTAAACAAAACAAAAAACAAAAACAAAACAAATAAGCAAAAAAAAAGAACAAAAACAAAAAACAAACAAAAAACAACAAAAACAAAAACAAAAAACAACTCCCCCAAAAACAAAAAACAATAATATGTATGCCATCAGAATGTAACGTAGTACACACATTTACACATGCGGCCCACACGTTGTAGCAGTCTACGTCGCAAAGGAAACCCAGACAAAGAATAACTCGAACTCACTTTTTCGTGCAGGAACGACATTCATTTCCAGATTCTCCTGAAACACGTGACTTCTCGTTAGGGCCGTGACGTCACCCACGCCTCTAACGTAATCTCGAAGGGCATCCACGTCTCTAACGTAATCGTATTCTCTAACATAACATAATCTCTCGCCTATTTTTAGTATTTTTCCTTACAGTGAAGTCATTTCGCATTTCGTATGTATTTGCATATGCACGTCCGCGCTATGTTACAACAAAACTATTCAAAAGTAATTTCACTCTTTGGCCTAGGGTTAGGGTAAGGGTTATGGCTACCAGATCAGGCTGTCTGAAGATACTGAGATACCTGGCATAAAACGCTTCAAATATTGATGTTATTTCATTTTTTTTTGTTTACCTTTGCCAAACGAAACCATGCTCTGTAAAACCATAAAAAAAATCCTCGACAAAACAATCAACGAATAAAAAATTTAGACACAAAGAAGAGAAAGCCTTTTCGCAAAATTATTGGATTTGCCATTAACTAACCCCAAAATGATTGATATTCCGTAAAACAAAACAACCAAACTAAACTAAATAATTCTCTGAAAACGCCTAATGCTTAATACAGATAACACCAAAAAAACCAAGAATAGTTTAAAATAAGAATATATGTGCGCCATTAAGTCCTAAAAAATGAAAAAAAAATCAGAAAAAAATGGCTGACAATAGATAAAGAGAAAATATGAATCACCTGACCTGGTAAGACAAAATAAATTATACGACGAGAACGGTGGAGAGTATAACTTCGTCAAGAATAAGTACAAATGTTTGACTATGTTGACCTATTATGGAATCGGGAAACGAATATCTATAAATAGTAGATTGAAATACAACAACGGCCATGACATATCTGTTAAGAATATCTTGTCGCATAACTAAAAATAACAAATATCTTCATTTCTATATTATCTTAATAGATGATAAAAAAGTAATTAAAGTGTTATTTTGCTTATTTGAATTTACATATGTGTTTATGGTGTGTATGAACGCACTATTCAGCCTGATGATTTTCCGTTGCAATGAAACATGGATGTCTCTGTGTATCCTGTTTGACATAGATATACTACTACTACTACTACTACTACTACTACTACTACTACTGATTTACGAATTGTGAACTACTGAAGTAAATAATAAATATATGCATACTATATTATTTCATCTTATAATATGCATGTACACACATAAAATAATAAATTACACATAGGATATATATATATATATATATATATATATATATATATATATATATAATTATTACTATAATTATTTTTTAATGCCTATATATATTATGTCTGGATCTTTGTATCTTTTGATGAACATATTAACTGTCTCTGATGAGTTTGGTGTTTGTACGCTATTCAACGAAACATATGTAAGACAAAATAAAATATTATGGAAGAAAAATATAAACATTTATTTGACTTTGGAATGTAAACTACTCACACACACACACACACATACACACACACACACACACACACACATATATATATATTATAGTTCATGTAGGTATTTAATTATTTAATTACTAGCGGGGCGTACCCAGCGTTGCCCGGTGTTTGGAGGTGTGAGTGTTAAAAAGAGGCGTAAAAGAAGAAAAAAAGAAGTTTTGGTCGGAAGGTCGGATTGAACCCCGAAGCCTTGAGGCGAAGGTGGAAATGAAAAGGAAAAAAAGCCAGTCACCTAACCATCTGTGCCACGATGGAGAGGAACTGATAATAGCGTTATATGAAGGTTTATGAAGCGCAATGAACAGGCGCGAGGAAGTCTGACCTGCAAGACAAAGCATTCGAGGACATACACAAGAAGAAGCGAACATACATTTTTGCTTTTATATTTATAGATGCCCTCCTGGTTTAGCTAATATATAACGGGAGTAAATTTTCTGTAAATGCAGACAGCGGACTTTATTTTGTAAACGAAATAAACTCGTAATGATTTATGTGTAATTTGTTCTGTTAGTATCCAATCTGGCGAAGAAATTAAACTGTATTTGCACCCCCCGGTAAGCAAAAGGACCCAAATATGTATAATGTTATTTTTATATGTTAGTCATGCATAATGTAACCCTAATTATCGTGAATTCCCGTCAAACATTGATTGGGCGAGACCGACAGTCATCGTTGTCAGCCGCAGAGTACACAAACAAACAAACAAACAAACAAACAAACAAACAAACAAACAAACAAACAAAACGAAGTGGAATGAATGCAAATATAAAAAAACTCCCAGAAAACGTATCGTGTAAAATGCAATCATGTTTATTTTATTTTGTTTTTGTTTTTTTTGTTTTCTGCAATAAAATCAAAGAAACCAGACAAACAGGAAAAAAGTACAAATGGGAAGAAAAGAAATAAATAAAACCAGAAAACTGACTGTATACAACGAATAAATGTTTGATATATTTTATTCATAATTTTTTTATTGTTGGTTTGTTTTATGCAAATAAAGTATTTTTTAACCGTATGATTGTTAGGTGTAAGTATAACGGTTTGTTATGTGTTTTATTTTATTTTCTTTTTTGTATTGTTTTCTTTGTTGTCGCGTTTTACCAGTTGGAATATCGTCTGGCTCCATATCGATAACGTAATAGTAACTGGGCCTATGAAACTACCGTAAATTCAATGTACAGAAATAAATAATGAATGAGTAACTAATCCGAAAATAAGAAGGCAGCCATCCCCCTATAACGTATAAAATCACTGAAAACATAATAGAAGGAAAATACAGTAAATAAAATATATAAATTGAGTAATCGTTTGAACATTTGAAGAACGCTGGCGGCTGACTGTTATAGTTTGTTGTAAAACCTTGAATCCAAGGTTAGTTCGTTTCGTTTAAGTAATCTTTCGTATCGCAGCCTCCCCCAAAAGGTAAAAAAACGAAAAAAAGAAAAAGAGGGGAAAAGAAGAAGAAATAAAAGAAACGGTATAAGTAACCCATGTAATAGATGCAATCGAAAGTTGCGTTTCACCCGACGGTTAAATGGCATTCCATTTTTTTTAAGCAACTAAGAACTCCAACCGGTGTTTCCTCCCAAATTCTCATGTGGACGTATCCGCAACGGTGTTAAGTTGTCGGAGTATGAACGTAATAAAGAGAAAAGATTTTACCACTTCCATTGATTCTTACAGGTTTTGGCGGTGAACTCTCACCAGAAAAAATATAGGAATGTACGGTTATCGAGGAAGTGTAAGGGTAATAGGCCTATAGCACACCTCAGATAATGTGCTGCAGTTTGTGCACATTACATTTGCACGAAATGTCTTGAGTTGTAATCCTATTAAGGTCAAACTCAGAGGGGAAAATGACTTCATTTAATTTATATAGAGATTATAGTAAAAATAATTATATATATATATATATATATATATATATATATAATTATTTTGTTTTATTATAGTTATTGCATTATTGTTATTTTCTAGATGTAAATCCAATGAAACATCAGTGTTTCTAAAATAGTGATCAATAGCAGATAGAGTCTTATTATAGTATAACGTTTTACATTTATACGGACATTATTAGCTACATATGTGCATACATATTCTGGCTCCAATCTTAATCGAAATCGATCTTCCTTAGTAAGTTGATACGAAGGCCCGAGGAAGCTAGATTTCGAACCAGATTGCAGCAGAAAAATGTATGCACATATGTAGTGAATAATTTTTGTATAAATGAAGAACTTTATACTATACATTCCCCCTCTCTCTCTCTTTATATATATATATATATATATATATATATATATATATATATATATATACACATTGGTTCTATCAATTTTATTTATATAAATGTATATTAGACTGAAAACATTTTTGAGCAAATATAAAATTTTATCTACTAAAAATAAAAGTAAAAATATGTATCTATATTCTATTTTATCTGTTTTTATGATTGATTTATTATCTAGCAAAAAAAACTCCGTTTTAAATTTTTTTTAGTTGATATATTCAAAGTTAAAAATTGTATTTTCTATTTGAAAGATATAATCAATTTTTCACAATCTTGACTTTTTCATCTTCCATTTTTCTTTCTTTTTCTTTTTATTTTGTCTTTAATTCAACTTGCACCTTCGTAAAATACACCTCGTAGATGCTACAAGGTGTATCATCAACTCTGAATTCGTTTTCCCTATAAAGTTTAGTTATTTTTTTTATACCATTAAGCCAGCTCTACCAGCAATCCAAGCATTAAAAATATGCTTCCTCCTCGAATGCGATGTCGGCTATTCATCACATATTTCTAGATTTGTTAATTATCAAACCTACGTCAATGAAGTAAAGTTATTGTTGTGGCACGGAAGGGATACTAAGGAAGACTCGAATACAGATATAGTTTATAAAAAAGTTATTTGCATTTACGAAAAAGACAGAATATAGATAACAAGAGTTGTAGTACTTAATGCAAATATGGCGTATTACGAATGACTCTCTAGAGTGATTCCTCTCGGTATATTTATGAAGTTAGGAAAGGTCATATATTATGGATGCGTGAGTCCCCACAACACCTTCTCCTAAACCTTTTTGCACCCTAGAAAGCTGTTAATATCTTTTCTGCTTCGGGTCAATAATTAGTGGGTCGGTGAATTTTCTCTTTCTGTCCGACCATTGCTGTTCTGATATTGGTTGTTGGGATGAGTCAAGATCAAACGTCTCAAAAATAGCGTCGATCGGCTCTTCCACTACGGGTAATGTGTCGTTCGTATCATTTGACCGAAGTTTTTTTTAATGGTTTTGGTGGTGTTGATGAATATGTCCCGGGTCTTGTATAATATAGTATAATATATATATCGCCAATCCTTTACAATGAGAGTTAAGAGTTGATATTAATTTTGCTTTTTCCTTAAAGCTTCAACATATTTTTGTTTGTGTTTCGAAATAATTTTCTTTTAATGCTTCCAGATTTTCTTTTATTTTCTGCTTACTTTTTAATTGTTCTCCTCATAGCCGCGTTATTTTCAAGTTTACTAATAAAAATAATTCGGCAATAAAATTAATTTTTAATTAATTAATTAATTTTTCGGTATTATTTGCAGATACTATGCCTTTAACAAAATAGAGGCATTCAAAATCATCTGGCGTTAGGTGAAACCCAGTACAATGCTTGTTTACGACTGACGTGGCCGCTAAATAATCTTTGTCTTCTCGCTTAACCAAATTTAAATATTCTACCTTTTGCGGAACAGCAAAATATTGGGACTGAAAATTTTGATAGTTACTGTACGGTTCCTTTGAACTCCAGGTCCGTGTTATTTTAGGTAGGATGTAGTCTACAAATCTGCAGTGTACAGTAGTTCATAACTTTCGTAAAAGTAGTCAAACAATTTTTTTTCTTTCAAGCCAGTCTTCGTAATTGACGTTACAAATGGCTTCATACATTCTAAAGTAAGCGTTGGACGTTTTGTCTTCATTGGGGAAAGTTCTCCATATATCGCTTGCTCAACCTTGACTTTCTTTCCTTCTCCTCCTTTTTATTTCCCACTAGCAATCGGTGCCCGGCGTTGCCCAGGTGTTTTGAGGTTAATGCTGAGAAAAAAAAACGGTCAATTTTTTTAAACTTTGACCCCTATTATGACCTCTTAACATTTATTGTTTAGGGATCAAGTAAAGTTAATAAGTTAGATCCATGTCCAAGGAATCTATATATAAAATATCACGTGTTCAGACCTTAAATTGTAGGAGGAGTTTGGTAGAGTTCTCAAAGGTCTAGTTGTTGAATATTGACCACTTAATCGCCAAATTTCTGTCGAAAACCTATCACATCGATTTCCCAAATCTCAGTACCCTGTATATCAAATTTCGAATCTGTAGGCTTAAAATTGACAGAGTTTTAGCGTAGGGAAATGCACACAGACGCACAGACACACACAGACACTATCACTTATACATATATATAAACATGAACATCATATATATAAGGATAATAGTACGCCATATATATAACAAAATACCAGTATTTACTGAAGTGAAAGGAAACCCCAGGGGAACTTTACCCAAAAATAAATCTATATTTTTTTGTGTGTATTGATAGTCTGGTACTTATACAGTTTAGTGACGACATTAAAAAATGGAAATATTGAAAAAAAATTTTATTGTACGTAACTGTTATAGACTGAAGTTCTCCGAAAAAAAATTCACTTCATTTGATCAAGTAGTTTTTTTTTTACAGCGAAAAACAATGATTTATCACGGCTACGTCAACGTGGCCATTTTGGAAATGTTATTGCAGGCCCAGGAATTCCCCAAGGGCAGGTAACTGCCGCACATAGCAGAATACCTCCATTTTAGGCCAATCTAGCCCTTTCCCCCCCCCACCAGAATGAGATTTTTTTTTTTTTTTTTGCGAAGACAGATGCCATGTTTGGAGTGTTTTTTGTTTTTTTTAATTTGTAACAGAAGTAAATAAACGAAGTTTCGAAGTTATCCATGCGTGTCCAACTGGGCATGTTTCGAAAATAATCTCGTATAAAAATTCATCAATTCTTTGCATTCTTCAATTTCTTTGCATATTCAATAGTATTCTTATTTAAAAAAAAAAAATACGCAAAAAAATTCCAGATTTATAAAAAAAAAAAAACGTAAAAAAATTGCAGATGTGTTGTGCGCATCTCAATATGGCGAGAAAAAAAAAGGCTAGATTGCGAAATTTGGCATAAAATGGAGGTATTCTGCTAGGTACATTTCCAAAATGGCCACGTTGACGTCGTCGTGATAAATAATTGTTTTTCGCTGTAAGAACAAACTACTTGATCAAATGAAGTGAAATTTTTTCTCGGAGAACTTCAGTCTATAACAGTTACGTACAATAAAATGTTTGTTTCAATATTTCCATTTTTTAATGTCGTCACTAAACTGTATAAGTATCGATAGTCTTATCAACACCCCTTTTTTCTATTTATTTAAAAAGAAAATACAACTTTATACAAATTCCCTATTAGTTTTTTTTTTCGGTTCTCTTATACGATGATCATCTTTATTTAACTATTACGTGTAATTATATTCATACAGATATTCTATATGATTTACATTTGCGTAATATTTGCGTAGAAATGAAGAAAATAAAATTTACTGTGTATTTATCGTGTTGCCATAACAACGTGACGTAGCCAAGGACGGTAGTGGACGTGAGTGTGTGTGCGTGTGTGCGCGTGTTTTCGTGCTGTATTGTTTGTAGTAGTAGTAGTACTAATAATCTGTCCAGCGTTTGCTTTCTGAATGGCGGACGTTGAGTCGGAGGTTCGATTTTTAGATTGTAAGTTAGTTTCGTATTTTTCTAATTTGTAAATGGCAAGTTAGGAAAAAATTAAACCCTTCCAAGATGGACAATAAATAAGACCAAAATATTTTATGGTAAAGTTAAGAGCGTAAGAACTATACTTTTTTAGGAGATGTGATTATTGGATTAACCAATCAGAAATCGTCTGTGGCACACACATCTCTGTTTTTATAGATATATAGATTTTTGTTTGATTCTTCTCTTTCTTTTGTTTGTTTCTTTTTCTTAGCACCTCCATTCGTTAATCGTAAAATTTATCTTGTAAATGCTATCAAGTCGATAATAAGCGATCAGCTTCATTTACTCAGATTTTGAGACTTTAAATCATGAAACTCGTTCCACCAACAACCCAAGCATTTCTCCAAAGAAGAAAAAGAGAAAAATTGATTTTAGTATATGGGTTATATTTTTGAAAGAGAATTGGGATAAATAAAATAAATTATTTATGTGTTGACTTTTATTTTAAGTATATCTACTTAAAATGATTTAGTAGTGCTCATCTCTATAAATAAAACAGTGCATGTATGTGTGTCTGTCTGCGTGCAAATATTTAACCGATGAACTTTTAAACTACTGGTCACATAACACTGAAATTAACAGAAAATAGTAATCATACACCAAGGATGGTTTATAACGAGTAAAATCCTTGTTTCGATGGATGAATTTCGTGTACAGAAATATATCGGAAAGTTGAAATATAAAATGTTCATTTCAACTTTTCGACATTTTTTTAATTGCATTTTCACCACAAATAAGGCACAGTGCCACTTTGATGTAGGAGGCTACTATCTGGGACATAATTTGTAGGGATAATACGTAGAAAGTGAGCAGCAAAATGTCTGTTTACATTAGACTTGAACATCTGCATATCAGTACAGTCCGGGAAAAAGGAACTCGGGATGTAAATTCCAAAGTCTAGCAATCCTAGGGAAGGAACTCTTAGAGTAGAAGGCTTTCTTACAGCTAGGGATTTTTACTGTGTAGGGGTGGGATTTTGTTGCTTGGCGGGTTCGTCGGGGGTATTTACGTCGAGGGGGTAAAGGAGCGTCTAAAACAGGTAGAAGGATGCGACATTTCGTCGATGGGACAGCAATTGAAGCCTAGCCGATAGTGTGGGACGGACTAGGTTAGCGACTCTCTTTTGAACCCTGTCGAAGAGGTAGAGACTAGTAGCAGATGCACCAGCCCAAATGTGACAATAATACTCCATACATGGGCGAATAGTGGCATTGTAGATATACAGGATGATCTCAGGCGTAAGTAACTTTCTAGCATGAGAAAGGGAGCCCATCTTCTTTGTAGCATCCTAAGCAATGCTCTCAATGTATCTGTTCCAACTCATGTTCCCTGTTAACGTTCAGCCGAGGAGTTTGAACGAAGTACTTTCAGGTAATCTATCATTAATCATGACTATTAGTGATTGAGCAGGCTTCTTGTGGTTATTAAAGGAAAAAAAGCTTAATCTTGGCAGCATCCAATTTTGCCCCATTCCGTTACAGACTGGAGATTTTCCTCTAGGGTTTCTTGCCTTAGACATGTGTTCATACGTTTTCCCCTCTGCCTGTTATAGAGCCTGGTATTACCAGCAAATATATCCATCTCAGATATAATTTTATCAGGGAGGTCGTTTATGAATATCAGGAATAATACAGAATCAATGATCGACTCCTGAGGTACACCTGCATTTATATCATATGGCTTGGACGTACGACCATCGAAGGCAATAGGATTTTATTATGTTAAGTATTCGTCAAGTGATACTATATGATCTTATTTTCCCGAGAAGACCATCGTGCCATACCTTGTCAAAAGCCTTAGATATATCTAGGGCTTCTGCCCTACCTTTCCCTGCTTTGTCCAAAATCCATATTGTTAGGCCAGACAGAAGTTTAGCAACTGTAAGGTGGTGGACTAGAGTTTGAATAATTATGGACTCCAAAAATTTGGCGAAAAGAGAGAGGAGGCTAATGGGGCGATAATTTTACGGGTCAGTGTTTTTTCACAAGAGTTCTTGTAAACTGGTATCACAAGAGCAGTTTTTCAACAGTTAGGAAAGCAAGATTCGTTAAGGTCTCTGTTGAACAATTTGTTGATTGCCCATTATTTACTACACTGCTGTAGATTTCCCAGAAATCACGAGTTCCTAATTTCTGCGATTCAATGCGTTTTCTGATGGTTTCTGTGTATTATATCTTAGCTGTCGCTATTTTTTTTTACAATTACTTCTACCTTCTATAAACTTGTGTGTTTGTACTGGACTTATGTAAGCTAAATCTGCAGTATGCTTGCTGCCTTTGAGCAATGGCAGCTACACAAGTAGAAGTAAACCATTAGGGAGAGTGGGATTTGCTATAGAACTTCCGTGTTAGAACATGTAATTTAATTGCCGTTTTGAACCATTCAGTGGTTTCATTTTCGCACTGTTTGCAGGAAGAGAACATATATTTATCCATGGGCGTCTCTGATAAGATCCCTGATGGCTTCCCAGTCAGCCCTCTTGTAGTAACTTGTCGTTTTGACAATGCCTTTTCAGAGTTGGGTCGAAAGTTTAAGGTGATATTTATTATTATCACAGCGTGATCCACATTCCCAAGTGGGCTATGGCAATTTGTTGCACAATCATCGAGATCTGTAGTCAGAAATAGATCTAGAAATGAGGCTTGTTAATCTTGCTGATCTGGGAAACGGGTCGAAAACGTAACCGTCTGTAATAGGGAATGAGATATAGAGAAACTATATGTTATGCTACCAGCTGCGTCTGTGTAAATAGAGAAACTAACCCAATTGCTGTGGTGGGCATGAAGTCACAAAATACATGTACTTGCGCAATAGTATCAAGGGAGAGTGCTGTATCTAGACTGTCAGAAACTTGGTTGATTAGGGTACAGTCCTGGGTTGAGGGAGAGCGGCAGAGAAAATATAAGTCGACTAAAGCTATGTTGCAGATTAAGTTTAAAGTACATAAAGGCCTGGTCATCTGATTCTAGGTTTGTTTCTTTAGTAAAAGGGAGGGTGTTTCGAATATAGACTCCAAGTTCGCGCATATGTCGTTTTGAGTCCTTACGGCGAAGTGGAAAATAACCAGTCATGTTAAAGATGTTAGGGGGGATGAAAGAGTGTAAATTAGTTTCATTTAGCGCCAAAATATCCGAGAAGTTTGCTAGGAGAAATGATTCAATATTATCTTATTTAATTCTAAGCCCGTGGATATTCGTGAATGCAAGCCTCAAGAGAGGAAGCAGGTTGGTTTTGTTTGAGTTTACACCTGGTTTGATCAGAAGTTTTGATTAAAATGTCATATTATTTTATTTTAAAGTTTCAGTTTTAGGGTAAGAAGTTCTTGATAAAGTGGTTGTGTAGAATACAAAACATGCAACACAAGTACCATCAGCCGATTCTTCATCTACAGGATTGTGGCCCCGTGAAAGCTCACCGGAAATGGGTGCAGGATCCCTTTCAATGCGTGACATGGCACTAAAACCATCCCGATATTATACAACTGATGTAGCAGCCGCTTTAAGCGCTACCAAAGAGTTAGGGCTGCGGTCAGTCGTCGGCATACAGCAGCCAGACAAACTGTCAAACTTGTACCCTCAACCCGTCAGACAAAAAGCAACCCAATTCGATTGCATTGGCATACATGGCACTAAAGCACACCCAAGATGCCCAGTTATAGGGGATAAGAATGTGGTAGGAGTGGGAACGGCATTCATTGCCCTAGTCAGGAAACAAGATCAACCATTGGGTGTTTCTGTCGAGTCCCTATAATAGCACCTCTATGCCTGGCTAATAGGTAAAGAAGGAGTATGAAAGCCGGGCGATAGGCATAGTCTATCTTCTTAAGCAGGTTAGGTTTGCAAACCAGTGATTTGTTCGAGTGACCAGCTCTAGGAAGGTCGTCAACCAGGACTGAAGAGGACCTTCCCCTCTTTATTTAGTGCCAAGACCTATGAGGTAAGTAGCACAGGTGTAGCCTCAGTTAGTTTTTCTTTTCCTAGACGGATGACCTGAATAGATTTACAGGTCTATCAGCACCGAGAGGGTTAGCCCCGCACCTGGGTCCTAAACCTGGTAGTTCTGCGTAGTCATGATTAATTTACTACTAAAGGTTAAATACTAAAAAGTTACACTCCTCAAAATAATATAAAAGGATATTACTATGCTTTTCGACTTTTCAGTTATTGTAAGTACAATACGTTAGTGTGGATATTTAAAGTATCTACTTAAGGGGGCGGTTCATCAGGAATTTGTTTACGTTGGACTTGAAGACATCCAAATTGTAGTCAGGAGGGAAGCAGGCAGACGGAACAGAGTTCCACAGGCGTGCAGTTCTAAGAAAGAAGCTTTGTTCATGGAATCTACGTTTGGATTTAGACATAGATAAAGAGTGGGGAAAGTTTTTGATAGTGGATTCAGCTAGACGGGTGTTTTTCGTAAAAGATTGGCAAGGGGGACCAGAGATTTGAGTTCAGACGAGCACCTGCCATGGAAATAACGATAAAACAAAGATAGGCTTGCAACGTCTCTTCTGTGTGAGAGAGAGGTTGCAGGGAAGAGAAAAGGGCATCCCCCACTAAGCCACGAAGTCTATTTTGTACTCTGTCAAGGCAGGATATGCTGTTTTTAGCAGCTCCTGTCCAGATGTGGCAGCAGTATTCCATCCTTGGGCGTACTTGGCTTTTATATAGATAGAGAATTGTATCAGTAGTGAGATATCTTCTGGAGCGGTAGAAGGATCCCACCACCTTTCCAGCGACCTTGGCAACAGACTTGATGTACGTGTTCCATTTCAGATCAGGAGTGAAGGTCAAGTCCAGAAGCTTGTCAAAACATGGGGCTTCTCCTAGACGAGAGCCATCCATTTCAATTGATGCCAGATGGGGATCAGAGCGTTGATGATGTAAAGATAGGAGTTTGGTTTTAGATGCATTAAAGGTAACCAGCCACATCTTCCCCACTGAACCACTCGTTCGAAATCAGAGGAGAGAGAATCAGAGAGAGCTTTGTCATTTACAGCCTTTGATGTGCTGCCGTAGATGGTCGTGACTTCAGCGATACGTATTTACAAATCCAAGTGCAAAAGGCAAAGCCAAACTTCTCTGAATAAACACACACACAGGAGTCTATACAAATTAGAAAGGCTTGCGTTCGGGAGTAAATGTGCGCCGACCATTTTCCAACAAATCATGAATATCATACACAACAGTTTCGACTTCGCAAGAGCCTACTTGGACGTCAGCAAATCCCCAGAACAGCATGGGAAGCATATTCATAGCGTTTTTGAAAGAATCCCAGAATATGGATTTAAAGTCAAAGAATTAAAGTGCGATGATTTTTTTTATGAATCTGTTTAGATATCTCGGTCATGTTATTGATAAAATAGAAGACGACCTGATCCCAAAAGGGCTACAGCCATTGTAGACACCCCGGCCCTTGATAATGTACAAGTTTTTCAAAACTTCCTAGGATTGGTAAACTACTATCAAGTTTTCATCAAGAATCTTCACGACCTCAGCAAACGAATAACGAATTATTAAATAAAGAAAAAGTTTTGAAATGGACTCCCGTTTGTCAGGTGTTCGAAACATTAAAGAGGAATTAACATCAGACCTTTTTCTGACACACCACGATCCAAATTTAGATATAATATTAGCGATCGACGCCACTTCACAGGCCACTTCATACGACATTAGAGAATGTATATTACGCAAAATGCCCGACGGTACTAAAAAGCCAATCGCACATGCTTTAAGAACGCTGTTATCCACCGAGACAATATTCATAAATTGAAAAAGAAGTTCTAGATATCAATTTCGAAAGATGACGAAATAAGCCATTCTTTTTTTTTCAATAATGCACATAATATTAAAACGGTTGACACGTTTACGAAGAAACTAAAATTCATTGTGGTCAATTTAATTTCATAATTAATTTACTTTTAAAATAGGATCTTCTAAGTTCTTTTTAGTACTTTTACACAATGTATTTTTGATTTCAGAAAATAGTCGATCAATATCAAATAAAAAAAATTGTAAGTCACTTAAATACGGGAAACACATACATACGTAGACACACTAGTGATCACACTATCTTATTAATATAGAGATGATGAATGAAAATACCATAAAAATCTGTAGCGACTGAATCGCCAAGTGATTCTGATGAGCGCTAAAAAAAATCAAAAGGTTTATTGCTTACTCTTTCTTTTTTCCGCTCTGTTTGAATTCGTTTTCTTCGTCACTTATAAAAGTAAGTAGGTTTCACAGGAACGTGATAAATCAAAATCTTTTTAAACCAATGAAAATCGTTTCAAACACCAAAAGTAACACTTCTACGTGAAAATAATAAGCAAACGCGAATTTAGAAACTCTTATAAGAACAGTAATAAAACGAGATTTTCGCGAGATGACACCGGCCGTCCTCATCTCGAACAGTGCACCAAGAACGTGTGCTTACACCCATGTACCTTTGGCCGGGGGAAGCAGAGTACAAAGAAATCTTCAATTACTCACATACACATTGCCTTTATCTCGCGAACACATTCTTACACGCTAGCGAGTCAGGCTAACAGAAACGAATTGTTACTTACAGCGAAACGCATATTAACAGAACAAGGTAAACCAACGCACACACACAGTGTCACGTTGCCAAATATTCACAGACGTATATTAGTTACACACGTATATTCATACTATGAATATAATGACCTACACATTTCTACGCCTTGTGAATACTAACCCAATTTCTTCACGAAATACGTGTTTGTATAAATGATTGCAAGTAATAGTTTTATGCTAATCTTTTGTATACCCACACACACTTTAAGAAGAATAAGGTAAAGCAACATACACACACAGTGCCACGCTAACAAATTCTTACATACGTATATTACTTACACGCGCATATTCACGACATGAACATATTGACCTGCACATTTCTAGGCTTTGTTACTGCTGACCCAACTTTCTTTACCAAACATGAATTTGCAAACATGAACACTACTGAAAATAGCTTTTGTTTCATAAAATTTTAGATATGAAGATGTTTTGTTATAAAATGTTGTTTTCCTCAATTATGCATTCATATATATATATATATATATATATATATATATATATATATATATATATATATATATATATACAGCCACTCTGATGAGTCGTAGACGACGAAACACGTGTCAGTGGATAATTACATTTTAAAAATAATATATATATATATATATATATATATATATATATATATATAAATTTATTTATACAAACATATGTGCATACATGTTTCTGTAATCACCCGTGCTAGGGAGATTACGTCTTCAGGCCAAGAATTACCCTCGAAAACTGACATTTAAAGGCACAAAAAACATTTCCTTATTTCGTTTACAAAATTAGAATATTGTCACCTAATATGGGTGGTGGTTTATGTGTAGGGGAGGATAAGTAAGGTCTTTGAACCATCGATTCCTCACAGGCTTTTATCTTTTCATATCTTAACATCTTATTTTTTTATTCCCTTTTATATTCTTTTTTATGTATCTCATCTTTTGGTTTTGCGTTATAAAGTACTTGAGAAATGCGACATTTTATATATATATATATATATATATATATATATATATATATATATATATATATATATATAAATACATGTATATTTATATTTTCATTTTCTTCCTTCGATAAAACAACTTTTAGATCCAATTTATATTAAACATCGATGTGTTCTTTTGGGGGGAAATTCCCTAATACACTATCGTCGTTCCCAAACGATCCTACCATGGGCAGGGACTACACCACATGTCTTTGACCAAAGAAAACTGTAACAAGGTGTTTGGTGCATTTTTTCAAGTCTATACAATATCGAAAGAATTAATAACTTATCTTACTATAGGAATATGTTAGTCTTATAAAAGTAGGAGGCCACGTGTATGCAATAAAAAAAAAATGTGGCATCCCTTGAAAGAAAAAAGTAAAGGGGAAGAGGAAAGAAAGGAAAGAAAGAAAAGTAAACATATTAGAAAAACGGAAACAAAGAAAACGCATGTTTGAATAAGCGAGGCGACATATTGGTTTAGGAAAAAGAGGGGGGCGTAACATGAACAACTTGACCCAGGGCCAAATTTCAGCCTATTAACCCATAACCATAAAAATTGTTAGCCTTCTTGTTCAGAAATTATGTCAAACAACGAGAAAACAGTTAGATACGGAAAATTGAGACAATCTAAATAAAAGTTCTGAGGTCTGGTCAGTACGGAAAACAACATATATTGTTCATTTGGCCTTTTTATTCTTATTTCTTTTGGCAATTTTCCCAATGTTCGTAGCCTTTCAGCGATTTTCTGATTGTTTTAAAATGTCCTTTGGGACTCTGAAAAATTTGGCCCAATTTCAAACAATGATCTTTTTTGGTTTTCACATTTATTTCTGTGAACAGACGACAACAGAGAATGAGCTTATCAGCAGACATGCGGAGTCGGATTAAAAGATTCGACTCCTAACTTCAGAGTCGGGTTTAAAATACATTGCTTGAAAATGAGTGGTAAGCACGGGTGTGGAGGCGGAGTAAACGAGCTGGAGTCAGACTTTTTAAAGTCCGAGTCGAGCGTTTTAGCTACCAATTCTTTTATTGTATATCCTTTAAAAATAGCTTTATAATAATTTGGTTCAATTATATCATAATATTAAATTTAACCGTGAAAACCTAATTTAGATGAAATAAAAAGCAATTTGGTTAAAAAATCAGCACAGTTTATAGCAAATAAATACAGCAAAAAAAAAAAAAAAAAAAAATGGAAAGTCAAAAACCCCAGGGCAACACCGAGTAGGGACTAATGAAGAAAAAAAAAGCATCATTTTAACTCTTGACCTGAAATTAGAAAAAAAAAATACTTACATCAGATCCGTTACGAATGTTGGTAGAAAAATTGTTGGATCAATCTACCGCCCCAGAAAATATTTCACTCCCGATGCAATTCTCTACCTATAGAAAAATAGAAATGTTTTATCCAATGCCAGTAGACGCAGATTAAACGTGAATAAATTCCGCGGAATCTTTCACGTTTTTTCTAATGGCCGGAAATACTTGATGCTTCGTCAAGGCTGTCAAGAGTATTTTTTATCCTGACGCCATCACTAGATGGGTTGCCTACCACGGCTTAAGAGAGGCCCATCTACGCCCGAGAGAAGAGTAGACCACGCCAGTTTCCCAACCTGGTATTTTTACCTCAAGGTACATATACAGCACCTCGCCTTCCCAGGTACTGGCCAGACTCAATGTTGCTTAATTTTGGTGATCTGGCGAGAATCGGTGTGTCAATGTAATTGTGCCGTATATCTACCTACACAAGAGACAAATACATCGTAAGACGGCGTCCTGGGGAGGAGCTGCTCAGAGAATCCTTTCTTGTCTTGACAAAGTACAAAACCGTCTTCGAAATCTAGTGAGCGAGGATCTTTTCGTCTCCTTACTTCCTCTTTCTCTCAGAAGAAACGTAGCGAGTTTATCCTTGCTCTGTCGTTATTTTCATGGCAGGTGCTTAGTTGAGCTTCAATCTATGCACTCGCCTGTAGATAAGAATATATGAAGGGGTAAAGAGAGAGAGAGAGAGAGAGAGAGAGAGAGAGAGAGAGAGAGAGAGAGAGAGAGAGAAAGATGAAGGAGGTGAAAAAAGAGGAGAGGCATAAGATGGATAGAGTTTGGGGAGCGGGGATAGGGGCAAAGAAATATAGAGATGAGAATAAATACCAAGAGCGAAAGGGAGAGGAAGAGAAAGAAGCAATTCAACACGTGGCTCTGGACTGTCTCGCTTAGGTGTTGCGTATATGTCATATGGGTTTCGACACGTTAAAGGTTTATGTTCTTATGATTCTATATTTTGTTATATTTATTCAATCCATATCTAGCAATCTTACTTTACTCTAATTTACTTATTTAATTTCTTAAAGGCCTTTAATATTCAATGAATTTAAATAAATAAAGGCATTTAAGTTGGACGTAACTAAACCTGCTTTGAGAGGACGCATCTTAGTTACTGCAAACACCCCCCTCCCAATCTGCATAAACCTTTAACGTGTCGAAACCCATATGACATATACGCAACACCCAAGCGCGACAGTCCAGAGCCACGTGTTGAATTGCTTGTTTTTCTCCCTCTCCCTTTCGCTCTTAGTATTTATTATTCATATTATATATTTCTCCCAATCTCCGCTTCCAAAACTCTATGCATCTTTTTCACCTTCTTCATCTCTCTCTCTCTCTCCCTCCCTCCCTACCCCTTCATATATTCCTATCCATGTCTGGTTGAACAGCTTAAACCCTCCAGCACCTACCACCTTCTAATGTTTATCAAATCTTAATACTTAAAATTAAAATTCTCCCCCCTTTCCTTACCCCCCTCTCTCTCTTCCCCCTTCCTATATTCCTATCCGTGTCTAGCTGAATTTCTTAAACTCCCCTTAACCCCTACAACCGTTTAATGTTTATGAAACCTTAAAACTTAACTGTTGTCGATCTCCGCCCTATTCTATAATTCCTGTTAATCTTTTTCATCCCTAATGAACCTTACGCTAGATGCCGCATCTTCCATATGCTACCTAGCACCTTCTCTACTCTTCTGATGAGAAGCAATAGGCTTCGAAATGTCCTGGCATAAAGAGCCCCTTCTATCCCCCCAAATTTTGCCTGTATTCCATTATTCAATAAATGATCCATTCTATATCTATTAATATATAGTTTTGTGTCTTCATTTCATACTCTTGTTGTCCTATTATATATATATATATATTCTCTCTCCCTTTTATTTCCTCTATTATAACCCTAAACTATCTAATTATTTCATTAAGGTCCTAATTATAATCCCATTACTTATGCAGTATAAGGACGGAATTGTCTATTTTATTTACAGAAAACGGCCGAAGATGCCGAAACGCTGAGCGCCTTAATCCTGATACATAAAATTTATATATTAGACTAATTTTTATAACTAAAATATACGATCTTTTTGTAAATTTGAGATGAGGAATAAAAATTCGTATTATTTGGATTCTTCGAACTACTATTCTCATTTTGAGTGTTATTTTTACAATATTTCGATCAATGAAACCTCCGAATTTTTTCAGGTGTAGCTTGTCGAACACGGGAATATTTTTTGTTGAACTCAGGAATCTCCACGGAATTTCTATCGGAACCCTTTATTTAACCAACGGGGGTAGAATGCTCTCGTTTCCTATCCGGTGGGAATCCAATGCATGTAGATCATGCCCGTGTTCTGAAAAATAGTGATCATCACGTTTCTGGGTGGATTTGGTGTGTCTGGCCTTTTTGGATCTGGGGAAGCCAACATGCTTCCACTGGGAACTCTGTCTCTGTCACAAGAGCATCAAGAAATGCGAGATCAGAATTGATCAGATCGACCATCTCCCTGCTTTCATGACACCGTCTTTCTTTCTGATCTTTTTTGAGCACCATTGGGACAAACTTTGCGCAAATCTTCCGCATCTTCACTTACTTGCTAATAATTGTATGTACAGTTCCCACACTGACATCAAACTGTGCACTTATTGTCTCTATAGACACACGACGGTCCTTATCCATAAAATTCCTTATTTGGTCAATCAACTCTGGTGTTCTTACTCCTCCCACACCGCTCATAATCCCTCACAGACTCCCTGCTCTCCTTGAATCTCTTATGCGATTCAAAAACTGATGCTCGATTCATGTAAAATAACCCAAAAGCAATCTGAAGCATTCCATACGTTTTTGTGGCATTTTTAAAAGTTTGAAACAATTTAATTGTATATCGTTCTTCTAAAGTGTCCTTATGTCCAGATTGCATTTTGAAATTCACAAGCTATGACGATTAGGCTTTAGTAGGGTGTATTCCAATTCCTGCTGTAACTGTTAAATTGAACCTGAAACCATAAGAATTGGTCAGTCATCCCAAAAGATGTATAGCAATAACACCGAATTTTCAAGAGTCTACAACAATTGTAAATGCCTGTACAAAATAGACTAGAAAGTTATTGAACGCACCTCGTATACAAAATGTACATAATGATTTCGCCATAAAATATGGATAGTTAACATTCTGTGAAACTCGACAACCAACCAATCTTATCGCATTTATGCGTTATAGTCAAGATTGTGTGCTCTTTTTTACTTTCGGTTATTGTTTCTCGAACGAGACGACGATGGCAAGCAATATATGTTCCCTTCTAATTACTGATTCTGATAACTTGAAAACTCCTCTGCCCCCGTGTTAAGAATGGTTTTCTTGTCCGCATGAACATGTCTAATTATCTACCCAAATGAACAGCTGCGATCGGACATAAAAGAGAGAAGGCCATTAATGTATGTAACTTTTTGCACAAACCCTGAATTTTCCATGAACATAGTTGTCTTTGAACACGATACCGGCATGTTGCTTCCCAGCTAACTACAGTATGGTTCATTTTATTTCATATCCAATGTTAACAAATACTTGTCGAGCCGCCTTTTTAAGTATTCAAAATTTACTGATGCCATCTATCGTTCCAATCCTCTCATAGTAGTTGTCATCATCCAACTGACAATCTGTTAGACACTTATCCTCGAGTGGCCTTTGGACTTGATAATCGGTAACTCATTAATATAATAGTGTTTGTTCGTAATTAGTAATATATTAATATATTATTACATACAGCATATACTTTCATGATCCAGCAATCCACCATTACTGCCTGAATTCATGTAGTTGCCTTTCCTGTCTATCATAAGAACTATTCTGTTCATTATTTTAGTAAAACTTGCATTTTTTTAAAAGCAATTTTCATTAATAATTAATTTTCTACTTCATCATTTGTCGTAATTTTTTGATATTTTACTAATTTCGACATGACAAGTAGATAACATTGATTTTAGTTAAAATCAATGTTTCGATTTTCGATTTTCATTATCCTTTTAAACAAACACCATAAAAATATATTCTTTTGTACACACAAAGCAATTGTAGTTAGATTTGAAAAATAATTTAGGATCGATTATTATTCAATACGAGCATTTTATCACGAATCTGTGCGTGTGTGTTGGAAATGTTTTTTTTTTTTTTTTTTTTGTGTGTGAGGAGGAGTCCTTTCTATGTCTCCTTTCCCTA
Organism: Euprymna scolopes; assembly: GCF_053919585.1. Taxonomy (NCBI): domain Eukaryota; kingdom Metazoa; phylum Mollusca; class Cephalopoda; order Sepiida; family Sepiolidae; genus Euprymna; species Euprymna scolopes. Next base: position 73,770,026 of record NC_136483.1, read on the forward strand.
ACTTGTGTTGACGTACATAACTCTTTTTCTTTCGAGATCCTCCCACCTCCTTCGTCCTTTTACTTCAAAACCTCACTTATTAATCATTCAATGTGAATGTGGAGAAATGAATGGGCCGTGTTAAATTGTGAGCGAAAGGAGACGGGCACAACTCTTATGAATATTCATTACTTAGTGATCCCCCATAAAAGATGGGAACATCAATCAGGGGCACATAACTCTTATTGACTTCATCTCCATTCAGTCAATGGCGAAAGCCGCCGCGTTGCAAACCTTGTGGTTTTTCTCCCTTATTCGTTTCCATTGAATCCACTTTTGTGTCTTTGGCGAGAGGCGGGGGTGGGGCTGGCGAGGAGGGTTAATTTGATGCTCCTCTGGTGGTTGGGATGGAGGGACAAGTTGATGTGTTGTCTCTCAAGCGGCATATTTCAAAATTGTCATTGCTTTCTCTCTCCCCCGTATCCCCCTCTCTCTGTACCCTCTCTCTTCTCTCCCCCTTCTTTCTTTTCACTCTCTCATTCTTTGACGATTATTTCAGGTAAAGTCTGATTATAAAGCTATGACGGTCTGCGATGGCAAAGGAAGTTCCGCTGTAAAAAAGGCAAAATGGCAAATGATACTTTCAAGCAAATATTCCTTGTAGGTCATATCACATTACCATTATTGACTTCCGTTTCACCAAAACGGCATCAATGTTACAGATTTACTTAGACCTGACCTTAAATTACCTTTGCTCGAATCAGTCGCTATATTTTATTTGAAGTGTTGGATGTGTGTGGTTATATAACCCACTAGATATTACTTTTATGACCATTAATCGCAATCTGAATAAAAAAAAAATCAGCACTTTTTGTGTATCAGAATCATAATCGGAAAAGTTTATATCCATTTTCCAATGCCAAAAACGATTCCTATTTTATTGTTTTTATTTGTTTTTATTTAAACCTTAATTTTCCATGGTTCGTATTAATAATGAAATGATAAATATTGATTTGGAACTACCAGTATACATGAAATCTATAGATCAACCCAACAAGTATATTCTTGCGTTTGTGAAAATATGACATGGGGTTGTCTAGTAATCCTACACCCGCCCCGAAAACACAACTCTATATTTAGAAATTTCAAAAAGATCGGAATCGGGGATTTATAACAGAATCGGTCGTTGTATCGGAATCGGGAAAATATTGGAATCATCCCATCACTAGTAGGTATATATATATATATATATATATATATATATATATATATATATATATATATATATATATATAATATATATATATATATATATATATATATATACATATATATATATATGCGCAAGTGTAATCGTAAGCAGGATGTATTATAGACAGAGAATAGTAATGATGAAAGGTAATCTTTTACGAATTGAGCTCTACCATGTGAATCGAAATACGTATAAAGCAGATATTACGCCAGACAAGCTATTGAGAGGGAAAAATTACTATCGCGGCAGTCAGCTAGTAGATGTTTTAGTTAATTAATTTTTTTCCATTTTCCTTCAGTGTAAGTTCTAAGAAACCAAAGGGGCTTCTTGCTATATAGAGAGACCTTAGACACTCAATGATAGGCATTTCAATTCTTTCCTATCTAGTAGACATTCAAATTAAAAAATATATATACAAGTGTAATCATAATCAGAACTTAGTAGTTAATAAAACATGTTAATATATATATATATATATATATATATATATATATATATATATATATATATATAGTAGAAATGGTAATTAATAAAAACTGAAGTAAGTGCTCAATACTGTTGTAGAGCAAATATGCGTTTTATTTTTAATTACCGTATCTTTCTGTTAAGTTACATTATTGTTTCAGCTACCCGGCCGTTTTTTGGCCGTCTGTAGCTTCCTCAGACTTTTACAGAAATGTTCGTTGTTATGGGATGAAAGAGTTAAGGAACACTCCAAAACTAAAACATTACCGACATACCAAGCACCCCCCACCTTTCCCCCTTGTTCCTTTCTCTTCTTGTTCCCCGCTCTTCTCGCACCCCTCCTCTGTTCACTCTTTCACTCTTTCATTAATAAGTATTATTACGTTAATAATTTTGATTACACTAATAAGTATGATTACATTAATAAGTATGATTACATTAATAAGTATGATTACACTAATAAGTATGATTACATTAATAAGTATGATGACACTAATAATATGATTACATTAATAAGTATGATTACATTAATAATATGATTACATTAATAAGTATGATTACACTAATAAGTATGATTACATTAATAAGTATGATTACATTAATAAGTATGATTACATTAATAAGTATGATGACACTAATAATATGATTACATTAATAAGTATGATTACATTAATAAGTATGATTACACTAATAAGTATGATTACACTAATAAGTATGATTACATTAATAAGTATGATTACATTAATAAGTATGATTACATTAATAATTTTGATTACACTAATAAGTATGATTACATTAATAAGTATGATGACATAAATAAGTATGATTAGATTAATAAGTATGATTACATTAATAAGCATGATTACATTAATAAGTATGATGACACTAATAATATGATTACATTAATAAGTATGATTACATTAATAAGTCTGACTACAATATGGTTGTCTTCAAGTCTAACGTAAATAAGTTCTTGATGAGCCATTCCATATAAGTTATCAACTTTACCAAATTTTAATTACTAATGATTACTATAATGTCCAATTTCTACTGTACACTCTTTAACCCTTATCCTTGAGTGGCCTCTTGGCCTTGATAATGTGGTGATGCCTATGTAAAAAAAGTATGATTACACTAATAAGTATGATTACATTAATAAGTATGATTACATTAATAAGTATGATTACATTAATAAGTATGATTACATTAATAAGTATGATTACATTAATAAGTATGATTACACTAATAAGTATGATTACATTAATAAGTATGATAACATTAATAAGTATGATGACATTAATAAGTATGATTACATTTAAAAGTATGATTACACTAATAAGTATGATTACATTAATAAGTATGATTACACTAATAAGTATGATTACATTAATAAGTATGATTACATTAATAAGTATGATGACACTAATAAGTATGATTACATTAATAAGTATGATTAAATTAATAAATATGATTACACTAATAAGTATGATTACAATAATAAGTATGATTACATTAATAAGTGGGATCACATTAATAACTATGATTACATTAATAATTTTGATTACACTAATAAGTATGATTACATTAATAAGTATGATTACATTAATGAGTATGATTACAATAATAAGTATGATTACATTAATAAGTATGATGACACTAATAATATGATTACATTAATAAGTATGATTACATTAATAATTTTTATTACACTAATAAGTATGATTACATTAATAAGTATGATTACATTAATAAGTATGATTAGATTAATAAGTATGATTACATTAATAAGTATGATTACATTAATAAGTATGATTACATTACTAAGCATGATTACATTAATAAGTATGATGACACTAATAATATGATTACATTAATAAGTATGATTACATTAATAAGTCTGACTACAATATGGTTGTCTTCAAGTCTAACGTAAATAAGTTCTTGATGAGCCGTTCCATATAAGTTATCAACTTTACCAAATTTTCATTACTAATGATTACTATAATGTCCAATTTCTACTGTAAACTCTTTAACCCTTATCCTTGAGTGGCCTCTTGGCCTTGATAATGTGGTGATGCCTATGTAAAAAAAAAGTATGATTACACTAATAAGTATGATTACATTAATAAATATGATTACATTAATAAGTATGATTGCACTAATAAGTATGATTACATTAATACGTATGATCACATTAATAAGTATGATTACATTAATAAGTATGATCACATTAATAAGTATGATTACACTAATAAGTATGATTACATTAATAAGTATGATTACACTAATAAGTATGATTACATTAATAAGTATGATCACATTAATAAGTATGATTACACTAATAAGTATGATTACATTAATAAGTATGATTACATTAATAAGTATGATTACATTAATAAGTATGATTACACTAATAAGTATGATTACATTAATAAGTATGATTACATTAATAAGTATGATTACTCTAATAAGTATAATTACATTAATAAGTATGATTACATTAATAAGTATGATTACACTAATAAGTATGATGACATTAATAAGTATGATTACATTAATAAGTATGATTACATTAATAAGTATGATTACAATAATAAGTATGATTACAATAATAAGTATGATTACATTAATAAGTATGATTACAATAATAAGTATGATTACATTAATAAGTATGATTAAAATAATAAGTATGATTACATCAATAAGTATGATTACAATAATAAGTATGATTACAATAAGTATGATTACATTAATAAGTATGATTACAATAATAAGTATGATTACATTAATAAGTATGATTACATTAATAATTTTGATTACATTAATAAGTATGATTACATTAATAAATATGATTACATTAATAAGTATGATTACACTAATAAGTTTGATTACAATAATAAGTATGATTACATTAATAAGTTTAACTACATTAATAAGTATGATTACACTAATAAGTTTGATTACAATAATAAGTATGATTACATTAATAAGTATGATTACATTAATAAGTATGATTACATTAATAATTTTGATTACATTAATAAGTATGATTACATTAATAAGTATGATTACATTAATAAGTATGATTACACTAATAAGTTTGATTACAATATTAAGTATGATCACACTAATAAGTATGATTACATTAATAAGTATGATTACATTAATAAGTATGATTACAATAATAAGTATGATTACACTAATAAGTTTGATTACAATAATAAGTATGATTACATTAATAAGTTTAACTACATTAATAAGTATGATGACATTAATGCTTGCAGATATGAAAGTAATTGTTAATATTTACACACACACACACACACACACACACACACACACACACACACACACACACACACACACACACACACATATGTAAGCAATGTCTCCTATTTTTATTCCGCCCGAATAGATGAAAAAAGAATTACAAACTGTATTGTTTAATTACTGAATATATGTATTCTTAACCTGAAATTTGAAATATTTAGACCAAAAATTAGCAAAGTAGAGACTGCATGGGTCAATTTGTAAAAGTTTTGACCCCTAAACACTTATTGTTTTAGTCTCAAATCTAATTAAAATTTTTGATCCATGTCCAAGTTACTTACATCTAAAATTTCAAGTGTTTAGACTCTAAATTGGCAGAGGAGTTTAGTAGAGTTTTCCAAGGTCAAATCGTTGAACTTTGACGCCTTTGACAGCTAACTTTCTGGCCAAAAACCGATTAAAAAGAATTTCCCAAATCTCAATACTCCTTATTTCAAATCTCGAGTACGAGGGGCGTGCAATAAGTAATGCCCCTGATCCACTCCCTATAGCGGTAGAGCAACGAAACTTGGCACAGTTAGTAGTCTTTCTCTACGTAGGAACCACCCAGAGTTATGCATTTCTCCCATCGTTTGATGCAGCTCTGGAGACAGTTTTTGTAGAACACCCCAGGTTGGTCCTCCAACCACGATGTGACTTCAGAAATCAAGGCTGCATCATCTGGGAAACACTTTCCTTTCAAAAACAACTTCATGGCTAGAAAGAGGTGAAAGTGAGAGGATGCAAGGTCAGTAGAGTAGAGAGGATGGGGGAGGATTTCATAACCGCTCGCCCGTGCTTCTGATCTGGCGACATACGAGTTGTGGACCGGAGCATTGTCCTGCAGGACGAGGGTACCTTTGTTGATCTTGCCCCGCCTCTTGATTTTGATAGCTTCCCTTAATTTATTCAAAATTGAAGCATAATAGGCTCCTGTAATTGTGGTACCCTTTGCCAGGAAATCTGTCATCACTACTCCGTCCTGGTCCCAGAAGACTGTGAGCATGACCTTGCCAGCGGAGGGCTGCATCCTTGCCTTCTTTGGAGGTGGTGAGTCCAAGTGCTTCCACTGCATTGACTGAGCTTTGGTCTCTGGATCATAGTGATGAACCCAGGTTTCATCCTGTGTAATCAGTCTTTTGAAAAACTTTGACTCATCTTCTTGGCACATCTCCAAATACATCCTCGAGCACTCGACGCGTTCCCGCTTCTGGAATGGTGTGAGCAACTTAGTAATCCATTTGGCAGACACCTTATGCATATGCAAATGGTCATGAGTGATAGTTTCCACAGACCCTGTACTAATCTTGACATCTTGGGCTATTTGGCGAATAGTAATGCGCCGATCTTCTAAAATGGCAGCCTCAACTTGACGGACAGATGCCTCATTAATGGCAGAAGTTGGGCGACCAAGTCTGGGAGCTGTTTCCACAGACTTCCGGTCATGTTTGAATTCACGATACCAGCGTTTTACAAGCTCATATGATGGGGCATTATTACCATAAGTTTCTTTCATCTCATCAAAAGTCTCCTGTGGTGTGCGTCCTTTCAAATACAAAAACCGGATCATTGCTCGACATTCAACAGGCTCCATTTCACACCTGACTCAGTTCAATCACCTGTAAAACAGAAACCACAGTTAATTTATTAATTAATTAATATATAATTATTTAGCACACAACCCGTACAGATATAAATCATTGCACCTGCAAAATTTCAGCTAAAGCAGACACCTGGAAGTGGGTAAGGGGCATTACTTATTGCACGCCCCTCGTATGTAGACTGAAAATTGACAGAGTAGTTTGGTAGGTAAATGTATACACAGAGAAAATTTCACTTTTATAGATATACTAGCATGGGTGTCCGGCGTTGCCCGGGTGTTTGGAGGTGTATGCTGAGCAAAAAAACCCCCCCAAAAAACCCAATTAATTTGAACCCTATTATGACCCCTTAACGCTTATTGTTTTGGGCTCAAATCAAGTTATTAAGTTGGATCAATGCCCAATGAACCTATATCTAAAATTTCAAGTGTTTAGACCCAAAATTGTGGGAGGAGTTTGATAGAGTTCTCAAAGGTCAAATCGTTGAACTTTGACCCCTTAACAGCCAAATTTCTGGCCGAAAACCGATCCAAATCTCAGTATCCTGTATATCAAATTTCGAGTCTGTAGACTAAAAATTGACAGGGTTATTGCGTAGGGAAATGTACAGAGACAGACACACAGACATGTTAACTTATATATATATATATATATATACACTAGCATTTCAGCCCGGCGTTGCCCGGGTGTTTGGAGGTGTGAGCTGAGCAAAAAAAAAAACAAAAAAAAGGTCAATTTTTTAAACATTTGATCCCTATTATGACCCCTTAACATTTATTGTTTTGGGCTAAAATCAAGTTATTAAGTTAAATCCATATCCAAGGAACCTATATCTAAAATTTCAAGGGTTTAGCCCCAAAATTGTCGGAGGAGTTGGGAGAGTTTTCAAAGGTCAAATCGTTGGACTTTGAACCCTTAACAGCCAAATCTCTGGCCGAAAACGGATCACATAGATTTTCCCAAATCTCAGTACCCTGTATATCAAATTTCGAGTGTGTAGACAAAAAATTGACAGATTTATTGCGTAGGGGAATGTACACAAACACACAGACACACAGACACGTTCACTTTTATAGATATACTAGAATGGGTGCCCAGCGTTGCCCGTGTATTTGGAGGTGTATGTTGAGCAAAAAAAAAAAAGAAAAAAGAAAAAGAGGCCAATTTTTTAAAACTTTGACCCCTATTATGACCCCTTAAAATTTATTGTTTTGGGCTAAAATCAAGTTATTAAGTTAGATCCATGTCCAAGGAACCTATATCTAAAATTTCAAGTGTTTGGTAGAGTTCTCAAAGGTCAAATCGTTGAACTTTGAGCCCCTAATCGCCAAATCTCTGACCAAAAACCGATCACATCGATTTTCCCAAATCTCAGTACCCTGTATATCAAATTTCGAGTGTGTAGACTAAAAATTGACAGATTTATTGCGTAGGGAAATGTACACAGACACACACACACAGACACGTTCAGTTATATATATATATATATATAGATAGATAGATATAGGCACATAAAATTTTAGGGCCCGAGCATATATATATATATATATATATATATATATATATATATATATATATATATATATATATATATATATATATATGTAATATTTTAAGCCTACAGATTCGAAATTGTATATACAGTGTACTGAGATTTGGAAAAATCGATGTGATTGGTTTTCGGACAGAAATTCGGCGATTAAGAGGTCAAAGTTCAACGATTTGACCCTTGAGAACTCTACCAAACTCCTCTTACACTACACTTTTGGGTCTAAACACGTGAAATTTTAGATATAGGTCTCTTGGACATGGATCTAACTTAATAACTTGATTTGAGCCCCAAAAAATAAATGTTAAGAGGTAAAAAAAGGGGTAAAAAAATGACCTTTGTGGTCTCTTCCAAATTACTCAGACAATTTCTGGTCTAAATATTTGAAATTTTACATAAAGGGTATTCAGAGATAGGGCAAGCTTTTTCATCAGTTTGGGTCGAAAATTTTTAGTTACCAATATAAATTTATAAATGTATGTATGTCTGTTTTCATGTCTGCCTTTAACTTTCAATAGAGGCGACGGATTTTACCAAGATCAGTATCGTTTTAAAGTTCGACCTTTCATACGACAAATATCGAAAAATTGGCTAAACACATTAATATCTTCCCATTCAAGTAGGCACTTTTCTACAGGGGGTGGTCACTTTATTCGCCGATATTTTTGAAAGATATCCTCTCCTTTAGATTCTCTAGCCTTACTTTTAAAAATGTAGCTTCCGGTTTGGCGGTGGTTGTAACAGCATAAACGTTAGGGTTTACCCCGTTCTTTTCCTCCTTTGCGGTACGGGTTCGAGCCTGCCTTCCTGCTACCACTTTTTTTTTTTGCTCAACATACACATCCAAACACCCGGGCAACGCCGGGCTGAAATGCTAGTATACTATAAAGCTGAATGTCTGTGTTTGTATGTGTGTGTGTGTCTGGTCACGAATAGGCTCCTGTATGGTTGACTATTTTAAAAAACTGATTTCATATAATGATAGAAGATGTATCGAGACACAGGAATGGGTATGTTTGATCTGGCAGAACGGTGGTTCTTCAAAATTGTGGGGTCGGCGTTCGCGCCTTGTCCACAAAGTATGGAAATAAAAAATTTAAAAATAAAAAAAAAAACTTTTGCAAGTGTTTTTGAGATAGATGTACATAATAATATTTGATAACTATGTTATAACTAAAATAGGGATGGTATAATAAAATTGTGGGGTGTGCATTCGCGCCTGGCCTCCATAGAATGTAAATATGTCACTAAGTTTAACAATTTTTTTTTTTTAATATAGATTCACAGAATATTGTGGTAAGTGTTTCAGTGTGAACAGGTATGGTATAATAAAATTATGGGGTTTATCTATTTTATTTGTACTTTTATCATATTTTGCTTTGGTTTTGATACCCCCAAATTCGACGCTATCTCTTTACAACCCTGCCTTTTCATAACCTATCATACTTTCATAAATCAGAATCCATTGTCTGTAGGCTGTTTTTGAACACAGTCAACGACGGGTACTTTTGCTAGTAAATATATATATATATATATATATATATATATATATATATATATATATATATATATGTGTGTGTGTGTGTGTGTGAAGTTGTCGATGTATGCGAAAACTTTCTAGCAACTCCTCTATGAATCTTTGGTATACATAGTTGAAATTTGATACATAGCGTATGTGGACCTGTGGCACACGTTCGATTTAGTTTTTAGCCAGAAAAAATTGCTGCTAAGGAGTCAAAATTGAAAACAAAACAGTTAACCATGACAGAGTAAGTCGAATAAAATATTACTCCTTCTGCTGCTTTTGCATATGCTGAAAATTAAACATTCATAACTCAAAGTTGCTTAATTTTTAACCACTCGTGTCCATCTGTCGTTAGCTCAGACAGTAATGACGCCGAAAGAATAAATAACGACTGAGGCTGGAGCGCTAAGTGTTCTGATTCCTATTCGAGCGGATTGTACTCCTGTCACTATTTTTTTTATAGCTTTTGAAAAATAATTACTCCATATTAGATAATTATCAATAGATAATTGGCTCTGTAACGATTAATAAGAAATCTGAATGAATTAAAATATGCTACCTCCGGTCGGAAATAGTTGGTTCACAAAAATTTCCAGTTTGGTCGGAAATACTTGGTGCATACAAGTTTCAAGTTTTATAACGCAGTACTTTTGAAAGGAAATACAGGTTAATCAAATAATTATACTTAGTTAAATTGACAATTGATTGTACGCATATTCTTACAATGTATGATTAAATAAATATACAAAAAAATAATGCAAAAAGCTAAAACATCTAACTATTTATTCAATTGTGTTAATTTACTTTTCAATTCTTCTGATATCAAAATTGAAGTGGGAAGTTTTCCTTTTCTTTCTAGCTGTACTTTTGACATATGCTGAAGCCTGTAATTGTTGCCACCATCAGCCAAAATTATTTGTTCCATTGTCTCCTGCAATGTCAGGAAAATGTTGTTCAACTTTGATTTTTCTAATTCTTGAAAGCTGGTTTCAACTGCCTTAAATTGATTCATCAATATTCTTTGTAACCTTTTGGTGTTGAATGGATTGGATTGTATTGAAGTAACCTAGGTCAAGCATATTCAGATCCGGACTGTTTGCAGGCTTGTTAACCAGTTCAATGTTCAGCCCTAATCTCTCCGATTCTTGTTTGAACACCGGGTCTGTTGGATGTACGTGTGGCTTAGCATTGTCTTGTTGAATTATGATTCATTGTGCAATGGATCCACTTGGCCATTTGTTCCGTGTGGAAACAAGGACCTTTTCAACAAGGAATTCACGAATCTGAATTTTCGTGATTGTATCCATGACTTTAGTTACCATTGTTCCAGCAGGCCTGTTTCTGCTACTACGTTTAGTCGCCTCTTGTTTGGTATATGGCCAAAATTCCAATCGTCCCGTTAAAATAAGATTTGCGATGTGGATCCCAACGGGGTCGAGCCACGGCAGCAAGAAACATTACCTTTGTAATGAAATGGTTGCTTTTAGTGGTTCTTAAAGGATCATGTTCGTCTTTGCCTAAATAAAATTTCCTTGCATTTTGCGTCATGTAAAACCATTTCTCATCAATATGTATGCCATTAAACATTTCTCTAAAAATTCCTCCATTTAAATCCAACTGCAAACAGCAAAAATCAACGCGACATTTCATGTTTGCTATCGTGAGAAGCGGTTTTACAGCATTTGAATGTGCTCGAATTTCGCCATTTTCATCCTTGCAATCAACGTTGTCTTAGGTATTCCACATGCTTGAGCAGTAGACCTCAAAGTGGTTCTTTTTCTCAAGGGAATGGTGTTTATTTTTGCCAACTGTGAACTATAGTCCTTCTTTTTTAGGCCACAGAGAAACTTACGGCTCAAAGAATCCATTGGTACCAATATATCGGACGAACTGTCTAGTGCCCGTGACCAAATTTTGCCTACAGTATTTCTTCCTATACCGAATTTTGTGGCAACATCTTTGATTGCACCTCGTTCTAGGATGCACCCCTTAGATCTTGTAGCAACGCTTGAAGAACTGCTGTTCATCTTGAATTTGTCAATTCTCTCTTATCACTTCTGTTTTTACCTTCCACATTGGCATCAACTACATTTTCCATATTTATATAGCCACTGCGGGTATTTTTAAAAATAGATTATGCAACAGTCAACAAATTAATGTGCATAGATAAACTCTGAATTACTTTTAGAACCAAAACTATTCTTTTTCAATTAAGCACGTTCTAAAGTACTACCAGTTACCCCCTAAAACATTGAAATGGTGCGTGACAAAACCTAAAACGCGGACAGTTTTAATTCTGCCCCAACTATTTCCGACCGGAGGTAGTAATATTTATGAATATTTTACCACCGGCAATGCCTGACGGCTTGCTAGTATATATATATAAAAGGGAGCTGGTCTGGCTATCTAAAGAACGTTGTCTTCCAAAACCCTCTATCAATTTTTGATCAAGCCTCGAAACTTTATATGCAGGGGATTTGAACCCGTGGAACAAATTCGATTTGATCTTTAGACGACAACAATTACTGCTAAGCAGTTAAATTAGAAAAGAACAGCGAAATTTGGCAGGCGTAAGTCGACTTAATGTGCTCCTCCGCGCATGCACAAATATACATTTATAGGTTAAACAATATTAGTTTTTAACTGTTTGTATGCGCATGGACGTGGTTCAGAGCTTAAAGCTGAAGACCTATATGTTTTTGTTCTGATTCTACCTTCTTTACTTTTGAAATCATTATTGGGTACAATGTAATAATCAATTAAGTTTTGGTCTGTAATAATAAATGTGCATGCATGTTTAACAGCGTCGGCGACCACGGCAACTTAAATTCTAGAGCCATGCTAATCTCGGAAAGACATGTAATATAAAGACGGTAGTTTCCCGCTGCTTTTCGTCTTGATTCGTGGGTGTATCTCCCCCATGAGTTATACCCGCCCCGAGATACTAACCTGGAAATTTCTACGACTGGGTGTGGTGCATACAGCGCCTTACCTTCAAAAATAGTCACCCATCTGGTACTGGCTAAGCTCATTGTTGCTTAACTTCGGTGATCTGGTGAGAACCGGTGTGTCAACGTGGTTGTGCCGTATAATAAAATAATTTATAAATATAAAATTTGCATAAATTAAACTATCATATTAAAGCAACCGGGCGGCCACTACTGGATGTTAGGTACAATATAATAATCAATAGAGAATTGGCTCTAAAATAATAATTATGAGATAAGTATATATTTAAGCGTATTTTACGACTGAAGAACGCCAGGCGGCCTGCTAGTACACACACACACACACACACACACACACACACACACACACACACACACACACACACACACATACACGAGTATAACCTGGATATAAGAGATCCGGATATGAGGTAAGCCGGATATAAGATACCCCTTTGCCTTTTCTGACAGCTGTCTTATATCAGGGTTACACTGTATATAGTTAGTCTTTTTTTAAAAAAGTAATTTTTAACTAAATTATTTGTGAAAACTGATTGGAAATGTATATTTTCTGTGCTTTTATGTCTATAACTGTGAAATAAACGAGTGTTCTGTATGTAAAAAGCATTATATGAAGTGTTCCCATACTTACCTAAGCAAAATAGACCAAACCCGGATATGAGAGAAACCCTAGATATAAGAGACTTTTCGATAGCCCAGACAGCGATCTTATATCCGGGTTACACTGTATATATATATATATATATATATATATATATATATATATATATATATATATATATATATATATATACATGCATATATGCGTGTGTGCGTGTGTGCGTGTGTGTATGTTGGTGAATAATGAACATGTTTGGCAAGAGATATTATGCATAGGTAATTGCTTTTCTGGCTGTCGTTTCTCTAATCTTGATAATTCATTGTTTTCGCTCATTTGAAAAAAAAAAAGGTACATTTTTTACTCATTCGAGAAAAGAAAGCGTTTTTAAAATGGATGCCAATCACAATTGCCCCATCTTTAAAGAAACGCTTCTGTTTAAATTCTATTATGTTCTTTTTTTTCTGGCCTTCATTCTCTATATGCTTTTAAGTTTTATGTTTCATTTTTTCCGTTTCATTTGTAATCATCTTAAATTAAATAACAAAATATGACCCTTGTTTTTGTGCGAGAGACAATTGATGGTGTTCATCAGAGTCAAGAAGTAGAAAGTGTCAGGACCCAGTGAAAGGAGGTGGTTTATGGGTGTCATAAAATCACATTTCCGCGGCAGAATATTTGGGGCAAGTGAGATTGGTTCATAACTTTTCTTTGACATTACCACTCAACAGTGTCTTACGATGTCAATAAAAACCATAAGGTTTATAGCTTATCAGTAGTTTGATCAGCATGACAACTAACAAAAGTGTCCAACTAGCGTGTCGGTAAATGCGAACATTCTTAAGTGGATGTACAGGGTGGCTCACCTAAAAGTAGCCCAGAAAATGTAGTAGAGAGGAAGAACATTTTTTTTATTGTTTAAATTACCTGTAGTGTTATAAAAGATTCTGGAAGTGCTCGCTGTTGACATCTATGCATTTCTGGGAACGTTTAACAACATTCGAAGATACTGCCTGTAGATCTTCTCTGGTGATTCTCCTGATAACGTTGGTAATGTCTTCCTTTAGTTGGTCTAGATTGTGAGGATTACTTGCATAAACTTTTTGTTTTAAATTCCTCCAAAGAAAAAATCACATGATAACAAGTCCTGGAACGTGGTAGCCATAACACGTTGCATATTGTTTTCTCTTCCGTAAACATGTCATGAACTCGTGTCAGTGATCAGTGAGACGTATGGAATGTAGCGCCATCTTGTTAGGAAAACAATTTTATTTTGTTTTGTGGTGTCAGTTGGTCGATAAGAGAAATATTAGAGAGATCTGGTTACTTTTAAGTTGGCCATCCTGTATATACAAATATATACATGTATATAAACATATAATAATTATTACTATAATAATTTTTAAATATCTACGGACACCCGTGTTTCATCCTTTCGGAAATCATCAGTGCAGGGTGTCACGATTACAGCCGGTCGGGAGATTCGAACCCGATTACGCTTTTGTGATTAAATTTCACTCTTTGTGTGTACCAATCATTTTTGCTTAGAATCGCTATACTTGTTAAATATAACAAAATAGCATATATAAAGAAATAACAATCTATCTATCTATCTATCTATCTATCTATCTATCTATCTATCTATCTATCTATCCCTCCCATCCTCTCTCTCTCTCTCATATATATATATATATATATATATATATATATATATATATATATATATATATATATATATATATATATATATATATCTTCCAAGATCCAAGGTTTTATTTATCTTAGCAATCAGCTCTTTCAACATTTCAAAACTCTGGTACATTTTACAGATCTGTTTTGTTTACGTAGAACAATCAATATTTTTGTGTTAATATTGAATTATACCTCATAGAAAGAAATATACATGGTCATATACTGTTGGCAATGAAGGATATAGAGGAATTTACATCACGTTTTTATTTAGGTTGCCATATTTATTTTAAGGATAAATGATTTTATTTTCGTGTGGGTTTACATTTTATAATATTTCTGACTGGTTTTTATGCACAAACAGATTTTTTTATATAAAAAGAATTTAATTTAATTTAACCTACTAATCATTTTCTATTATATGTTAACTGAGGTTATCTTATTTAGGTTGTAGATACGAAACTAATTCCCTATATTTAAATATATTTTATATTTAGGGGCGGCCATTTTAATTTCATGTGAGATAGTATCGTATCGTTGACTATTCGTAAAAACTACATTCAGTATTCTCCTAATGGTTGCAGAGTTAAAAAATATATTTAAAAATTTGATTATATTCAAATAAATACATTGTTTCTACTATAAGTTATTTATAGATATTCTTAAGGGTGACATTTATCAGAAGGGCTAATTCGTATCAGAATCATTGTATTCGTTACTCACCGTCCAAGGGACATAGCTAACTTAGAAATTTACTCTAGAGTAAGACGCTAAGAAACCAACCCCAGTCATGGACGTTTGTCAGAAGCAGAGATGCGTCATTGAATTTCTGTCCAAAGTGCATTGAAAATAGTGGTGATTATGTAGAAAAATAAATTCTGGAGCACAAAAGATCACGTGTTTTAATCGTACTACTCTCCTCTTTGGAGCTCTTCAACGTTTTCAGTTAAAAAATGACAGGCTTTACTTTTGGAACAACCCTCGTATGACAAAGCGCGCTCCGGACGCCTATGCCCAGCCATCGTTCATCGCTAACAAAAGTTCTTTGAGAATGGTGGTGGCTATGTAGAAAAATAAATTTCGCAGCACAAAAGGTTTCTCGTTTTAATGATACCACTCCCGTTTTTGTAGCTCTTCAACTTTTTGAGTTAAAAACAAAATAGAACAGAAGGCTTTACTTTTGGAACGACCTACATATTGTCAAATTTATTCACCCGAATTTGGTATTTAATAGTTCTTAATTCCCTCCATTCGCGTGGCGATTGTTTGGTGGCCCTAAGGTAAAGGCTGAGTTCGAATCTCATGACAGGCAGGAATTGTCACGCCTAGACTGATAATTGCATAAGCATGAAACACCAGTATCTGTAAGTATAAAGAATAATTATTATTTAATTTTAATTATAATTATTAGGGTTGTGACAAGAGTATTCCCGTGGAGAGGCATTGTAAATAGGGACAAGAGTATTCGTTTCATTGTTTCGACTCCTGAGTATATATCTTACATGTTTTTATATAATCGGGTGTGGTTCTCGGTTGATTAAGTGTGTCTGTGTCGGATATATACTCGAGAGTCCAAAGAATGAAAAGAATATTCTCTTGTCACAGGCCTAATAATTATATATATATATAATTTCAACATCTTGTCAGATGAGCGCCACTCCCTCAGACACTTAAAGTCCATGAGCCAAAAAATGACTTTTTTTTTTAGTCCTACCGGTGAATTCAAACACTCAAGCAGGCATGACACTGAAGATTGTCATTGAGATCAATTATTACATGCTTTCAGCATTTCAAGCCTCCGCATGTCACAACTTTTCCATCGCCACAGGGCCATTTTTATAGACAAATGCCTGAGGGAGTATCTATACACAGATGATGTTACAGAGTCTTAGCTTTGTACGACAGCTAAGTCTCTCTCATGAGGCAGGTAGTACTGGGTTACATGGTACCAGTAGCATATGACATGACCTGACACTATATATATATATATATATATATATATATATATATATATATATATATATATATATATATATTAGAAAACAGTTATAAAGCCAATTTCAATAAATGAAAAATAAATTACGACATATTTCAGTCGATACCCGATCATCGTCAGTAGATTATAGACATGTTCGTTTTCTTTTTTCTCATGGTCGATCGATAAAATAATTTCTTAACGAAGTGAAGTGGACATTTGGCGCCATGGGGTCTGGCTTGACGTACATAGAGATATCGGCAGTAGGCCACGTGTTTTATATTAAGCAAAAAGGATACCCCCCCCCCCAAAAAAAAAAAAAAATTGAATTACTCTGTTAAGAGAAAGAAAAATATGGAAAGGCCTCACAATATATATATATATATATATATATATATATATATATATATATATATATATATATATATATATAAAGAGAGATAGATAGATAGATAGAGAGAGAGAGAGAGATGAGAAGAGATTTTAGAGAGAGAAAGAAAGAAAAGAAATCAGAGGGAGAAATGATAGTCTCCAAACGACAGAGAGAGAGAGAGAGAGAGAGAGAGAGAGAGAGAGAGAGAGAGAGAGAGAGTAACCTGGACAAAAGAGAAGGGAAAACTACAAATTGATAAACC
This sequence comes from Euprymna scolopes, assembly GCF_053919585.1. Taxonomy (NCBI): domain Eukaryota; kingdom Metazoa; phylum Mollusca; class Cephalopoda; order Sepiida; family Sepiolidae; genus Euprymna; species Euprymna scolopes. The sequence goes on from NC_136483.1 coordinate 73,787,572, forward strand.
GTTTGTTTTTGTCAGAAAGAGAATTTGCTTGCTGGCCGTCGAAGAGCACACCTTAGCATTGGGCTCCCGCCCAGGGCTGGATATTCCCCTAAAATTGCTAAGTTGAAAAGCTCTTTCTTCCATTCTCCTACCAAGAAGCTGTCTGGACGAATCTAAGTTGAAAAAAATCCCGTATTTTTAAACCGTTAAGAACTCGAAGGATTTAACTTTCCTTTGCATAAAATGTACTCTGAAATATCTTATGAATAATTATTCTCATTTATAAGAAAATAATCTCCGAGTTATCTTTGATTATTGAATTGCTTTGATTTGAAACACACACTTATTTACAGTAGAACCTCGAGATTAGTAACAAAATACACTACAGTACATAATACACATGTATATAATCAAATAAGATTATAAATAACTCCGTAAGGCGGGGCAAATACAGTAAGAAAGGGCCAGAAAAAACATCGTAGTCCACATCGTAATCTGGAAAACCGTATCCCAGGGGTCTACTGTACAGCGCGACACCACAACCAGCCCAGACTGCATGAAGAGAAGCGATATACAATCCATTCACCAAAGTATCTACCAGGGAGAACTCAACCACAGCGTCTAACGATGAATGTCCAACCCAAACTTAGGGTCGTGCGCGTTTTGTGCGCTCTGAGCATTAGAGTGGTAGTTCCAGTAGCAAGTAAGTGTCTGGTTACATTTTGAAGGATCCATCACTAGATGAAGATAAGAGTGTAGCCACGGGGACTTAGGATTAGCCTTCGCGTCTAGGACTGGAGAAGGCATAGTTACACTAATTGATCCCTTTTAGTAAGATTGGGCAAAAAATACCCCCGTCGGATTACACAAGAACGATTATGTATAAGGTGCTCACCAATAGACGAACCGTAATTATTAAACTCATCCGATGGTATATAATTTGCATGTTGAATTTTTGTTGGAATGTATTACTTGATCTGGAAATCTTCCCGACGTAGCGCAAACGGCAACTAAATTTCAATAAATAAATAATAGAATTATTATGATGGGAGGGAGAGAATATCTTTTCGAATTGAAATCTGAATGGACTTTGTGGAAAAAACAACAACTTGTGTATTCGATGCAAAATAATATTGTTATATAGTCAGTAAGATATTTGACAAATGAATTTATTTATTAACCAAGGTAGGCGAAGGTAAATAGTAGATTTGTCAACGATTTTTTTTATTTTCTAAAAGTTTGAAATCATATTTTTTTTTTGTAAATTAAACAATGTTTAAAAAATAACCATTGTTGCAGAGGATCTTATTAATAATTTAATTTCATCATCTAGTCTTGTCTTCAAACAAATCATTAAGGTAAGGGTTTTAATTAAATTAAATTTTTGTTTTGTAGACGTGTGCAGAGACCAGTATACGTTGGTTCCCGATAGACTGAAGTGAGAAAAGTGGAGGAAGATTTAGAAGCCGGAGGAGAATAATTAGCTTCCTTCTCTAACGTAAACTTGCGACTTGGATGAATATCATTGAGGGACGTAAAATAACGCCGGCTTCCGTATCATTGTTCAACAAACAGAAGGTGTCGTCTACATAACGAAAGTAAAAGTCTGGCTTTTTTGAAAAGCAGATAACAGACAGTCTTCATGGAAATCTACAAGCATATTGACCAATGCCGATCCCAAGGGAGACCCCATAGACACATCATCGATCTGTCTGCACATAATGTCATTAAAACTGAATTCGAGCGACATAGTGTTAAATTTCATTAATTCCACGAAAACACTTTTGGGAATAAGGGAAGTAAAAAGTGAAATATAATATAAACGTCTGCAAATATACCGATAGTCTCTACAAGTGGAACACACGCGAAAAGACTTGAAATATCAACGGAACACATAAGCACGTCAGTATAAGGATTATTTTGTATAAAGTTCGAAAATGTGAATGGACCTTTAATACAAAACGAACGACAGCGTTCCCAAAAAGTCTCTAAAATAGTAGCAAACCACCTTATGTTCAGAGGATTCTATCATATATGATATGGGTCTTTAAGGGTATCCCGTTTTTGTGGGTTTTAAATATATAAGAGAGGAGGATGAATAGAATCTATAGAGTAGCAGAAAGAGCTCCATTCTAAATCTATTTAACCATTTTTGGAACTTGGTTTTGATAGATATAGTGAAATTGTGTGTATGTACCGGACCTAACTGAACAAATTTAGAGGTGTCCTTAAGGATATTCATCATTTTATTGACATAATCTTGATGGGCAAGTATAACGACCTCTGAACCTTTGTCGGCTTTTGTGATTACTAAAGATTTATTATGAAGTGCTTAAATAGCACGAGTGTCCATTTCTCCATTTTAACTCACAAAACGAGAGCAGCGTGCTAACATACAAATGGGCGATGTCATTTCGGCTTGAAGTTACTAGAGTCGGATATAGGCGAAAGTCTATAGACAATACTTCACGTTGCCGGGTTGTAGAAGGAATGCAGAAGTTCGAACCATATGAACGAATAATAAGTATATATATATATATATATATATATATATATATATATATATATATATATATAAGTAAAAGATGGTATATTATTCAATTTAGGTAAAGAAAATTAAAAAACAAACGTTTCTCTCCCCTAATAAAATCGTTTAAGATTGAAACAGTAATTTAACAGACGAATGGACGACGTCATTTTGCATTGAAGTCACTAGAGTCGGAGGACATATCTCTTCACGTTCCGGGGTTGTAGGAGGAATGCAGAGCACCAAACCATATGAACGAATACTAACTATATATATATATATATATATATATATATATATATATATATATATATATATATATATATATATATTTTATTCAATTCTGGTAAAAAAAGTGAAAAACAGGTTTCTCGCCCCTAATAAAATCTTTTTAGATTGAAACAGTAATTTTATTGTAGAGATTATGGTAATTTTTTTCAGCATAAATTTAATAAAATAATATTCTGTTCTTTTTATTGCGGCTAATCAAAAACCTTGTTAAATTCAATGGTTTTTACTAATGCTAATGAAGCCAGAGATGGCTTCTGTCGCCGGCTTCAAATCTATCGACTGGTGTTAATCGTGACACCCTGCACTGATGATTCTTATAGTAAACAATTATATATATATATATATATATATATATATATATATATATATATATATATATATATATATATATTAGTATATTTAGGCAGCATTTTTTCTTTTATGCACGTTTGATTAAATAGCACAGATAACTCTTGCTTGTTTTTCTTGTAATCCTCCTTTTCTCTTAGTCGGACCATTTTCCGAACTTTTTTTCGAGTGAAAAAAGAAATTTCCCATAATCGCGATCGTTTTCGACCTCCATTGGTCATCCTCAGGCGAGTAGTAAAAAAATAAAAAAATAAAAAATGAAATTGAAAAATGAAAATAACGAGATGAAATGAAAAGACGATTAAAAGACGATTACAAGACGATTAAAATCGCTTTAAATCACTAAAATACTCATATTTCCATTCTATGGAGGTCAGGTGTGAACGAACACCCCATAATTTTATTATACCATATTTCTTCAAACTGAAACATAATTATCAAAGTATTCTTACGCAGATAGATATGAAAAGTCTTTATTAAAGTTTGTGCCTATTTCCATTCTATGGAGGCCAGGCGCGAACGCAGATCCCACAATTTTATTATACCATCCCTATTTAATTTAAAACATACTTATCAAAGTATTATTATGTACATCTATATCAAAAACACTTGTAAACGTTTATTTTTAATTTTTAAATTTTTTATTTTCATACTTTGTGGACCAGGTGCGAACGCTGACCCACAATTTTAATGAACCACGGTTCTGCCAGATCAAACATACCCATTCCTGTGTCTCGATACATCTTCGATCATTATATGTAATCAGTTTTTTAAAATAGTGAACCATATAGGAGCCTATTCGTGACAACACACACACACACACATTCAGCTTTATATTATATTATATCATATTATATATATATATAGTTCCGATCGAGTCTTGCGAAAATCAATGTGTAAAACAAAACGAAGCTCAATATTCAATGGATTCTTTTGACGTGCATCTGTTTTTTCCCTGAGTTTGACTTGTATCACTCTCATTTCACCATTCACATTTTTTTTGTAGTTTCCTGAACAGTTTTTTAAAAGTTTTTGTGTGGACTTTCGCCTTGCCATTTAAAAGTATTCTTATGGCACCGGAATCTGGAGACGGGATTTTCGAGTGGCAACTTGAATTTGTTAAAGTGCGTTCTGATTTTTTCCAGAAACGTAATATGTATGAATTTACATTACTCCAACATTGAAATTAAATCACAGTATATAACACCGATCTCTAATATATATATATATATATATATATATATATATATATATATATATATATATATATATATATATATATATATATATATATATATGTATGTGTGTGTGTGTGTGTATAGTAATTTATAAAATATATATGGCGATTAAGCTACACTCAATAATCCGCGTTTCATCCACTCTAGGATTCTTCAGGCTTATGCGCCTATATATATATATATATATATATATATATATATATATATATATATATATATATATATATATATATATAATACAAATAATTGTTAATTTTTATTTTAAAAGTAAAATAGCCATAAGTCTCTTTGAGAAAGTAAAATCGAGACTTTAGAAAACCGAGAAAAAGCAGCAAATATAGCGCAACTGTAACATTTCGACTTCCGGTCGTTGAATACTCTCTTCCTGTTTACTCTGTAAGCTAGCCGACATGGCATTTGTAGATGCTTAAATTCCTTCATTTTATGTGTTAATGGCCAGTAGCCTTTACATAGAAGGCTATCCTACGAATTCATAGGAGATTTTGTGACTGGGATCGAATTTTCCGACTAACAGTAATTACCACTTCCTACATTGCGTAAGCATGACATACTAATGTTGATAGGTATAAAAACAATTATTAATATTTTTTTGAAAAATATGTCATATATATATATTTTGTAAAAATATGTCATATATATATATATATATATATATATATATATATATATATATATATATATATATATATATATATATATATATATATAGTAGATCACAGACACACAGACACTAATTTAAATTTACCATCAGTATGGATATATATAGTTAGTGGGCCGATGAGCTTTGCATTTTATAGATTAAAATTTAATCAATTATTATTAAGTAATTTGTTTTTTTTTTTAAATAGAAATCCCCCAGACAAGACATGAAGTCACTTGTTGTAAAAAGCTATAAAAAAAAGAAGAAAGAATAATACTGCAGGGTCTAATTGTGTTAGAGGAAATAGATTCTGCCTAAGAACACGATTCTTTCCTCTTTGTCAAAAACATCGCTCTTGAAATGTGAGGACTAAAGGACAAAATAAGGGAAGCCAGAGTTACACGGCTGTCTAAAGTAAACCCAAGATCCATTTGGGTTATTTTCGTAAAGTTATTAGTTATTAGCTATTATTCAAGTGATGTACCAGGATTAATTATGAAAAAGAATGTATACACCGTAGGTAGGATTACAACCCACGATTCATAAGCAAACGGTCTATTTACTATTGTTAATAATAACGAGGCTCATTATCAATCATTTATAATTAAAAGCTTATCGTTATTGGTTAATTTTATTATTTACAAAAACGTTATAAAGTTTATCATTGGCAATATACGTAATTATTTGGTTTTAAATCCTTTTTATCTTTATTAGTTTGTCAATTCTTATAACTATTATGCGTAATCCTGGTCCTGACTTAATCCGTACGATTATTAGGACTATTTTTCTTTCTTTTTTTTTTTTTTTACTCAAACCAAGGAAATATTTTACTTGTGTCGTAAGGGGCTATTATTTGGGGTCGTATCTCATAGGGGACTGTGGGGAGTTGAGTAACGAGAGGCTTATTTACATTACATTTAAACTCACACATGCTAGCACAGAGAAGCAAGAAACCAGAAAAAGAATTTCCAAGTTTAGCAGTCCGATGGAAGAAACTATTAGGGTAAAAAGGTTTTCCGGCATCTAGAGACCTTTCTTGAGAGCCAATTTAATTAAAGTACTCGTAAAACAGACACAGAAACGCAACCTTGCGGCGATGGGACGGTGGTTGAAGCTTGGCCGAGAGTGCGAGACGTATTAAATTTGAGATTTTTTTTTTACCTGGTCCAAGAGTGAGAGACGGTAGATGTATCAGCCTATATGTTGCAATAATACCCCATGCGATGGTGAATTGTTGCTTTATATATTGAATTCTTTAGAGTCTTATTGTAATAATCAACATTTGATCAGGTACGTTTTTACTAATCTACAACAGAGATTTTGTTAGAGATATTGGGAATGGTAGTGTTGATTATAGCGCTATAGTAATTAGCCTTATAATATGCATAATACAGAGTTTTTTGTTTATTGAATGGAAAGTACGTATGCATGATTTAACGCTTTATCCAAAAAATTTGATCTTCTGATTATTGTATGTAAACTTTATGTAGTTCTTTTATAAGCGGTCGGTAATCCTAATAATAAAAATGTCCCATGAAAGATGAAAGAATATATATATTTCATAAAACAAAAAACAAAATAAAAACAATAAATAAAAAATAAATATATAAAAAAACGACCCGATCGTAATTTATGCTGAATCAGTTCATCCCGTTAGCATATCGAAATGCTCAAACGTTTTATTCTTGTTTCAATGTTTTTTTATCAAATTAAATGATAGATTCCATGATTCAAAGAATTCAGTCCATTTCGCAGAGGCGATTTCAGTAATTTTTCTTATCTAAAAGAAGAGCTTTATTCGGGTGTACGTGTAATTTATTACGTGTAAGATTTAGAATCTTAGAGCATTTTTTTACAATAGACAACAAACCGATAAAGTGGTCAAGAAACAGATATATAACAAATAAATGTTACTGAAGGCAAGATAAGTTACTCTTCTACTTACCTGAATAATTCTTTTATGTTTCAACTTATTTTAAAGCGTTTATTTACTTCGAAATACAAGTAATGCCGAATGTTTAAGTTAGAACGACAACAAAATGGTGGACATGCGACTGTCATCTTTGGAGTCTCGATAATCGCCCCAAACTAAAAATAAAATAAAATACTGATAGAAACCCGCCCAATGAATGTTATGATTACATTTATTGGGTGTGTTTTTGCCAGTATGCTGTTTAATTTTCGATTTTTAAGCGATTACCAAGGATCACGTGCACTGCATATGACAGCCATGATTATTTTTCATTCTAACTGAACGGAGTGAACGTGTGATTTTCTTTGAACCGATGAACGCTTTAAAATAAGTTAAACACTAAAAACGTATCCAACTAGGTAGAAGAGTAACGCACCTTGCCTTTGGCAATATTTATTTGCTATATATTTGTTTTGCATTTTACCACTTTTTCGTTTTGTTGTCTATTATTATGTTTATGTTTTAACTGGGATAACCAATTAATAATGAGTATTTTATTCTATCGTTGATTTTGCGAATAACACTATCTAAAATGCTCTTACTAACGCTAGCAAAGTCAGAGTCAGGAAGACAAAATAATCTTATAAAGGTACTCACAGCGAACGTACGCCAAGTTTTGTTGCGTTTGAATTCTTGGAACACACACACACACACACACACACACACACACACACACACACATACACACGCGCGCGCGCGCACACACACACACACACACACACACACACACACACACACACACACACACACACACACACACACACACACACATAACTTGTATAAGCAGCAGACTAAGTTTATTTATCTCAGTCTCACCGTACGAATTATTAAGAATTACAAAAATTAAAAAGCTTAAAAGTAAAATTTTGTCAGCTAAGGATTTGTTGAAGTCACTTACTAAGCTATGCACTCTAATTCACCCGAAAAGAATGGAATGTAAAACCTACTTATCCTAAATACTATAATTCGATACTCGATGAAAAAGAAGAACAACAGACTTATTAAGCAGAATCATTCCTTGTTCAATTACGTTTATCTTAATAAAAACATCCTGCGTAAACACACACACACACATACACCCACCCACCCACACACACACACACACACACACACACACACATATATAGATAGATATATATGTATATATCATGTTGCTTTTATGTTGACAGGCTCGTGCTTGCGTAGTTAATGACATTAAATAATTAATTTAGTAATTGTAGCTGCAAATATACACACACACATATATATACATATAATCTAAAGCGGCTTTGAATATTATATATACAAAAGGCAGTTTTTAATTCCTAGCGATCCAAACTAAATTCAGCATATTGCAGACTTAGCACTTGTATAAACCGAAAAAATCTACAATTACAAAAGGGGATTCAACTAACAGTGAACAAATAAACAAGAAGCCTTTAACTTAAATTATTGAATAAAAAACGGAGATCATCACCTGTTTACCATGTACATATTTCAAACATTTAAAAACAGAACAGCTTTTAAATTCATAGTTCTCCAGTGGAAAAACAAAACAAAACACCACTTTCACACAAACAAAATGTAAAATCCAGTTACTTTAAGCGTTTGGATTATGTTTGATCATTGTAACTTCACATACCCATCTTAGCAGCAGCCAAATAATGTAACGGTTACAAGCGACGACGGCTGTCGAGTTTCAATTCTAGTTTAGCTGCACTGAATAGCTGTAATATAGCGAAACATTATGTCTGTGGATGACTATATAAATTAAATTTCATTAAAAAAAAAATAAATTTACACACTTTTGTACTGATTTTCCCTGGCTAAAACCCAGATATAAAGTTTCGCATGGGTTCGAATACCCTATATATAGAGTTTCATGTCTGTAGACCAAAAACTCTAGGAGGATTTGGGTAGGCAAAATTTTCTAGACAAATATATATACGTATACATAAATATATATGGAAAAAGTTTTGTGTTTACTATAAAGATTTTACGCAAATATTATGCAAGTATAAATCATGTAGAAATATCTGCATTAATATAATTGCCCGTAATAGTTAACTAAAGGTGATCAAATAATAGGGAATTAATTAAAATGAATGTTTAAAAGAATATGCAAATTAGCTAGATCTGTTGCAGATGAATGCAATCCATAACTCATATATAGAGTTGTATTTTCTTTTTAAATAAATAGTAAAAAGGGTTTTTAATATAAATATCAATACACACACACACACACATACACACACACACACACACAAAAATTATATATATATATATATATATATAACTACTTAATTTACTCACATAAAATTAATATACGAAAGTATAGATTTATGCGTAAACTTTAAGAATTTACGTGCTCAATACGTAGATAGAGCTAGTTAGTAATTTATAAAATATATATGGCGATTAAGCTATAAAATTAAAACGATAAACAACCACAGAATTCTCGTTTAAGCCTGAAGAGTCCTAGAGTGGATGAAACGTAGATTAAGCGCCATATATATTTTATAAATTACTATATATATATATATATATATATATATATATATATATATATATATATATATATATATAAGTATTATAAATTATAATTAATTATAATATATATAGATTAATTAATTAATAATAACGTAAACATAATAAACGATTTCATAATTCTAAAATCTAATTATTTTCTATTTGCTTCTAATGTTCGCTTAGGGGAAGTTTTGATAATTTTAATGTCAACAGACATATTCTTTATCTATTGTGTTGCAATTAATTGGCTAACCATTTGATCTTCACCTGCCAAATCAGTATCGCCAAAAATTTCATAGACACCTTGAGTTAATGCATCTTTATTTGGACCTTGTATTGAGAATCGTTATTCTGATTCGCTTCTTAAAGGATCCCATTATCTTGATTCTGTTTTTGATACAGTTCAACTGCTTAATTACCCACCAAAATCAACTGACATTTTTTTTATGAAAACGTTCATCCGCTCTCAATCAGCTAATCTTAAAAAGAATTCCTCACCTTGGATGTTACGCTGATTGTTTGGTTCTTGATCTTTCTAACTTTTCAAAATTCGTCTGTTTGATCCAAAGGAAATCTAAGAAAGCGAATGTTGAACTCCGAAGTGAGGAAAAAAGGGAGAACTGCTTATTTGATTTTATAAATTAATTTAGAAAAAAAAAAAAAAAAAAGGAAAATATAATACCAAAAAAAAAAAAAAAAGTGTCAGTAATTGATATTTTCTGGATTAAACCCCCGAATGGAATTCAGGGCTTTTCATAATAGAATCAAATCACTCAATTATCACCTGATGTTAAGATCAACAATTTGAATCTGCTTAGAGGCAAGATATCTTTATATTAATATAATTATATGACTACTTCTCTCGTCTCTGTGTATGTGTCAACGTAATTATGATGATTACACATTAATTTTATTTACCTGTTTTTCAGGAGATTAGCTACAAGTTTGAGTTTGATAATTTATGTGGAACGAACTGGATTCGAACTTGGTACAGCCAAATTTTCAGTCCGTGTTATTAACCACTTAGCCACCATAACCTTCCCTACACAATTATTTATAATCTTTGTTATAAACTGTTGATAATAAAAAATATTAAAACCAAAAAATAAAAGCATAAAATAAAATGAAATAATGAAAAAGCAAAACAAAACACGCATAATATTATATGGTTATATAATTTTTTTTTTACAAGGTGGTCACCAATTATGAAGGCCCGGAAGCCACTCAGGGATAAGGGTTATTGTAAGTACAGTACGTTAGTTTGGATATTTAAAGTGTCTACTTAAGGGGGCGGTTCACCAGGAATTTGTTTACGTTGGACTTGAAGACATCCAAGTTGTAGTCAGGAGGGAAGCAAGCAGACGGAACAGAGTTTCACAGGCGTGCAGTTCTAAGAAAGAAGCTTTGTTCATGGAATCAACGTTTGGATTTAGGCATAGATAAAGTGGGGAAAATTTTTGACAGTGGATTCAGCTAGACGGGTGTGTTTTGTAAAAGATTGGCGAGGGGGACAAGAGAATGGAGTTCAGACGAGCACCTGCCATGGAAATAACGATAAAACAAAGATAGGCTTGCAATGTCTCTTCTGTGGGAGAGAGGTTGCAAGGAAGAGAAAAGGGCATCCCCCACTAGACCACGAAGTCTATTTTGTACTTTGTCAAGGCAGGATATGCTGTTTTTCGCAGCTCCTGCCCAGATATGGCAGCAGTACTCCATCCTTGGACGTACTTGGCTTTTATATAGATAGAGAATTGCATCAGTAGTGAGATATCTTCTGGAGCGGTAGAAGGATCCCACCATCTTTCCAGCGACCTTGGCAACAGACTTGATGTACGTGTTCCATTTCAGATCAGGAGTGAATGTCAAGCCTAGAAGCTTGTCAAAACATGGAGCCTCCCCAAGACGAGAGCCATACATTTCAATTGATGCCAGATGGGGATCAGAGCGTTGATGATGTAAAGATAGGAGTTTGGTTTTAGATGCATTAAATTTTAGATTTAGGTTTTAGTATTTTGTATTCCCCCACTGAACCACTCGTTCGAGATCAGAGGAGAGAGAATCAGAGAGAGCTTTGTCATTTACAGCCTTTGATGTGTTGCCGTAGATGGTCGTGTCATCAGCATAGATGTCCACGAATGATTTAAGTATGTGTTTAGGGAGGTCATTGATGTAGATCAGGAAGAGAGTTGGGCCCAGGATCGACCCTTGAGGGACTCCAGCATTAATGCTGTAGGCCTCTGATTTTTGTCCATCAACCACTACTCTTATGAGCCTATCAGAGAGAAATCATAAATGATAGAGAGAATATTTCCAGTTATATTATATATAGATTTTCACTATTTAATTCAACAGTACTCAATACGTGAATAGAGTTTAATAGTGTACATGGAAGGATGATACATAGTTTTTTCATCGTCATAAGAATTTACTTCACCTAAAAATATGTACACTGTGTGAGGAAGATCTGTAAAGCACAACTTACAAATAAAAAATAAAATAACTGCCATCAATCAGCTATGCCAGTAATAAAAGACAGCTTTGGCATAATTGACTGACTACAAAAATACATCAGCAGGATAGACGTAAAGACACGGAAGCTACTAACACCGCATAAAATAATATATAGAAATCAGTATCTACCAAGACTGCATTTGCCCAGGGGAGAAAGAGGACTGCGGCTCTCAGAGATCAACCACCAACATAGGGCAACTATAGTGAGCACAGGCTTGTATCTGAGAAGCTCCCAGAACCATACCCTCTCAATAGTATACAAACATCACGAGAGAAGAGCCATCAGAACAACATCAGTCACCCAGCTAGCTAAGCATTTTGGTCAGGGCTGTCTCACAGATGGGGATAAAACACCAAACAAGCCTGCCACAAAAAGAGCAGGCAGAAATATACCGAGACTTCCAAAGGAGGAACCTTGAAGAGTGGGACCAACAACAGCGTGCAACGTATTTTCTGGGGGAACTTTCCCAGGGATAAATAGACAAAAAAGATTCCTTGAACTGGCTGAAGAGAGAAGTCCTCCACCATGACCAGGAAAGGGTTATAATGGCTTCTCAAGATCAAAGATTGATGACCAAAACACAGAAGATGGCAGGTCTCAATAATGACAACAGATGCAGGTTCTGTCACAAAGAAATGGGAAATGTTAGTCATCTGGTATCAAGTTGCAAGGTTCTTTTGGGGGATGGCTTACTACACAGCGAGACATGATGGAGTATGTAAGTACGTCCACTGGACCATCTGTAAAAAAATAAACATCCAATGTAGCAGCAAGTCATGGGAACATCAACCTGAAAGAACAGTTGGAAATGATTATATACCATACATTACGGCCACGTAATCCCTACAGCCACCTACATTGAAAATGCTGCTGTGAAACCTGACATAGTTATATGGAATAAGTCAGAGAGAGTGGCAACCGTGGTTGAAGTGATGGAGATCTGAGCAGATGTGAAAGAGAGAAACAGACCAAATATCAAGGTGTCATGTATGATATGAAAAGAAACTGGAATCTTAGGAAGATATCAATCATACCAGTTATTATATGTGCTACAGGACTTATGAAGAAGAACTTGAAGTCCTACCTAACTAATATTCCTGGTGAACCAAGTGCAAGAGAAATCCAGACAATTGCACTTAAGGGAACAGCAAGGATACTAAAAAGAGCACTCGGTTGGTTTCAATAAAAGTAGGGGAATGTTGACAGCCGGTTTGGCTGCCCCATACCCAGCATTGCAATCTTCAAAGAAAAAAAGGGGGAAAAAAAGGAAAAAGTAAGCCAAGAAACATCACTTAAATACATTCTAATACCTTGCAAACATGAATACATTAGCAGTTTACTTAGTAAAACGGGCGAACTGAAACAATGAATGCGCTAGTGGGCACACTTCTTCCTTAATAAACATGAACACCTCCAAGGAAAAGAATCCTACCAATTCAAAAGTCGAAAACGCAACAAATTCACAAAAAAAGGGGATGCCACATCCAAACAAAACAAAAATTATCTTAGGTAAAAATTTTCAAATATATATATTGCCCTTGATGGAGCGGAAACTAAAACTTGCTGCTATGGTTTTAAATATCTAAAATAACAACAAGGGAAGACTTATATTACTCATATGTTATATCTCCTCTCTTTTGGAAATAGGGTACGATTATGAATATCTCCAGAATAAAATAATCTTTATTCACTGTGAAATTTACTTTATGTATGAAAATCAAAGAGGGAAGGTATAACACATTGAAATCAAGTCTCCCATTGTTGTTATATCAGATCATTTTAAACTATAGCAGCAAGTTTTTTATCTCCCCTACATCATAGCTAGAAGTTTTGTGGAAATATCAGATATTCTGTAATTCATATGCAAAACTAAGAAAACAAACGACTATGATTGAAACATTTTATGGTTGTAAAAAAGGGTAAAAAATAGGCTCTGGATGATAAATGATTCCTTTATTGTGCGACATTAAGGACAAATGTCACATTCTCCACTACATCCAATACAAAATTCAGGTCATTACCTTTCTAATGAGCCTTCATTTGTTAAATTCTGATCAATAGTTGCTGAGATTTGAAACTTATAATATTGCCAAAAAAAATAAAAAGGTGGTGTATATGGATATATCTGTACTTGTAGCCAAATTGAATAGTTAAATGCTCATATCTTTTGTTATAAAGACCGAAATTACATGAAAATTTGCAGGCATTTAAAATTTTTGCTTGATCTGTGTAAGCCAATAGACATTCTTGTGTGTGTGGCGTGTTTGCTCAATTGGTAGAGTGCTCGCCTAGCATGCAAGAAGCTCGGGTTTCAAATTTCAAGTCTGGATGTGTCTAACTGATGAGCTCAAATGAGGGCGAAACTCGAGTCTTGGCTTGCGACATTGGTTCGGCTGTGGAAATAATTATATATTCTCTCACACTTTCTTGCTTAGTTAGCTTGTCGGGGTGACATCGTCCTTTCGAGTATATAAATTCCTACTGGTGAGAAATCGGCCTGGGTAAAGGCTGGTTTGATACCGCGAAACTCGAGTGTTTCTTGGCTTTCTTAGCTCTTGTGGGCTGCGACGTTGGTTCGGCTGTGAAAATAATTATATATATATATATATATATATATATATATATATATATATATATAATTATTGTTGGCCCCTCTAAGAAATAAAAATAATTCTTAAAGTTGAACACTGTCTGGGGAAATCGAAAAAGTTTATCGTGTGTCCGAGATCGTAACTCCTATAACGTGATCACTTTAAAACTGTCTGTATTAAACGTTAAGCTTCATTTATGTTAAAAATTTCCCTTAACTGAACGTTAGCCCTGCTGTATGTTCCTTGCTAATTGAGCAAAAGATGACTTCGCTGCGGAGTTCGAATCCTTTGACCAACGTTGATCGTCATCTCTTGAACTGATGATTGCGTAAGCATGAAGCACTAGTGTCTGTAGGTATATAAAAATAATTATTTATTGCATATATATTAATACATATATATATATACATATATAACTAGTTCATTTAATCATATAAATTAATATACGAAAGTATAATTTTATGCGTAACTTTAAGTATTTACTTCAAGAGTTCTCAATACATAGGTAGAGCTAGGTAGTAAGTTATAAATAGCAATTAAGCTGCACATAATATTCCGCGTTTCATCCACGCTGGGATTCGTTAAGCTTGACGAATCCTAGCGTGGATGAAACGCAGAATATTCTGTGTAGCTTAATTGCCATATATATTTTTATAACTTAACACACACACACACACACACACACACACACACACACACACATATATATATATATATATATATATATATATATATATATATATATATATACGCAGATGAAGTTGAACTCTATTTAGGAAATTACGATTAAGAAACAGCGTTCAATTTTAGCGAAAACGCATCATTACAACTTCTTGTTGTTGAATACTCTGTCTGTCAACTATAAGAACCCGAAATGATATTCATGAAATGGGATCTATAAATACCTAATTTCCTTTCATTTACGTGTGAAGTTCCGGTGTATTGGAAAACTGACGCTATCCCGCTAAGTCAAGGGTGGATTAGTTTACTGGGTTCCAACCAGCAGCAATTATTACTTTCTACACTAATAAACATGAAACACTAATGTCTGTAAATATAAGAGTTGTTAATCTTTATCAAAAAACTATCATATAAATTCATGTATAAAATGCCATAAGAAATATTTAATTGTATTTCTGTTTCCATTCATATAACACCTTTATTTATTGTATTGAACTTAAGAAAGATATGCGCACTGCAAACAGATGAGTTTTAAATTTGATCTGTTGGCAACGAAAAGAAAAAAAACCCCAAAAAACTAATGTACAGAAAGCCACGCATAAAAAACACAAGTACAAGAACAATTTAAATGATTGGTTTGTGTAATGTGCATGCGTGTACGCGCTATTGAGTTTATATTTTTTAATAATACGCATTCAGCCGGCAAGATTACTTGGTTTTGTCTGGTATATCAAATTATTATAGAATTATTATTGATCCCAGTTAATGGCATTAGAGAAATTAATTACATTTTATTATTTTTTTTAATTGCGATGATGCGAGGATTGTACTTGGATATCTTTCGATGTAATATCCAAATATAAAATTATATATTTATAATATATATCTATATCTATAACTATATGTATGTATGTATGTATGTATGTATGTATGTGAAGGCAACCTTTCTAGGAAAAGCAAATCTCTGATTTAAAAAACCATAAAGCCGGAGACCAGTACACACATTAAGCTGGTCCGCAGTTTAACTTGTTGCTGGCTATCTTGCTCTCGCTTGTTGCTGGATCTCAACATTTTGAACCGAGAAAGAGACTTCGCTGTCGTACAAAGCTAAGACTCTGTAACATCATCTGTGTATAGATACTCCCTCAGACATTTGTCTTTTAAAATGGTCCTGTGACGATGGAAGTCATGTTTAGGCTCATGGACTTTAAGTGTCTGAGGGAGTGGCACTCATCTGACAAGACGTTGCAATAATCATGTATGAGTATCCTTCTCATAAAATCATCATGTATGTCTGTATGTATGTATGTATGTCTCTCTCTCCCTCCCTCTCTCTCTCTCTCTCTCTCTCAGTCTCTCTCTCTGTATATATATTAGTGATGGGACAATTCCAAAATATTTCCCGATTCCGATCCATTTACCAATTCCGTTCTAAATTTCCGATTCCGATTTGATTCTCGATTCTAATTGCGATTCTTTTAATATTTATAAATATTTAATTAGAGATTTACTGGGTTTTCTTTTGTAAATTTTCAAATTATTACATAAACTCCCGTGTAATTTCCGGGTATATTTTTCTCAAATGTTTTCCTTGTAATGTATTGCAAATTCAAAGACAACAAAAGGTTTATTTTGATGTTAAATAAAACCAAATTTTATCAGTTCGTCGTTAGTATACAAGATGCTACTTGAAAGTTTTCATAAACAGTTGAAATTAGTCGACGATTGGTAGGTAAAATGAGAAAACGATGTAAGATCAAAATATTAACAACACCCGTCCTCCCATTGTTACGAACGAATTTCTAAATAATAATGTTACTATTTGGAAAAACATTTTTAACACGGAGAGGGCGTTGGGATTCGTTAACTATTATGTGCCTTCCTTCTATGAATGTTTAAGTTTTATTTTAATTATATAAATTTGGTGGATTATTAAATTGATTTGCTTTGCTTTAAAAAGACAACAAAAAACAAAAACAAAAACAAAAACGAGATGCATAAAATCACAACTAGCGGGACCTGTGGAAATTCCACGGGGACTCATTCATATGCAATATATTGATGTTGGTATTCATAGTGTAAATAGAGATGCTCTAATATTATTGTAACTTTTGATAAAACTACAAAAGTATTTATCTAAGCTAGCAGAGACGCCCAGCGTAGCCAGGTCGTAAAGTACGCTTTTATAGGAAATTTTGGTGTCCGGAAAACTCGTTCCGGAAAACTTGTTAATTTTTGCTAGGTAGGAAAACTGGTCCATTATTGAATAAATTTTGATTGAAAACACATTTTATGATCGTTATTAAAGGAGATATTGTTTTTAAAGGCGACTACGCACCCCATAATATTAAAAAAAAAAAATTTTTTTTTACTTGTTTACTGTTGTTTAAAAAAAAAAAAATGAAACCATATATATATATATATATATATATATATATATTTAAAAATACTTTAGTTTTAACATTTTTTGAACAAAATAAAAAAAAGAAAGAAAGCACTTATCAAAGAAAGTAAATATTTCATTTAGAAGAATTAGTTTAGTTTAAACAATTCCTGTGTTATTAAGAAACAAAAAAGAAAACACGGTACTTTGGTACCGCGCTGAAATAATATCGTTATTATTTTGAAAGCCATTCTTGACATGAGGAAGGGAGGATATTTTGTAACTATTCTGTGCTTACACCTAACAATTTAATAAAAAAAATATTGTGAAACTTGAATTTAACCCGAAAAAAATATTTAAAATAGCACAGTACCAAAAATACATAAGCACCGAAAACACTTCTTGTATTATTTAATGATATCAGAATGTTTCTGTTTGTTTAAAAGTCATTTGGGGGGCACTTCTGCAGTATGAAGACGGCGGCTATTGTTAGGAGTCTATAAAGTTCAATTTCTTTTTGGTCAAATAACGCGGCAAAAAAGTAACAAACAAGATTTTTTTTTTCCGAACAGAAAAATATTTGAAAACGAAAACATTTATTGTATAAAAATGTATCGGTAAAATATTTATTTAAAAGTCTGATTAAGAAAATATAATTTTAATAAAACAATTTTGTAATGTAAGCAACGTTTGATTTTTTATAAATAGCTTTTTTTTTTCGAACAAATAAATAATTTAAATGAAACAGTTTTTTGAATTAAAGCAACTTTGGAGGGTCAACAAGAAATTAATAATTTAAATGTTTTTTGTCCGAGAAGCGCCACCTAGCGACAGTTTAGTAAAACGCACCGAAAAAATATGACCGCCGTCCAAATACTGCACAAGTGTCTTTTGTTGTTTCGTGAACACAAACATGTTAAAACTAAATTAATTTTTTAAAATAAAATATTTGTTTTATTATTTCATAATACAAAAAAAAAATGTTCTTTTTTTTGTTTCGTAATAACACAAGAACTGTTAAAAACCAAAGTATTTTTTTAAAATAAATATATGGTTTCATTTTTAGTGTCTTCCGTTCGGTTTCATTACATAATCGACCGTATCCACTTCCGGTAGCTTGATTTTTTTTCTAAGCAGTGATCTTGGATATTACCTAAAAATATGCAAATTTATTTTTTTTAGAGGGGCGGGGTTTCGTTTTAAAACTATATCTAGTTCAGTATTTTCTTTAATTTTCTATTTTTTTTATCGTCAGTTGTAAGCTCCATATTTTTTTTCAACTAAGGAAAAGAAGTTTAGCTCTGTATTGCAAGAAATCGGACATTAGGTTTGAGGGTGTAAATTATAAAAAAACACTTAATTTTCACGGTTTCCTTGGGTTATTTTTTAAAAACTTTGCTATGATTACATTTTTAACTGAATCCTTCTGCTAATTGTCAATATTAGTAAAAAAAATGTTTACGAAACCGTTGATAGGCATCTTGTGTGTGTTTTCTTTTTTTCTTTTTTTAGAGGTGACTCTAAAAAGGGTTATTTGGGGATTATCTCCTACATGTTGGGAATATTCTGTAGAAGGATTAAAAACGAAAGAAAGAAACCCTTTTTTAATTATGCTTTTTTATCACATTTTTGTAATTAATGGATTCCAAATGTGGGTACATTTAATACTTGTGTTACAAGAAAAGTTCCCCCTTTCTTGTAAGTAAGAAAAACATTAGATAATTGAAAATGAAATTAGAATAGACTGAGATTCGAACTTTGTAAGCAAGGTTCAGAAATGGAATTTCGCATTGTTCAATTTCACATAAAATAGTTTAGATATGTTTGTTTGTAAAAGGAATTTAATTGTTCGATTCTTTTTATGAAAACTGAATTAAAATAAGGCCAGCTAGAAAATAATGAAGAATACAATTTAAATATGTTGAAAAATAGGTTAGGGAAAAATAGGTTAGTGAGAATTCTTTGTTGCAGAAGTGTGTTTGGGGAACACGTCAGCCACGTGAGTTCCCCATGTGAGTGGGTCACGTTTTAGAGCACACATCTGACATCATAGCAACAATGAATTCTGAATATAGGAGCCAGGATTAGAGATCAATGAGTTGGAGACTAATATTGGAGGCTGTCGAGTCCGGATCGAAGTCAGCGCAGTCAAGGGAGACACAGCAGATATGGTCATAGGAGGGTCCTTTGGAGGCGAAGGGAGAACGTTTAACATGTAGATACGACTTTGAATTTCTTGACGTCATCATCATTCGACTGGTCGATCTGTTAATAAAGAAGTCATCACCAAAGTTTTGTAAAACTGTGTCGTGTTCATTCCACAAATTGAAGGTAATGTGAAATCATCTTTAATGGACTTTGTATAAACCCCATCCTAAGTAACGTGTCCCTCTCCATCGTAAGTGTTATAAGAATTGATCACCCTCTTTCCTCTCTAATATATGTGCTAAGAAGAAACATCACAGGACTGTATAAATGTCATATTCCCTCATCAATATGAATGTTCCCATCTTATCTCCTTAAAAAGACCCCACACCTATGCAACACTTGGACGGCTTAGGAGGTTGTTCAGAACTGCAAACCAACAGTCTTTTTGAAAAAGGTGTATTACACCGAAAGTCTCAGAAAAATCAAAGAAAAGGTATCTTGATCATTTAATAAAATAACTCCAAACATTTTTGGTTTGTAAATATTTTCAAATTAGAAAAATTATTTTTAGAAATTATTATAATTTAAATTTTTTTATCAAATGTAATCAAAATACATGTTATAAATAATTATTGTAAATAATTAATTTTAAAATAATTAAGGCCATATTTTTACTTTCAAAATATTATATTTGTTATTATTCTAATGTCTGAATATTATGGCTAAATGATGTTATGTTTTCTTACTGCAGTAAACCTTGATCAATTAATAAATTATCTAATTAGAAACTTTTAATAATCAATTAATATTTATAATCATTATCAGTTTATTGTGTAAAACTGTTCCGTTTATTTGCAAATGTTTAAATTATTTACTTATTTTCTGTTTTTGTTTACTTTTTTTACTTTCGTCTTTTGCCATTTATTTGTTCATTGTCTTTTTTGATTTCGATTTCAATTTGACACTAATTTTTGTGGGGTATCGAAAAGTCAAGTCACGGATTTACTCCGTTTCTATTATTTTTATTTTCCGGAATTTAACTTAATTAGTAAGGATAAAATTAAAATCTTCAAGTGGTATCAAAAAATGTGTAAAGTAAATAAAGCATACTCTCTCTATCTTTTTCTTTCTTTCTTTCTCTCTTTCTCTCTCTCTATCTCTCTATCTATCTATCTATCTATCTATCTCTCTCTCTATATATATATATACACACACACACACACACACACACACACACACACACACACACACACACACACACACACACACACACACACACATATATATATATATATATTAAATCCCCGAAACAGTGTTTCATGGTAAACAACTGATGATCCCTTGAAAAATAAATTATTGGTATTATAGTAACTTCGAGAGCGAGTTGATGCAGTGATTGCAGGCGATTAAATGACTTACTGACTAGATGGTTTTCTAACGAATGATAAAAAATATTTTTTTGTATAGTTTTAAAGGTTAAAAACTTCAAAGACTATATACATATATATATATCTTAACTATCTATCTATCTATCTATCTATCTATCTATCTATATAAATAAATACATAAATAGATGTATGTGTGTGTAAATATTTAACAGGTAAACTCTTAAACTCCTGGTCACATAACACTGAAATAAACAAGAAATAGTAATTATACAGTAAGAATGGTTTATGACGAGTAAAAACTTTGCGCGAGTTGATAAATAACGCGTACAGACATACATCGGTTGAAATGCGAATTATTCATTTCAACTGGCTAACAATTTTTTAATTTAATTAATTTTTCTTGCGCATGCTCACATAAAGTCATTTCTGTAAGTTTTTTTTTAATATTAAGAGCTTCATTGTTTTTTCCCGATAACAACATTGATAGAGAACTCGGCTGGAACGCGAAATGCTTTAGTTTTGATTCTAGCTAATGGCACGAAATCATTTTATTTTTTAAATTTTGCCACAGTGTCTTTGCGGTGATCGGAATCAAAATATCTGTTTACAGGTTTGGAAAATAAAACTTTTCTTTTTAATTTCTTACAGTCTTTTAAGACGATAACTATTTTTTGACAATTATCTTTTTTGCCGGAAATCCCTCACGAACGAAGACAAAATTCAATGAAAAAAATTCATACTTTTCTCAAGTAAATCTTCCACAACAGGGGACGAATTCTATATGCAGTTTTGATAGAAATGTTTATTTGGGCTAATGTCAGGTTCTTACCTTTCTTTTTTATTATTTCTTTCTTTCCAAGTAATACGTAATATTGCTCAAGATTCTAGAACTGAAAATATTTATAGTCTAGCCTAACTTTAATAATTTTCCTTTAAACTAAATTATTACTTCTTTTTCCTTTAGATAATTTTCTTTTCTCTAAATAGCCTTTCCTTTACTATAAAGAACTTCTCTATTTTTCTATAAATAGTCTCTCTTTTTGTTTTTTTGTAAAGAAGTAATAATTAATCGACAAGATAAACAAATATTAATTTTAAATAAATTTCAAATATATCAAATACAATCTGGCAACGCCGGGTACTTCAGCTAGTTTTAAATGAAAGCTGAAGAATAAAAGTTATATATAATTTTATTATATCACGAGAACAATAAGGAAAAGTTAAGGAGAAATTTAAAAAAAAAACTCTTTAGGCCATGGCATTTTGAAGCTAAATGTTTCTTATCAGAATAGGAGAAAGGCTAGAATTATACAAAATGCAAATATAAAAAAAAAAAAAATGGTTTAATGACATTTAGATATGAAATGAGAATAATTTCCACCACTCTCTGACGATGCCTAAACCTAAACGTGGATTCCATGAACAAAGATTCTTTCCTAGAACTGCTCGCCCGTGGAACTCTTTTCACTGGTTTGCTTTCCAGCTGACCACAATACTGACGTTTTAAAATGACACATAAACAAGCTCATATTGAACCGTCCTCGTAAATAATCTAATTATACCAAATTTCCACCACAAACAATTACTACGCTACTGCCCAAGTGACTACCGTACACACATTAACCCTCATTCTCGAGTTGTCTCAGAGCCTTGATATGCAGTGACACCTTTGTAAAAAAAATATATAATTTGTTATTGATGCCACCAGATAACACCGGGTAGCCCTGCTAGTGTATGTTATGTGTAGACAAAGGACCATTTTCTATCAAGATATCATACAACAAAGATTCCAAAAAGGTGTCAAGATTTTAAGGGTTGGGAGAACCCCCCCTTTTTTGTTGGTAGATAAATAAATAAGCAAAAGTTTGAGGGTACACCATTTTTTTATTTGTGTTTTTTCTTCTGTAATTGTCTGCCACTTGCATTATTGCGGAATCTCCTTGGTAAATATTCCGGTGGTAATTTGTTCACAAGATGTCATTATATAAACCCTGCGAGGAGGACAGGTATTTAGTCACCAGGTGCCCTTTTCCTCTTTACAAGGGGAGCCGACTGCGTCAGGGGAAGAGAGACATAATCGAATTGGTGAACACACACACACACACACACACACACACACACACACACACACACACACACACACACACACACACACACACACTGATTCCATCTTGTTGCCAAAGGTGAATTTCTCTCCATTAAACTGTCAACTTTTAGTTTTGAAAGAAGCAAGCAATAAAACATTACTCGCCATTACACATAATAGAAGTCTATACATTCTTCGTGCTAATCAAAACATGCACACATCCCCCTCCTCCTCTCTCTCATACATACATGCATATATATATATATATATATATATATATATATATATATATATATACACATAATATATATACATATATATATATATTTATTAAAGTAGCAAGTCACTATTTAAGTAGGCTTGATTGAATACGAGTTTTATCATTTTTTTTTATTTTCTTGGTTATTAAAAAATACATCATATTAACAAAATAGCATTTAATTCTAGTACTAATATATTAAACGTATGTAACGAGTAAAACAATAAATAAATAAATATGAAATAAATAAATAAATAAATAAATAATATAAGTAAAATTAATGCAACAATAAATAAATAATAGATTCAGCGACATCCCATATCTTATTCTCTTCCGGGAATATATATGTATATAAAACTTACATGAAATAAATAAATAATATAAGTAAAATTAATACAACGATGAATAAATAATAGATTCAATCACATCCCTTTTCTTATTCTCTATCTGGAATATACACTTGTGCCCGATATTATTCATACCCCCCCCTTGAAAATTGAGTTTATTAGGTGTAACTTTGTAAGAATTTATTGTTTACGTCCATATTGATACATATTCTTAATTAACCTCTTTTGATCATTTTCGTCATTTTAAAATCTCGGGATACTTGTAATAAAAGAAATATACAGCTATTTATAAAATCTGCAATGTTCAAAAATAATCATACCCCCTTATTTTTTCAGTATTAATCGAGTTTCTGACTGTTTGTTTCCTGTTTGATTCTTATTTTGAATGCTTTTATACAACCTTTGATTAATTTCATTTCGTTTTTTTGCATTTTTCAGAAATTAAAATGATATCAACTGAAAACCAATAAAAGAATAAAAATTATTAGAATGGGGAAGAAAAAGAGCTTAGTAATGATCTTAGGACTAAAATTGTGAATTCACATAAGGATGGTTTAGGTTACAAGTCAATTTCCAAGAAATTTGAGGCCCCTACAGCAACAGTACAGAGCATCATAAAAAAATTCCAGAGCCACCACACAACAAACAACTTGATTGGTAGAGGAAGGAAAAGGAAACTGTCTGCTAGAGCCACCAGGAATATTGTAAGAAGTGTTAATGCAGATCCAACCACCACTACTAAGGACATTTTAGAAAATCTGGAGTCTTCTGGCATAAAAATATCGAGGCAAACATTGCAAAGGACTCTGCATGAAAATGGTCTGAAAGGAAGAAGACCAAGAAAAACTCAATTGCACACCGGAAAACACCTTGCAGCACGTCTAAAGTTTGCTAGGGCCCATGTGAATTATCCAGAGTCCGTTTTCTCAAGTATGTTGTGGACTGACGGAACAAAAATTGAATTGTTTGGCCATATGGATGCTTCTTATGTTTGGAGGAAGAAAGGAGAAGCTTACAACCCAAAGAACACCATACCCACGGTGAAACATGGTGGTGGTAGCCTAATGTTTTGGGGCTCCTTTTCGGCTAGTGGTCCAGGTAGTTTGGTCAAGATAGATGGAACCATGAAGAAGGAGCAATATTTGGAGATACTCCAGAAAACCATTAGACAGGATGCGGAGAAGCTCCATTTAGGACCAAACTGGGTCCTTCAACAGGATAATGATCCAAAACATACTGCAAAAAAAGTCAAGAAATAGTTTGAGGATAATCAAATTAATGTTTTGGAATGGCCTAGCCAGAGTCCCGACCTGAACCCTATCGAAAACCTCTGGCAGATATTGAAAACTGGGGTTAAAAAGCGAAAACCTAGAAATTTGAGGGATTTAGAGAACTACTGCATTGAAGAATGGTAAAAAATCAGTGTTGATGCTTGTAAAAACCTTGTTGATAAATATCCAAAACGGTTACAGACAGTTATTAAGAATAAAGGGCATGCTATTGACTATTAGTAAAAGAGGTATGAATAATTTTGAACTAGTGCCATTATTGCGTTTTTTTGTATAATGTTTCAAACTTGCATAATTTATTTATTTGTTGAGTTTAAATTAAATGCTTATGTTTGATTTATTGTTTGAAATCCCTTTAATATTGTTTACCTTCTGGTTTGAGCAATAGTCTTATAGGAATCTCAAAGATCCGAGGGGTATGAATAATATCGGGCACAAGTGTATATATATATATATATATATATATATATATATATATATATATATATATATATATATATATATATTCTATTTAATATTATTAAAACAAAAAATCAATAGAATCACTTACGGATATGCAAGCGACTATATGAAGGTAACTCATTTGCATATTTCTTTGAATGTTCATTAATTAATTATTTATTTTTATGGTTTCTTATTAGATGATTTGTTCTATTTAACTATTTGTCTGAATTCTATTTATGCATGGTTTCTAAATTCTGCATAATTGCAAAGAATTTAAGATAAAACATTGTAGCGTACTGACGGAGAGAGAGAGAGAGAGAGAGAGAGAGAGAGAGAGAGAGAGAGAGAGGGGGAGAGAGAGAGATGGATGAATAAAAATGACCTTGTCGGTGTGTGTGCTCAAAGACTCTACAAAACTCCTCTCTGAATATTTGGTCTACGAAATTTGATATATAGGGTATTTGGACTTGTAACACACTTTAGATTTGTTTTTAGCCGGAAAAAATTGCTACTAAAGGCTCAAAATTCCAAGCAAAATAGCTGACCGTGCAGAGTAAGTCGCCTAAAAATTACGACCGCTGTTTCTTTTACGCATACTCAAAATTAAACATTCATAGCTCAAATTCGCTAATTTTTGACGTTTAATATTGATCTGTCCAGAGCTCAGACGGTAACAACGCCGAAGAAATAAATAACAACTTAGGTTGGAGCGCTAAACGTTTTCGATTCTTGAGATGATATCCAAGTTTTATGTTTTATAACTTTTGAAATCACTATCTATCTATCTATCTACTACTCGCGGCTTTGCCCAGGCGTAAAATACGCTTAAATATGATATTTCTATTTGTCCAGATTTCGTATATATTATTATAGAGTCGTGATTTCAAAAGCAAAAAAAAAAAAAAAAAAAAGTGTTTGGTTGGCATCAGTTAGAATCGAAACCGAAGAATCTAAAGCTTATAACGTTATCTTATACCAACATGTATAACGATTTTTGTTTTCAATTTTAACTCGTTTTTGAACCCTTAACACTATTTTAACCAACTAAAGTCCTATTAACGAACGGTCTGTAAAAAATCCAATCATTTGAGGCCCCTAGCGCCGCTCTGCGACTTTTAGTTTCGGGTGAGATATGGAGACAAACAGACAAACTCGAAAACGGCTGGGCAGATGTTTATGAAATTTCACATAAATGTACTTTATATGCCTGGCAATGTTCTTAGATAGATTTTCTATCAGAATATCCTAATCAATAATAGATAATCGAAATAACCAGCTGAAAGAAGGAACGTTATTTTGACCGAAGTTAACACCTTATACGGTCTACAATAACAAGTGCATTTGAGAATTTTATTACCACACAAATCTAAAGGACCGACATATAAAATCAACAGTAAGTTCTTTGATATGACAGGGGCGCGTTCGAAATAAATGATACTACTTAAAATAAAATTGTACCATGATGCTTGACTTTTTCATTTTAAACTTAAATTCAAGACATTATTACTCCACAAGCAGTAAGAATAGGTATATACATTCAACAGCAGTTTCTTTGATATGAAAGGGGCGCGTTCAAGATCAATATTTCTGTTTTGAGCACAAATGAAGCATGATACTTTACTTTTGTTTTTTAAACTTATATTCAAGCAATTATATATAAACATAATTTTATACAATCAGCAGTAGGTTCTCTACAGTGCAATATAGATTACAATGTACTTTTGACTAAGTCACTACGAGGAGGCATGTGAAGCTTCCTCCCGGAGCACCGCTATGGTTCCCCAACTTAAGCAGGCAATTAGCGATTTGATTGAAAAATGGGCAATTACACTCATTTCGATGAAAATAAAAATATAAGAGCGTAAAACATTCGTTGATCATCATTCAATCCCGGGCAACGATGCAAAATTATCAATAGAGACTTGGTTATATGCTCAGTCCATCAAGTCCAAGATGGCTTAGCAGCGGCGTTGTTCCCATCAGTTCTAGCAAATAGCAAACAGAATCCTCAACAGAAGTGTGTGTTCTATCCCAACTATCATCAATGGACCTGAGGTAATCTCGTCAGCATCAGACAAAGCCAAGCTCTTTGCCAAGGACTTTGCAGCTAATTCTACCCTTTACGACCAAGACCGCCAACCCCCAGTATTTCCTTGTATATCAGAAAACATGCTATGTGACATACAAATATCTGTACATGATGTTGCCAAGCTAATCAAAAACCTTGATTCCAGTAAAGCAACTGGCCCTGACGGCATTACAATTATAGTGCTCAAAAGGCTTTAACCGGAACTAGCGCCCATACTTACAAAGTTATTTAAGCGTTGTCTTAGCTTCCCAACACCTCGTAAAATCTCATCAGTATGCCCTGTATTTAAGAATTCAGGTGGTCGCTCATCTCCCTCTCAGTACATACCAATAAGTCTCCTATGCATCATGAGTAAGCTGCTGGAATCTGTGCTAAATAAAGAAGTAGTCAACCATCTCAGCAGAAATAACCTTCTTAGTGACATGCAATATGGTTTCCGTTCTGCTAGATCTACAGCAGACGTGCTTACAGTTATATCTCATAGGATTGGCGAATCCTTCGACGGAGGCTTCATCTCAAGAGCAATTGCTCTTGACATATCAAAGGCCTTTGGTAAGGTATGGCATAAAGGTCTACTTCACAAGATCTCCAGTCATGGTATAGCTGTAAATGTCTTCTCAACTATTAAATCATTTCTCTCTGATAGGTTCTTAAGAGTAGTGGTTGATGGGCAGAAATCAGAAGCTCTCCGTATTAATGCTGGAGTCCCTCAGGGATCCATCCTGGGTCCAACTCTCTTCCTGATCTATATCAATGATCTTCCAAACCACATCCTTAGATCATTCGTAGACATTTATGCTGACGACACTACCATCTATGGTAACACTTCGAAGACCGTAAACGACCAAGTTCTCTCTGACTCTCTCTCCTCTGAGTTTGAGCACGTGGTAGAATGGGGAAAAGTGGCTGGTTACTTTTAATGCATCTAAAACAAAGCTTCTATCCTTACATCATCAACGCTCTGTTGCCCAGCTGCCATCAATCGAAATGAATGGCTCTCGTCTTGGGGACGCTTCATGTTTTGACAAGCTTCTGGGCTTGACCTTTACTTCCGATCTGAAATGGAACATGTATATCAAGTCCATTGCCAAAGTCGCTGGAAAAATGGTGGGATCCGTCTACTGCCCCAGTGCCCCAGTAGATATCTCACTCCTGATGCAATTCTCTACCTATATAAAAACCAGGTTCGGCTAACGATGGAGTACTGTTGCCACATCTGGGCAGAAGCTGCTAAAAGCAGCTTATCCTGTCTTGACAGAGTTCAAAATAGACTTCGTAGCTTAGTGGGGGATACCTTTTTCTCTCTCTGCAACCTCTTTCCCACAGAAGAGACGTAGCGAGCCTTTCCATACTTTATCGTTATTTTCATAGCAGGTGCTCATCTGAACTTCAATCTATGCCCCCTCCCTCGCCAGGCTTTCACGAAAAAACACTCATCTAGCCAGAACCCCTTTCAACAATTTCCCACACTCTTTATCTGTGCCTACACCTAAACGTAGATTCCATAAACAGGGCTTCTTTCTTAGAACTGCTTGCCTGTGGAACTCTATTCCGTTTGCCTGCTTTCCAGCTGACTACAATCTGATTGTCTTCAAGTCCAACGTGAACAAGTTCTTATTGAACCGTCCCCCTAAGTAATCTGTTATAAAATTCCCATTAATGTTTACTACGCTAAAATTACAATGACAAATGTATACCCATTAACCCTTATCCTCGAGTGACCCTGGGCCTTGATAAGTGGTGATCTCCATTGATTGAAATATAATATTTATGCGTATTTTACGACCGGATAAAGCTGGGCGGCCTGCTAGTATATATATATATATATATATATATATATATATATATATATATATATATATATATATATATTATAATTATTATAGTAAATAAATAATTATGACAGCCCCTTTAAGAAATTCGTTTCTTATCGTTGAATTAAAGTCTTTCCGTTGAATTAAAGTCGGTCAATTTAGCTCTTATGCATAGATCATCGTATAACGATTAAATCACTGTCTGACTGACGTAAATGGACATTTAAAAATTAAAATGTTTAAATTCAACGTTATTTCACGAGATTAATAGTAGCCGAATTGATACGTTAATAATAGCCGAATTGATATCTCGTGTTGCGGGGTTCGAATCGTTCGACTGGTGTTAATCGTGACATCCTGCACTGAAGATTCCCGAAAGGATGAAACACTAGTGTCTGTAGGTATTTAATTATTATAGTAAAAAAAAATAATTATATATATATATATATATATATATATATATATATATATATATATATATATATATGTATGTATGTACACATAAACACACACACTGCGTGTCAAATTATTAACGAGATAACATTTTTTATCAGTTTCAGAAACTTACCGGTAGTTTCGTATCAAAAGCCTCGGAAACGTTGACAATGCTGGGCTGCGCGTACTGTGAAATTTTCGTACTGTTCCGTGCAATGTAAACAACTTGCCATCGTAATTGCTGAATCCACTGTATTTGAGGTGTGTCAAATTATTAACAAAGCAGTTTGTTTCGTCAATAAAATGGGCCGTAAAGGTGGTTTGAGCAGTTGTGAAAAGAATACTATTACAGAACAGCTAGCAAAGGGTAAAACTACCCTCGAAATATCGAAAATGATAGGAAGGTACCATCAAACTGTGAAGGACTTTGTTAAGGACCCTACAAAACTCCCTAAGAGAGCTGATAAAGGTAAATCTAGAGTTGTTTCACGTCGTTCTCTACTCCAAATTAAATGTGAAGTTGTTAAGAACCCTGGGCAGATAAGTCAAGAAGTCTTGGACCAAGTGGGATTGAAGAATGTCTCAAAAAGTACTCGATGTTGCCTTCTAAAAGAAGTGGCAAAGTCTATTAAGCCTGTGACAAAGTCTCCATTAAAGCAACATCACGTACAAAACCGATTGAAATAGGCAGAGAACAACATGAAAACGGATTTTTCCAAAGTCTTGTTCACAGATGAAGTGCTTGTCACTCTTGATAGCCCAGATGGCTGGAGCAAGGAATGGGTCTTAGATGGACGACATCGTCATCAGCGTTTTAGGCGCCAACAAGGTGGTGGTGGGATAATGATTTGGGCTGGGATTATCGGAGGTACTTTAGTTGGCCCATGGAGAATCACAGAAGGCGTAAAAATGACGTCAAATGCTTACATAGATTTTCTGAAGGAGCTCTTTGAACCATAGTTCGAGAAGCAAAAGTTGACGTTCAGAAGAACCATTATTTTATGCAGGATAATGCTCTCTGGTATGCAGCAAACAAAAGCAAAGAGTATTTACAACAACTGGGGTTCTCTTACGGAAGATGGAATGGCCTGCGATTTCACCATATTTTAACCCAATTGAGAACCTTTGGAGTATCATGAAGCGACGCCTCTATGCAAGTAGATACCAATTTAAGAGCAAAAAATGAGTCGTAGGATGCTATCCAAGAGGTATCGCAAGGAATAACTCTTGACGAAATCACAAATTTGACTAATTCTGTGGACCAACCTCTTTTACAAATTCATAAGAAAAGGATCGCGTATCCCCTACTAATTATGTCAACGTAGAAATTGCTATGTAGTTATTGTGTCCTAATCATTTTTCCTAGTTCATTTAATGTTTGAAAATTATTTCAATAAACAAGTTATGGGTATATTGTGTTTTTTCTCTCAACCTCGTTAATAACTTGACACACTGAAATCAACAGATATTCATATCTTCTGCCATAGATTCGCTGATACTGCTTTAAATACTTTTATTTTCTGACTGGAGTAGCTGAATAGTATTGCAAGCACTTTCTCAAAGTTTCATGGATTTTTATTACCTCGTTCCTTAAAAATTAAAAAAATGTAAATTCATTAATAATTTGATACGCAGTGTATAATGTGCATATGTATATATATATTAAAAAGTTTGACTCATGTCCAGGTAACCTACATCTAAAATTTCAAGTGTTGAGATGCGAAATTGGCGGAGGAGTTTGATAGAGCTGCAAATGTCAACTCTTTCAGCTTTAACCTCTTGGCAGCCAAATGTTCGCCCAAAAACTGATTAAAAAGCTTGCTGCATGTCTGATTACCCTTTATAAAAATTTCAAATGTTTAGACCCAAAATTAGCTGAATAGTTTGCTATAGACCGCAACGGTCAAATCTTTTGAACTTTGACCCCTTACCAGCCAAATTTTCGGCCAAATAACCGATTAAAAACTTGCCCTATGTCTGAATAAACTTTATGCAAAATTTCAAATGTGTAGACCAAAAATTGGCTGAGTAATTTGGTAGAGACCATATAGGTCAATTTTTTAAAAATTTCGACCTCAATTTTAACCCACTTAACATATATTGTTTTGGACTGAAATAAAATTAAAAAGTTTGATCCATGTCCAAGTAACCTACATATAAAATTTCAATTTAGTTTGGCAGAGTTTTCAAAGGTCAAATCGTTGAACTTTGAACCCTTGACAGCCAAATTTCTGGCCGAAAACCGATTGAAAACTTTTCCCAAATCTCAATACCCCCTATCTCAAATCTCGAATCTATAGACTGAAAATCCACAGAGTAGTTTGGTAGGGAAATGCACACACACATACAATTTCACTTATATATATATATATATATATATATATATATATATATATATATATATATGCGTGCATGAAAAGTAATATGGTTAAGATTAAACATGGAAAAGTAAAAAGAACTAGTTGTTTAAACGGAAAAAGACAATATATTCTAGTAAAATATATAAGAAATTTATAACTTAAAATATTGCAGCATTAACAATAAAAAAATTCAATTTAACATATAATCAATTCTTAATTAATACAACATTATTTTAAGTTATAAATTTATTATATTTTTTACTAGAATATATTGTATTTTTCTTTTCCAGTTTTAACAACGTGCTTTTACTTTTCCATGTTTAAATCTTAACCATATTACATTTCATGCTCACATTTTCCTATGCACACCATGGTTTTCCAGGTTTTGCTTTGAAATAATATTTTCTCTCTGTTTTACTTGTTAACTGCGAATTATTAGCGACAGTACAGTTGAGCGAAAGATCGGGACTGCGGTGAATTATTAGCGATAGTTTTTTTTTTGTTTTCCTTTTAAATATATCTTGTTACGTCATCATCTATGCCGTTCCCAGCCGATTTGAGGTAGCTTAAATGATTTGGTTGCTATGGTAACCAACAACCAATAAAAAAAACAAAAAACGTCGATATGTTCCTTATATATTCTGAGAATTTTTGAACACAGAAATTTTAATATAACTTTCGTTTTACTGAACGAAAACTGAAATTTTTTATTTCAAAATATAGCTGAGAAGGTGACCTATGAACTGTAAAAATTGTTTTAAATTTGATCGCAAAATGAGTCAGCGGTGAAGCTTTAAAGCAGTTCTAAGTGTGTAAAACTAACACGTAACCATATATTCAAACACGGTATAAAGTTGAGTTGTTTTCTCGCTCTTGTATTGATATTAAAAGCCTATTTAAATTAAATTATCGAAAAAAATGATTAAAACGAACTTTTTAATATATTCAGTCATGGATATGCTACGTGAAGGTTAACTCATTTGCATATTATTTTGAAAAACGAACGTTTATTAATTAATTATTCGTTTTATGATTTCTTATTAGAGGATTTGTTCTATTTCACTATTAGGCTGAATTCTATTTATGCATAGCATTTAGATTCGGTTGCGTAGAATTTATGATGAAAACATTCTAGCACACGGAAATATTTTTATTATTTGAGAAGGGTCGAGGAGGATGGAAAGATCGAGGAGAAAATACCCTAACGAGACTACAAATAGATGCGAAGAGGGCTGAGATCTCGAGAAAGCTTATTGCCGTCCAAATTCCAATGATAACCAATGGCCATTACCAGCGCGAAGTAAATTATTAGCGGTTGTTGCGATGATGCAAATTTATTTGCAGTGGTTATCGAAAAAGGTATCTAATACTAGAAATCTGAGGAGACTTATCACCCAGACTCCAGGGAACACCACAGGTTGTTTTCAGTGAGAAATCTCTGATGCTGATCTATGTGAAAAATTCTGGTGTGTACAAATAATAATAATAATAATAATAATAATAATAATAATAATAATAATAATAATAATAATAATAACATTATTATTATTATTATTATTATTATTATTATTATTATTATTATTATTATTATTATTGGCTCACAAGGAGCTTTCACACAGATCTTCAGAGATTTTTCCCAGAAAACAGCCTGTGGTGTTCCCTGAAAGCTGAGTGACAACAAGTCTCCCCAGGTTTCCAGTGCTCTCCACCTCTTTCGATAACATTTGCAAATAAATTTGCATTATCGCAACAACTGCTTGCCATTGATTTCTCGTTGGCAGCAGCTATTGGTCTTTGCTGGGATTTGAGTGGCAATAAGCCTCCCCAAGGTCCCAGTTCTCTTCGCGCTTATCCGGCTGAGGTATAGTCAGTTCATCGGCCTTTCCTTCCTCCTTGACTCTACTTGGTTATTTGGTCTCGCTCTTTGGTGGAGGGGCAGTAATGTTGCAATGGGGGTAGGGTTGGGTTAGAGAACATAGATATGCGGTTTCAGTGTTCTTGGTTCCATATAGTGTTTAATTAATTTATTATTATTATTATTATTATTATTATTATTATTATTATTATTATTATTATTATTATTATTCACTAGGAGCTTCCACACAGGCTATTATCAAAGAATTCTGTTTAAAAACAACATGTAGTGTTATCTGGAGACTATGTAACAATAAGGCTCACCCGATTTCCAGTTCTCTCCTTCTCTTTCGACAACTTTTGAAAATTAATTTGCGTTATCGCGACAGTCGTCTGTCATTGATTTTTCATTGATAGCGACCATTGGTTTTCACTGGGATATGGGTGGCAATAAGCCTCCCAAGAACCCAGTTCTCCTTGTACTCATCCAGCTGAGGTCTGGTTGGTGCATTCTCTCCTTGGTCTTTCCATCCTCTTTAACCCTCCGTGTTATTTGGTGCGGCACCAGTTTATGCTAAGGAGAAAAAAGAGGGGGGCAACTTACAATTTTTTAAATTATCCAGTTTCCAGGTGGTGTTACTTTGTGTTTTACCTCTTTAGTAGTTTCTGTATGCCCGGCTAGCGACTGCAAGTCATATATATTAGTCTCCGTACTCAAGGGGTTTCCTTAATATTTCAGCCGTTTTCATTATTGTTATCCATTGTATTTTCTTAGCCATCCCTCACATTCCAATTTCACCAATTCTTTTATCAAAGATTTTAGGTATTGGTCCTAGTGCTCCTGCTATTATTGGTATTATTTTAACTTTCTTAATCTTCCATATCCCTTTGAGCTCCCTGGCCAGTTCTGTGTATTTTCTCCGCGTCTCTATCTCCCTGATCTTCACTCCTTGTCTTCTGAGACGACAAAATCTACAATCTAACAGGACATTTCCTTTTTGCTTCGATGGGTTTGTCTTTTTGTATATCCATGTTCCATAAAATTTTGTGATTTTTGTTTTCAAGCACAGCTGCCAGTTTGTGCTTGTACCATTTGACAGTGTTTTCAATATGCAGTTGCTTGCATACTTCCCACCGCTTTCCCCACTTATTATATATATTATTATATTCTTTTGGAGCTAATTTGCTACATTCGCGTATTATGTGGTTTATTATTTTGTCTTTTTGTCCACAGAGTCTGCATTTACTGTTTTCTTGTGTCTTGTAGATCTTTGCGTTGACGTAGTTTGTTCTGATAGTCTTTTATTGTGCGGCCATTACAAGACATTAAGTTTCTTTGTTTAGGTTTCCTTTTTGTAGCCATGTCCAAGTGTTTTCATTAGTATAATCTTTTGTCGTCCTCATGAATCGTCCCTGTAGTTTTTCCATTTCTATTTTTCTTTTCTCGTCTTATCCTTTGTCTCTTCTTTTTCTGTTTTGGTCTTCCATTCAGTGTCTTTTGTTGCGGTAATTACTCTTTCAATGTTCTGCATTGTGTAGTTTTCTAATTCTTTTTTCGTGTCATTTATAGTCTTCTCTACAAACCAGCCCTCTTTCTCCGTATTTCCTTTCCACGTCGAGTCGGTCAATATCAAGTATTTAGGCGCAGTGTATAATCATAGGTATCCTGGTCTTCTGCTCAAGTCGCCTCAGTTTTTCTTTGGTCCATCCAATAAACGGCCCGGAGTATCTTACTAGTGACACTGCCCATGTATTTATACCGTTTATTAGATTTGTACTGCATAGTTTAATTTCGAGAAGTTTTCCCGTCCTTTTTAGGTATTCCTTTCCACTTTTCTCTTTTGTTTCCCAGATATTTGCAGCTGTCATGTTCACCTAATGCCCTTAACTCCATTTGGTTAAGTAGTTTCATGCCTTCCGTTGCCTCGAGTTTTCCCTTTCTCATGATCGATAATGCGCACTTTTCCATGCCGAATTCCATTCGTATGTCCTGGCTGAAGATTCTGGTTGCGTTTATTAGCATCTTCTTTTTTCTTTGTTTTTTTTTTTTGCAAACCATTTCAGGTCGTCCATGTACATTAGGCGGTTTATTCTTTCATCTGTATTAGTGAATTTGTATGCAGCTTGGCATTTTCTTAGTATGTTATTAAGGAGCATCATGACTATAATAAATAGTAGTAGTGATAGGGAATTACCTTGGAAAACACCTCTTTGTATTTTAATCTCAGTTATGTACTGCCTATCAACTGTCAAATGGTACAGAAATGATGATTATTTCGCAAAAAGCACCGTAAAAATAAACAGAACACAGAAAAGTGAAACTGCAAAAAAAAAAAAAAAAAAAATGTGAGAAAAGAAAAATAATGGACGATTTATAAGATTGGCCTAAAACAAAGACAAACAAAAAGCACATGGCTACGAAAATCATACTTGAAGATAAATCGAATCACTGCTGACAGCTGCACGAAACAACGCGACCAGAAACCTATATCTATTTATCTTTATATAATAGTGAAAGTGCCTGTGTGTGTGCCTGTGTGTGTGTCTGTGTGTGTGCGTGTGTGTGTGTGCGCGTGAGTACATTTCTCTACGCAATAACTCTGTCAATTTTAAGTCTACAAACTCGAAATTTGATATATAGAGTACTGAGATTTGGGAAAATCTTTGTAATCCGTTTTCGGGCAGAAATTTGGCTGTTAAGGGATCAAAGGTCAAATCGTTGAACTTTGAAAACTCTACCAAACTCCTCCGACAATTTTGAGTCTAAACACTTGAAATTTTAGATATAGGTTCCTTGGATATGTATCTAACTTAATAACTTGATTTGAGCCCAAAACAATAAATGTGTCATAATAGGGGTCAAAGTTAAAAAAATAACCTCTGCGGTCTCTACCAAATTACTCAGACAATTTCTGGTCTAAACATTTGAAATTTTACATAAAGGGTATTCAGAGATAGGGCAAGCTTTTTAATCGGTTTGGGTCGAAATTTTTTAGTTACCAATATATAAATGTATGTATGTATGAATTTTTGCATGTCTGCCTAAAACTTTTGACAGGGACGACGGATTGTACCAAGATCAGTATCATTTTGAAGGTCGACCTTTCGGACGACAAATATCGAAAAATTGGCTAAAAACATTAATATCTTCACCTTCAACTGGGCCATTTTCTACAGGGGGGCGCTTTTTCGCCGATATTTTTGTAAGTCATCCTCTCCTTTTGATTGTCTAGCCTTAATAGTCACTTCCGGTTTGGCGATGGTTGTAACAGCAAAGATGTCAGATTTTTTCGCCGTTCTTTTCCTCCTTCACGGTACGGATTCGAGCCTGCCTTCCTACTACCACTATTTTTTTTTATTGCTCAACAGACACTTTCAAACACCTGGGCAACACCGGGCTGAAATGCTAGTATATCTATAAAAGTGAAATTGTCAGTGGGTGTGTCTGTCTCTGTGTGTACATTTCCCTACCAAATTACTCTACCAATTTTCAGTCTACAAACTCGAGATTTGACATAAGAGGTATTGAGATTTAGAATTTTTTTTAAAATCCGTTTTCTGCCGGAAATTTGACTGTCAAAGGATCAAAGTTCAACGATTTGACGTTTGAAAACTCTACCAAACTCCTCCGCCAATTTAAGGTCTAAATACTTGAACTTTTAGATGTAAGTTACTTGGACATGGATCAAACTTTTTAATTTGATTTGAGCCCAAAACAATAAATGTTAAGAGGTCATAATCGGGGTCAAAGTTAAAAAATTTTTTACCTCTCAGACGATTTTTGGTCTAAACATTTGAAATCTTACATAAAGGGTATTCAGAGATAGCGCAAGCTTTTTAATCGTTTTTTGGGCGGAAATTTGGCTGACAAGGGGTCAAAGTTCAAAAGATTTTACCATTGCGGTCTATAGCAAACTATTCTGCGAATTTTGTGTCTAAACATTTGAAATTTTACATAAAAGGTATTTAGACATGCAGCAAGCTTGTTTATTAATTTTGGGGCGCACATTTGGCTGCCAAGAAGTCAAAGTTTACATAGTTGACCTTTGCAGACTCTACCAAACTCC
Organism: Euprymna scolopes; assembly: GCF_053919585.1. NCBI lineage: Eukaryota > Metazoa > Mollusca > Cephalopoda > Sepiida > Sepiolidae > Euprymna > Euprymna scolopes. The sequence continues at coordinate 73,825,843 of NC_136483.1, forward strand.
TCCGCCAATTTTGGTCTAAACACTTGAAAATGTAGGTTACCTGGACATGAGTAAAACCTTTTAATATATATATATATATATATATATATATATATATATATATATATATATATATATATATATATATATCCTGTGGCCACAAAGATGAACCGGCAAATCATATAATGAGTGAATAATGTAAAGTATCCCAAATCTAAAAGCAAAACAGACACGGTTTCGCTGTAAGAGTAGCCAACTGGAAATTATGCAAATATTTGCACATTGAACGTGCAAACGAATGATATGGACAGCATCTGTAGACAATAATCGAAAAATGAACGTCATAAAATATCATAGAACATGAAAAAAAATGAAAACTCATCCAACAGGAAGGGAAAACGTTGCTAAATTTCACTATCGCAGCAATATACAAGGCGAAGGTTGAAGCGCAGAAAATTAAGTAAATTTATAGAACTTGTCAATCAGAGAACTGGAAAATATAGCAAAACTGGAAAACGAAAATCACAAACTCCACTGTGATACGGAGATACAAACAAATAAATCCGTCTAAGCAAGGAGAACGGATGTCATAATAGTCAAGATGAAGAAAAAAAAAATCGACTGCAATTATACAAGCATTAGGAGCATTAAACATATCTAAAATAATGACTAGATGAAATTGGAGTCACAGGGAGGATTTTCACAATGCAATGTACATCAATAATGAAAACAACTGAAATAATAAGATAAATCCTTGAGCAAGGAAACCAATCTATAAATCCAAATAATACCACCAGTCGTAGGTAAGTTGACATAGAAATAGAAGAAAATATATAGAGTACACGAAAAGAATTAAGAAAATATATAGACGAAATGAAATTCAAGAGTAGGTGACTAACAGATGAACCGTATTAATAAAAAAAAGCAGCGAGAATGGCTCGATTCTGAGCAACTACAGACCGATAACCTGTCTACCTAATATGTGAAATATTTTAACGGAACAACTGAATAAAAACATTCATAACTCGCTTAATAATCATTAACTACCCTCATCCGTAGCTGGAAGAATACTGGAAAACAAGAGAAACACCTCAACTGCTAAGCAAATATGGTGAAGGCGGTAAAAAGCAAAAGAAAACATAGCCATGGCATGGATCAACTAAAAGATAACGTACGACACAATCATACAAACATGGGTAACTGAATGCATAACGATGTACAAAATATCTGATAAAATTATTAACATTATGGAAAAACTCACGGAAACTGAGACTGACAACTAATGGAAACACCTGCAAGAAATAAAAATACAGAGGCATTTCTCAATGAAAGCTATCACCTCTACTGTTTATCATAGCCATGATGCCACTCAAAAACATCTAGGAGGCACAATTCCAGACACAAAAATGCAGACACAAAAGGAAAACCTCATATATATGGATGACTTTAAAGTATTTGCAGAGAACAAAAACATTTAAAAATCTACAAAATACAATTAGATTATTCATTCAGGACGTTCAAATAAAATTCGGAATAGAAAACTGTGCACAACTTGAGATAAAAAAGGGAACATTTAAAACAGCAAAAGATATAGAACAGTCCAATCAAAATATGGTAAACGTACCGGATGAGCACGATACCTGTACATATCTTTCTGGAAACAAACGCCATCAATTTAACTTTACATGAAAAATACCCGAAGAGAATACAAGAGAAGAACAAGAAAATTTATGGAAATCAAATTTTATAGAAGGAATAAAAACATGAATAAAATAGCTTGGCAGTATCCTTAGTAAGATATTCTAGATCTTTCATAAGCTGGAAGGAAGATAAACTCAAGCAGACTAACTGAAAGATTAAGAAGACTGACCAGTAAAGACTACTGCATTGGTGATGCGATAAAAGATTAGAAAACTACATAAATCAAAGTGCAGAAGCGTTGATTATAATTGCAAAAGCAGTACAAAAAATAACCTATTGCAAAAACATTTAATCATTTTAATTATCCTGTTTTTATTAACTTTTTTATATCTGTTAATTAAAGTCATTTTATGTTTGTTAATAACAGTCATTTAATGTTTGTAAATTAAATCCATTTTATGTTTGTTAATTAAAGTCATTTTATGTTTGTTAATTAAAGTCATTTTATTTCTGTTTAAAAACGGAATTTTACCTTTGTTAATTAAAGTCAATTTTATGTCAGTTAATTAAAGTCAATTTTATATTTGTTAATTAAAGTAATTTTATGTTTGTTAATCAAAGTTATTTTATTTCTGTTAATTAAAGTAATTTTATGTTTGTTAATTGAAGTCATTTTATGTTTGTTAATTAAAGTAATTTTATTTTTGTAAATTAAATTAATTTATGTTTGTTAATTAAAGTTATTTTATGTTTGTTAATTAAAGTCATTTTGTGATTGTTAATTAAAGTTATTTTATGTTTGTTAATTAAAGTCATTTTGTGATTGTTAATTAAAGTCATTTTGTGATTGTTAATTAAAGTCATTTACACACGCGTTAACATGTAAACATCCGGGACTCAACACACGTTGTAGCAAAGAACATGGGCTAGTAATAACTCGACACTTTTTTGTAATAACGACATTTATTTCCGGTACTATCCTTGATAAAACATGAGTGTGCTCCTTCTCTTTGACCTCTGTGCTCTCGAACGTCCTCCAGTTTGTGCACACGCCCTTTTTACAGTTCTTTCCCTTTTTCCCTAATGTGATGCTATTTTGCATACGGCACGACATTTGCATACAGCTGCAATATTTTCATGGAGAAAAAACAAATGCGTTGAATAATCAAACATTTAAAGCCACGATGAAAAAAAAAAAAAGCGCCGTTAAAAAAAAAGTCGACTATCAATTCCAAACGATTATTTTGGTGATAAAGAGTAAATATTTTTAAAATTTATTTTATTAATTCTAAAATTAATTATATTTCTTTTAATCTACCTGTCCGACAGCTTCTCTTTCAGTCCGTTCCACTTTTTCTTGAAACTACTGCGTCGATTTGCCAGATATTTTGTATGAACCTTTTGTTATGATAAGGTGCAGCAAACTAAGTATTATGGTATCCGCTCAATTCACAATAAGGAATTAATAGGGTTAAGCATTTAATGCCAAAAATGAGCACAAATTTAACCATATTCAGTCATCAATTGGCGTAAAGCACTAATTCTTAGCCAAGAAGATATAAATTCTTCCCGAAAAAAATGTAGTAATTTCGTAATAAAAAAACAAACAAAAATTTTGCAAAAATATCTGAACAAATATTTTCTAAAATAGTGACATTCTAAAATATATTAAAAAATATCTAAAAAAAGCATGACAGGCCTTTACAATACCATCCCCAAAGAACCAAAGTCTAGTAACAGAGGTAGTTATATTACGTAGTATTGTATTTATTATTATTTTCCGATGATTTTTATTTAGAAACACAAACATGTATAGATAAGTAAAATTATACGCACACACATAACTTTTTCTTACTAAGGTGTCACAACTTATCAACACCAAAATGCCATTCGAGGATAACAGCGAAATGAGTCAAGTAGACAACGAGACAACACCGTGACAATTGGTGATGACAGTAATTATTCGTTATATATATATATATATATATATATATATATATATATATATATATATATATATATATATATATATATATACCATTTTAAATATAGACAATTATATTGCAAAAAATATGTTATGCCAAGTATTTTCCCATGTTGACTTCAACAGCATTCAATACATGAGTAGTGCTTAGTTGTAGTAGAAGATATATACTTATGGTAAGTCAGCTACACAGAAACGTTCGAATTTCATTCCCGAGGGAACGTATCAGGCTAATTGTGCTTTGTGATTTCTCTCAGGAATAAAATACAAACCTTTCTGTGCAACTTACTAAACATGAGCATAATTTTATACCACACACACACACACACACACACACACACACACACACACACACACACACACACACGCGAATACATACAGACACACAAACACACACACACATATATATATATATATATATATATATATATATATATATATATATATATATATATATATATATACAGAGGATAATTGCTGTCTGTTCCGATTTTGGGTGAAAACAAATATCTTCTTTTGTCAATCCATGTATCCACGTTAGAGCAGGTGACAGAGGTTGTCTAATAAAATTACCTACAAGGTAATCTCTCCGTTTCTTGCAAAACACATGACAGCTTCTAAATTCCGTCCCTGCCTCAACTCTCTTCGCTACCTTACCCTCCCACTTCGGAGCTTTACTATTAGCTTCACATACGCATCTTACCAAATCCAGAATGGCTGCTTCATTCAATTAGGTCTTCTCCTTAATCTCTCTGAATGAAAATGCAGTTGTGTTTAACATTCCAGAAAAAAAACACACACACACACACACACACACACACACACACACACACACACACACACACACACATATTATTTTTTGTGTTCACATAACATATGAGGAGCTATAACATTTTATGTATCAATTTTCAGTATGTACTTCAACAGTGCTCAATATATAACAGTTCCATGGACGCTGTATGCAAATGCTGAGCCGTGTACGAAGTGACGTTTCGATAAGAAAAAATAAACACACTATAAAAAGAACGTATGTACAGACCGATCTTCACTTTGGAAATCGCGATCATGATCACGATCACGTTAGAGACGTTGATGAAGTCACGCATGGACGGAGAATAAGGAATAAATGAATTTTCTTAAAATCTAAAACAGTGAATTGAAGTTCTTTACTATTTTTGTCTCCTGTTTCTTGCGACGTGTTATCATATAAATATATTCCAAATAATCATCTTCATAGTTTATTGTTTCATAATTCGACTTTGTTTTTTTGTTACAAGAAAAATGTATTTCACATCGGCGACCACCCCATCTTTCTTCCAACTGACAGAGTTACCTGCTATGTTCGCGGACCTGCCATTAAAATAAAAAGGCTCTAATTCCTCTTTCGCTGGCCCCTTTTTGGGGCAATTTCAACCATAACTCTAATTTAGCTCTCCGTAACTCCTCCTTTTGGGCTAATATCGTTCCACCGTGGCTGGTTGGGTCACAATTTCAACATATTGTAGATTAATAAAATTAAGTATTATTTATAATACATAATATCAGGTAGTCACCTTAGCGACGGGTCGTCTGATTTATTTTCCGACTCACTAATCTTTTTTTTTTTACCAATTTCTTTCTTTCATTTTTACTTCGTATCAACTCTTCTAACCCCTTCCTCAAACCCTACTCCCGTCTCTATCCATACTTTTCTCTGTCTTGCCTATTTCTTTATTCCAGTACCAACTGTTTAACTATTGCAACTCTTCTCTTATCCACTACTACGAATATATCTATCTTTATTACTCGCCCCCTTTCTTTTATTAGAGCTGTAAATCACGTGAGGCCTATAATCAAAATTTTAAAAAATTCAGTTTTTTTTTTATTCTTGCATTTTAAGAGCATGTCTCTATGAAATCGGAAATTTAGGTTTCCTGATAAAGGTCATCATTTAACCGAAACAGTAGCTATTTTTAATTGTAATCATGTTATTTGTTTTCCTAAAATTATTTATATATATATATATATATATATATATATATATATATATATATATATATATATAGAGAGAGAGAGAGAGAGAGAGAGGGGAGAGAGAAGAACAGAGAAAAAACGGAAGATAGAGAATGAGAAGAAAAGGGACGGTATATTACGATATCATGATAGATAGAAATAGCTAGAGGGGGAAGGAAGAGAAAAGGAGAGAGAGAGAGAGAGGGAGAGAGAGAGAGAGAAAGGAAACAAGAGAGGGAAAGAGGCAGAAAAGGTCTATTATATAATCACAATAAGAGAAAGGAGTGAAACGAAATGGGGAGAAAGAGAGAAAAGGGAAGGAGGAGAGGAGAACGGAATATACAAAAATATTATAAATAAAAAGGTTTTGAATGAATAACATTTTCTTATCGTTGTATCTTATCCTTGTAAAATAATTTGTTATACCTATATTGTATTTTCTTTGTCTGTCTATCTGTCTGCCCCTTGCACTTTTCTCGGAAACAAGTTAGCTGAAATTTTATAGGGACCATTTGTTATGATACGGGGCAGCGAACTAAGCATTATCATGATATCAGTTTGTTACAAAAAGATTAATAAGAATTAATAGGGGTTAGTCACCACACTACCATATTTACTTTCACTTAAAAAAGATTTTTCAAAATATAATTTATTGTTACTTGTTATCGTTTAAGTTGATACTTAAAAATATATACATATCGAAAAAAAAAGCACACAGAAAATATATATTTTTTTAAAACTGTCATTGACTTTTTGGCTAGGAGCAAAGTGTAGTATCTGTTGTGATCCTACATTTAATCTTTCCTCTTCTTGGTCCACTGACCAAGAAGAGAAAAGATTAAGCGTAATATCACAACACGGAGAAATCTTTTCAGAATGAAGCGATTTTATTTTTCGTACAAATCCGGAGTGCCTCTGGAATGGGTCTCCCAAGAGATTGGAACGACAGCTAAATAACAGGTTGAAAAAACAACAATGGACCATCCACATGTGGGGACCAGCAACAACAAGCAACTGCCTTTGTGGAAATCACAAATAGACACTTGAACACATCTCCAGTGACTGCAGTGATGGACGAATTTATACTGACCAAGATTTGATAAGCTATAACCTTGATGCCCGATGACATATCCAGTATTTTTTGTTAACCTTTATTCACCCCAATCCATGCATATTGCTACTTGCACATAAGGGGCTACTGTTTGGAACCATGTCTTCTGAGATTCTATATAGGAATTTGAGCAGCGAGATGGCAGTTCACATTGCATTTAAATTTCCGCATGTTGGTGCAATGAGAGAAGCAGAAAACAGGGAGGGAATTGCAAAATATGGTAGAAACTATTAAAGCAGAAGGCTTTCCGACATCTAGGAATTTTTATAGTGAAGGGGTGAGATTTTGCTGCTTGTCAGGTTTGTCGAGGGTATTTATGTCGACGGGGGAAAACATGGGTACACGTTCGTCAGAGCACATCCTATCAAAATACTTGTAAAACGTAGACAGAGATGCAACACTGCAGCGATGGGACAGAAGTTGGAGCTTGATTGATAGTGCGGGGCCCATTATGTTTGCTACACTTTTTTATACCCTTTCTATTGGCATGATAGCACATGATGATGACCGTATATAAACTCTTTGTTACTAAAATAATCGTATACAAAACTGATTGATTTACAAAGCAGTCTTATTTAAAACATAAGTACGGTTTCGACACAAAATAACCCAACAACAGTTAACATGCCGCAAAATTCGACGACCAGCCACCAACTAAATAAAAAGCAAAAGGTTGGGAAAAATCAATCCAAAATGATTGAGAGCGTTCTAAAAATGTAGGGCAAAGCCAGATTTATTTTATTTTATTTGAAAAAAAAAAAAAAAAAAAAAGATTGCAACCTCTATCCCCCCTCCCCTCAGCAAATATTACCAGAAGATTTTTTTTACTTGTGATCCCCCCATACGACTCACCTTTAACCCCTCCCGCTCTTTGCATAGAGTTCTGAAGAGTTAATTTCATCTCTGCATTTGAAAATGTGATTATTTGTATATACACTCATGATTTATGTATGGCTGACACGTTTCAACTCGGGTTGCCAAGCCTTTTGCTAACCCGACGAGAAAGGAAGGGGAGGCTTGGGAGCTAGACAAACTAATGTAAGGGCGGGGTCGGTGTATTAAAACGAATATTTTTTTTTTGCAAAATAATGATTAAAAATATTTTGTTTGATGTCATTTTGTATTTAAAGTTGAGACAGTAAATGTCTGCGAGTTCCACCAAATTACCCTCTTTTTTTCACACTCAACTTTTGTCACCTTTCACAAACAAACCTTATTACGTTTTTTTGTCAATCTGACCTCATTAATAAGTCATTTTGTCTTCTGTTTGATTATGGCTTATTCGATATTTTTCCTCGTTAACTAGCTGAAGTATTCGTACATTAGGAGGTTATCCGTGTGTTTCTCGTCTATACGCGACTTACACATTATTATTGGCTCACAAGGAGCTTTCACACAGATTTTCAGAGATTTTTCCCTGAAAACAGCCTGTGGTGTTACCTGGAAGCTGAGTGACAACAAGTTTCCCCAGGTTTCCAGTACTCTCCACCTCTTTCGATAACATTTGCAAATAAATTCGTATTATCACAACAGCTGCTTGCCATTGATTTCTTGTTGGCAGCAGCTATTGGTCTTTGCTGGGATTTAAGTGGCAATAAGCCTCCCCAAGGTTCCAATTCTCTTCGCACTTATTCGGCTGAGGTCTCATCAGTTCATCGGCCTTTCCTTCCTCCTTGGTTCTACTTGGTTATTTAGTCTCGCTCTTTTGGGGGGCAGTGATGTGGCAATAGGGGTAGGTTGGGTTAGAGAACTTATAATATGCGGTTTCAGTGTTCTTGGTTCCATGTTGTGTTTCATGTTTTGCCTTTGCAGCAGTTTGTCTTGCCCGCACTTGTTGCTCCTGTGTGTTAGCTTCCTCATTCAAGGGTGTTTCTAAATATTTCAGCTGTTTTCATGATTGTTGTTCGTTGTATTTTTTCAGTCATTCGTTTGATTCCAATTTCTACCATTGTTTTTCAAAGTTTTTGGGGATTGTTCCTACTATTATCGGTATTATTTTGATTTTCTTCATCTTCCACATCCCTTTAAACTCTCTGGCTAACTCTGTGTATTTGCTCCGTTTCTCCTTTTCTTTGATATTCACCCTGTGGTCAGCTGGAACAGCAAAGTCTACGATTTGACAGGATTATTATTATTATTATTATTATTATTATTATTATTATTATTATTATTATTATTATTATTATTGTTGTTGTTGTTGTTGTTGTTATTACTTACTAGGAGTTCCCACACGAGTCATCATCAGATTACAAATCCCCACAGATTTCCAACACATTCCTTACTATTTTCGATAACTTTTGCAAACGACTTTGCGTTATCGCAACAGCCGCTTATAAGTACTCGTTCTAAGAGAAAATAATCGTGTGATTACTTTTCGTGCGTTTGTGTATTCGTGCGTTCCTCATCTCTAAGCGATTTACAGATTATTATTATTATTATTATTAGAAGTAGTAATAGTATTAGTATTAGTATTATTATCATTCATTCATTTATTCAGTTACTAGGAGTTATCACACAGGCCATCACTAGCAACCACTTATCGGCAATAACTTGTGATGCCCCCTGGAATCTGAATAACAACAAGTCTCCCCCAGATTAACAGTGTTTTCTACCTTGCTCGATAACCAGCGCAGGTGACTTCACGTTATTTCAATAGCTGCTTACCACTGACATTTTTGCTGGCATCGATCGGCAGTATTCCTTGAAGTTTGGGTGGCAAAAACCTTTCTCAAGGCTCTAGTTCTCTTCCAGTGGATGCTTGGCTAGTGCTTTCCTTCCTCGGTGTTGTCGGAACCTTCTCAACTCTTTCATGTGGCGCCATCAGATGCAGCCGCAGCCATGTTTTTATGAGAAGGGCATAGCATTTTGCGGTTCCCGTTTTCTTGCTTTTTTGTGGTCATGTTCTTTCTGTTATTATTATTATTATTATTATTATTATTATTATTATTATTATTATTATTATTATTATTATTATTTTGCATTGTCGCAACAACAGCCATTTACGATTGAGTTCTTGTTAGCAACAACCAATCGTCTTTACTGGAATATGGGTGATAATATGCCTCCCAAATGGCCAATACCTTTCGTACTCATTCAGTGGAGATCTGGTTAGTGCTTTTCCTCCTCGCTCCTTCTATCCGCCTTGACGTTTCATGACTATTTCGTGTGGTTTCAGAAGATTATTATTATTATTATTATTATTATTATTATTATTATTATTATTATTATTAGCTCACATGGAGCTTTCACACAAGTCAACAAACGATCTGATTGGAGACCTGTGGTGTTCTCTGGAAGCTGAGTGACAACAAGTCTCCCCAGACGTCCAGCTCTCTCCTCCTCCTGGGACAGCAGTTGCAAATAAATTTGCATCATCGCAACAGCCTCTTACCATTGATTTCTTGCTAGCAGTGGCCATTGGTTTATACTGGAATTTGAGTGGCAATAAGCCTCCCCAAGATCCCAGTTCTCTTCACACTTGTCTGGCTAGTTCTGTGTATTTGCTTCGTTTCTCTTTTTCTTTCATACTCACCCTGTGGTCAGCTGGGACAGCAAAGTCTACGATTTGACAGGATTTCTCTTTCTTGTTAATTATTACAACATCTGGTCTTCTTGCTTGGATGGGTTTGTCCGTCTGTATGTCCATGTCCCATAGGATGTTGTGGTTCTCGTTTTCGAGTGCTGTTGCAGGTTTATGCTTGTACCATTTATCTGTACGCTCAAAATGCAGCCGTTTAAACAATTCCCAGTGCACCGCCCCCCCTGGTCATGCCTGTTTTTGTATTCCTTTTGGGCCAGTTTGCTGCATTCACTTACTATATGGTTTACCGTCTTTGTCCACAGAGTCTGCATTTGCTGTTTTCTTGTGTTTTATCAATCATTGCTTTGATATGGTTGGTTCTTATCGAGTTATCTTGTGCTGCAGTTATTAGAGATTCAGTTTCTCGGTTTATATGTCCTTTTAGCACCCATGTCCAGGTGTTTTCGTTATTCTCATCTTTTGTCATTCTTATGAATCTCCCGTGGAGTTGTTCCTCTTCCCATTTCTCTTTTCTCGTTTTGTTATTTGTCTCTCTGTTTTCTGTTTTGGTGGTTTTCTCCGTGTCTCTCACTGCCATAATTATCCTTTCAGTGCTTTGCATTATGTATTTTTCTACTTCTTTTTGTGTCCTTCACACAGTCTTCTATAGAGATCAGTCCTTTCCCGCCTCCCGCCGTCTTTCCTTTTCACGTACAGTCTGTCAATATCGTCCTTTGGGTGTAGTGCATTATGCATGGTCATGAGTTTCCTGGTTTTCTGGTCGAGCTGTCTCAGTTCTTCTTTTGTCCATCCTATAAACGGTCCAAAGTATCTCACGAGTGACACTGCCCGTGTATTTATACCTTTTATTAGGTTTCTACTATATAATTTAGTTTCCAGGAGTTTTCTTGCTCTCCAGAGGTATTCCTTTCCAATTTTCTCTTTCATTTCTGTTGCTCTGATAATGTCCGCTTCCAGAATTCCCAAGTATTTATAGTCGTCTTGTTCTCTTTGTGCCTTAATTTCTGTTTGGTTGGGTAGTTCCATGCCTTCTGTTGTTTCCAGTTTCCCCTTTTTTATAACTAGTAGTGCGTACTTTTCTATTCCAAATTCCATTTGCATATCTTGGCTGAAGATCCTGGTAGTGTTAATTAATGTCTTTAGCTCCTTTTCGGTCCTTGCAAAACGTTTAAGATCGTCCATGTACATCAGATGGTTGATTTTTTCCTCTGTATTGGGGAACTTGTATCCGGCTTTCCTTTTTCTCAGAATACTATTCAAGGGCATCATGGCTATGATGAACATAAGTGGTGATAATGAATCTCCTTGGAAGATGCCTCTTTGTATGTTAATTTCTGTTATGTGTTGTCCATCAGCTGTCAGTTCCAGTCCCCATGTTTTCATTGTATTTTCTATTGCATTTAATACATTCTATTATCCATGCTTGGGGGATCCTATCGTATGCTTTTTTGTAGTCGATTCATGCCATGGCTAAATTTTTCCTCCTCCTTTTTACCTCCTTTAGGATCTTTTGATCAACATATAGCAGATCATGTGTTCATATTTTCCCTTTTTGGCATCCTTTCTGCTCCCCGGGAATGAGTCCACGGTTATTCAGTGAGTGGTAGATTTGTTTCTTCAGTTGTGCTGTCAATTATTATTATTATTATTATTATTATTATTATTATTATTATTATTATTATTATTATTATTATTATCATCAACATTATTATTATTATTATCATTATTATTATTATCATTATTATTATTATCATTATTATTATTATCATCATCAACATTATTATTATCATCATTATTATTATTATTATTATTATAATTATCATTATCATTAATATTATTATATTATCATTATTATTATTATTATTATTATTATTATTATTATTATTATTATTATTATTATTATTAACTGAACTATGACGTAAACGGTAGGTTTGATACAGTGTAATTGTAATATGCTAACGTCGAGTATTGCACATGCGCAGCTGATATACGGATCTTTTAAAACTTAAGTTAATTTATTTGTTATGTATATAGCTATGCAAAAGTGAAGTTTATTCCATGTCTACGGTTGGCTGTTATTTCACTTCTTCAATTCAATAATTTATAGAGATAATTAAAATTTTTAATTTTAAGCTTCTAATCCCAACATAATGTACATGATCTGTCTAAATTTTTATTTGGATCATTGCTAGTAGAGTGTGAGTTATTACTATTTTATGTGTTATATTATTGTTCTTCTTAATGTTATTATTACTGTTGCTATGTTTAACTCGTTTTAATGCATTTTGTTTTTATTTTTCTCACTACTATCCTGGCTTAGTATTTTGTTATTTTGTGATTTGATTATAATTTTAAAATTTTCACAACAGATTTAGGACTAAGTTAAGACATAAAATGAACGTGACTTTAGGATAACTATATACTTAATAAATATAATAAATAAACAAACAAATATACTAAAGTAAATCAATCACACACGTGCTAAAAAAGGTCACTTGTTTATTTGCCACACTTAAAAAAGTTGTGCATCACATCTAAAGGAAAGAAAAGACACCCAGCCATTGGTCAATGAAAAGATTAACGGATGAGAGGGAAATAATGAATCTGATTGGTTAGTAAGATAGATTGAATACCACATTGATATATACAAGAATCCATGCATTAAACCTGACAATGTTTTGAATGAAACATGGCGTCTCCGTGTAGAGGAATTGTCATAAATATATTTACATACTAATGCTATTAAGCTCTACTCGCATATTGAACACTGCTGAATTAAAAACTGAAAATTTAGACACGATATATTATATTACCTTATGATATTATTATACAAGGCCTTCATGTTGGAATCATGGGCTGAGTACAACACCAAACTGGCCTATCAGATCCATTCCTATCACAGAGGACCTAAAACAAGGTTGTATGCTTGCCCAAACACTTTTCTATATCTATCTGGCGGCAATGCTATATGAAATTCCGAATATCACTACAATACCCAATGGACTGTAGCCTTTTTAACATTGCCTGCCTTAGGTCCAGAACACGTGCAAACCACACTTGAATCACTGAGCTGCAATATTCCAACGACAACTGTACCGTAGCCCATACTATTGAAGACCTACAGACGTCGGTAGACAACTTCTCAAGAGCTTATATGCAATATGGGATCAATATCAACATAGCAAAGACCAAAGTACTTTTTTCAACAGTCCTTGACACCAAACCTTGCCAGAGGACACAGTCATCACAAGGGAACTAAAACTAGAAACTCTAGAGCAGTTTACTAATCTCAGAAGTGTCTTATCAACACATCTTACGGCAGGGAAAGACATTGATTGCAGAATCATAGTTACTCAAGCATCATATTGAAAACTTCATAAAAGAGTATTCAGAAATTAATGGCTGGCGCAACTTACTAAGCGGTTGTAAACAACCCTGGTGTATGCCTGTGAGGCCTGAGTACTCTATAGAAGAGATCTGAAAATGTCTGAATATTTTCATCAAACAAAACTACGCGATATATTACGCATAAAGTGACAAGACTTAATCAAGAATACTGCGGTTCTTCTCCGCTCAGGGATGAAAGGCATAGAAACCACAATAATAAGGCACCGTCTACGCTGGTCCTGATATGTTGCCCGAATACGTGACAACCGCCTACCAAAGCAAGCTCTTTACTCAGAACTTACCGTTAGGACAAGAACCCACGGCGCACTAAAACGCTGCTTTAAAGATCAGCTCAAATCCACCCTGACGCTTTCGTTATGATGCCTTTATTTTATATATCATTTTAAATAGCGTTTTTCGCTCTATCTAATCGTTTAAATTGTAATCGTTTTAAAGCAATTGTCTTCTTTTCAGAACGTTAAATACAAGATGATAAAAAAAGCAAATTCGCACAATTTTCTTATTTAAATCCAAGCTAGGTCGAAAAGCTGCTGAAGCATCTCGCGATATCAACGAAGTACCGACTACCATTTTTTTCAAGCATCTCGACAACTTTCTGCGTGAGAAATGCTCCAAAAACCTAAGCGATATAAACAACGCCTTCAACGATTTCATCGCGATCAGAACGCAAGATTTTTACATTACTGGCATGAATACACTTGTTTTGCGTAGGAAAAATTGTGTTGATTCTGATGGTGCTTATTTTGATCAATAAATGTTTGTTTGAGCCAATATATGTTCATCTGAATGGGAAAGTTACAAACCGTAAGAACTTTATTGTCAACCTTATAATTTAAACACTGTCCGTTTCTACAAAACACGTTTAAGATGGCATATATATATATATATATATATATATATATATATATATATATATATATATATATATAGCCGATGTTACTATTTTCTATTTCACGATTTAGGCTAATGTCCCTTGTTAATTATGTTTCACGGCTAATGTCCCTTGTTAATTATGTTTCACGGCTAATGTCCCTTGTTAATTATGTTTCACGGCTAATGTCCCTTGTTAATTATGTTTCACGGCTAATATCCCTTGTTAATTATGTTTCACGGCTAATGTCCCTTGTTAATTATGTTTCACGGCTAATGTCCCTTGTTAATTATGTTTCACGGCTAATGTCCCTTGTTAATTATGTTTCACGGCTAATGTCCCTTGTTAATTATGTTTCACGGCTAATGTCCCTTGTTAATTATGTTTCACGGCTAATGTCCCTTGTTAATTATGTTTCACGGCTAATGTCCCTTGTTAATTATGTTTCACGGCTAATGTCCCTTGTTAATTATGTTTCACGGCTAATATTTGGGTCCCCGTCTGTATTTTATTAAATTTTGGTAAAATACGCCTTACACAATTTCTACATTTGCGATATTAGGATTCAGTGTCTCTAAAATTAAAACACGTGGATCATTTTAATAGTACAACCGGGATGAAATTAGATCCACATACTTTTAAGGTGTCTAGGTTTTTTATATCATGCACCTGAGAAGGGGTGATTTTCAGAGCATCTAGGGTGGCGTCTGTCCGCAAAAGAAAATCAGGGAGAGAGTGGTTTGCTTGCTCCAACGTGAAGTTTGAGGCAAACCGACTGGCAAGCATGTTAGCCTTCTCGGTTGCCGTGCAAGTAACCTCATGATTGTTGGATAGTGGGGGAATTGTTGATTGCCCATTATTTACTATACTGCTGTAGATTTTCCAGAAATTACGAGTTCCTAATTTCTATGCTTCGATGCGTTTTCCGGTGGTTTCGGTATATTCTCTCTTAGCCGTCGCTATTTCTTTATTACAAGTATTTCTAGCTTCTATAAAATTTTGTATTTTTGTACTGGGAATATGTTGGTTAAATCTGCGGGATGCATGCTGCCTTTGAGCAATGGCAGCTGCACAAGTAGAAGTAAACCATTGGGGAGAGTGGAGTTTGCTATAGAAGTTCTGCGTGGGAACATGTTCTTCGATTGCTGTTTTGAATCCTTCAATGGTCTCATTTGCGCACGGTTCAGCGGGAAGAGAAAAGATATTTCCCCATTGGTCATCTCTGATGAGATCCCTGATGGCTTCCCAGTCACACTTTTTATAATACCTTGTCGTTTTGAGCAATGGCTCTTCAGTTTTAGGTCGAGAATTTAGGGCGATTTATACCATTATCACAGCATGATTAGCATTCCTGAGTGGGCTATAGGCATTCGTTACACAATCATCGGGAACTGTGGTCAGAAATAGATTTAGAATTGAGGCATGTTGATCTTGCTGATCAAGGAAACGTGTCGGAAACGTAACCGTCTGTGATAGGGAATGAGATATAGAGAAGCTATGTATTATGCTTCCAGCTGCGTCTGTGTAAGTAGAGAATCCTAGTCAATTACTGTGGTGAACATTGAAGTCACCAAATACATGTACTTGTGCGCTATTATCGAGGGGGAGTGCTGTATCTATGCTGTCAGATTCTTAGTCTATTAGGGTACAGTCGAGGAAGAGCGGTAAAGAAAATATAAGTAGCTTATGTTATGTTGCATATTAAGTCTAAATCACATAAAGGCCGAGTCGTTTGATTCTAGTTTTGTTTCTCTAGTCAAGGGGAGGGTGTTTCGAATATAAACTCCAAGTCCGTGCATATGTCTGTCTGAGTTCTTACGGCAATGTGGGAGATAACCAGGCATGTTAAAGTGTTTAGAGGAGATTGAGGAGTGTAGGTTAGTTCCACTGAGCGCTAAGATATCCGGGGTGTTTGCTAGGAGAAATGATTCAACATCATCTAATTTAGTTCTAAGCCAGCGGATATTCGTGAATGTAAGCTTCAAGAAGGAGGCAAATTGTTTTGTTTGAGTTTAAGCTTCGTTTAATCGTGATTTTTGATTGAACTACCATTTTATTTTATGTAAAAGTTGCTGTTTTCCATATAAATTCCAATTTTTTGTTTCAGGTTAAGTTTATATTGGACATAGCAAAGAAGAAAAAATAATCTTATTGAAATGAATTTTAGATTAGAATTAAAATTTTTTGTTTTATTTGAACGAGAGGATCGGATTTCAGTTTTCTGTAAAGTCGCCATATTTTTTTACATTCTCGATCGCTAATTGATGTATGTCGTCTCTATATATAAAGTTTTCGTTTCTGTCTGTTTGCAAACAAACTTTCAAGGTTTTGAAGATAGATCTCTGTAACCACATATATTCTGAGACTCCATTAGGTAGTCTACTTAGACAGGTTAAAAGTTTATATATATATATATATATATATATATATATATATATATATATATATATAAAAGCATTAAATAAAAAAATAAAAAATTAGAAAATTATTATTAGAATAAAATAAAGTATACAGAGATAGGAATAAGCTATAGTTAAATAAAAATGAACATCATTATATATAAAAAAATAAATGCGGGCCTGGAATTTTTTCCCCGGAAAGAAACAACATGGCTGACGAGAGCCGAACATCATTTACGTGTTACCATTAACTGGTTCCGTTTTAGTTTGGGCTTGAAACTGACGGTAACAATGTTTTTTCTGAACTTCTGTACAATTAAATAAATAGATATTAAGCTCTTATATCGAAAAAGCTTTTCTTTGTAATCGAGCACTTTGTTGTATATATATATATATATATATATATATATATATATATATATATATATATATATATATATATATATACATATATATAACTGTTCAGAAATTTAGTCAAACCTGTACCTAAATCAAAACGTAGATTACATGAACAAAGCTTCTTTCTGTGAAGTGCACGCCTGTGGAATTCTCTTCCGTCTACCTGTTTCCCACCTGACTACGACTTGGATGTCTTCAAGTCCAACATACATAAATCCCTGATTAATCTCCCTCTTAAGTGAGGCACTTTATCAAATCTCCAATACCAACTATTACTACAATATTATCCCATTGATTATTGTACACACAATAACCCTTATCCCCGAGTGACTTCCGGGCCTTGATAAGAGGTGATCCCTCATGTAAAAATAAATAAATAGATAAAACTGTATTCATCTCAAACTATACAAATTACTGCCGAGATGTAAAGTACTACATGATCAGAGAGCCATACTTATAGGGATATTCTAAATAAGGAGTTTTGCAGCAAGACGCTTGTTCACATTGCATTGACATTTCTACATGTTGGTACAGTCGAGGGAGCAGGTAAGGAATTTAAAAGGCGAGCAATCCAAGGTAAGAACCAATTAGAGTAGAAATTTTTTCTACATCTGAATAGGAATATTTTTGTTTCAGGTTCAGCTTATATTGGAATTGACAAAGAAGAAAAAATAATTTCATAATTGAAATGAATTAAATTGGATCAGAATTTAAAGATTTTGTTTTATTTGAGAAACAAAATATTAAATTATGACCCAAAGTTCATTTCGATGAGAAAATTATTATTCCCTTTTTTGCCATTTACAATATGATTAGAAGTGTAAGCCATGTTTAGTTTCAGAAAAGTTTCCGATGGTTCGTTGTTCTTAACAAGTCTTGAGAGTTGACTGGTTTGCAGTAGACAGAACAGTTTCCGATGGTTCGTTGTTCTAAACAAGTCTTGAGAGTTGACTAGTTTGCAGTAGACAGAACAGTTTCCGATGGTTCGTTATTCTTAACAAGTCTTGAGAGTTGACTGGTTGTCAGTAGACAGAACAGTTTCCGATGGTCCGTTGTTCTTAAGAAGTCTTGAGAGTTGACTGGTTTGCAGTAGACAGAACAGTTTCCGATGGTTCGTTGTTCTTAACAAGTCTTGAGAGTTGACTGGTTTGCAGTAGACGGAACAGTTTCCGATGGTTCGTTGTTCTTAACAAGTCTTGAGAGTTGACTGGTTTGCAGTAGACGGAACAGTTTCCGATGGTTCGTTGTTCTTAACAAGTCTTGAGAGTTGACTGGTTTGCAGTAGACGGAACAGTTTCCGATGGTTCGTTGTTCTTAACAAGTCTTGAGAGTTGACTGGTTTGCAGTAGACGGAACAGTTTCCGATGGTTCGTTGTTCTTAACAAGTCTTGAGAGTTGACTGGTTTGCAGTAGACGGAACAGTTTCCGATGGTTCGTTGTTCTTAACAAGTCTTGAGAGTTGACTGGTTTGCAGTAGACAGAACAGTTTCCGATGGTTCGTTGTTCTTAACAAGTCTTGAGAGTTGACTGGTTTGCAGTAGACGGAACAGTTTCCGATGGTTCGTTGTTCTTAACAAATCTTGAGAGTTTACTGGTTTGCAGTAGACAGAAAAGTTTCCGATGGTTCGTTGTTACACACAAGTCCTGAGAGTTGACTTGTTTGTAGTAGACAGTCCCACAGAGCAAAACCTTCTTACCGTGTTGCTGCTACAATCAAAACATAATTTAATGGATTGTCACAAAACTTCAAAAGCTAATTTCTCTTATTTTTTTCATTTTTCTTTCTATTTCTATGACTGTGTAAATTGAATTATTTATATAATTTTACAAATTCATTGTAGAGTTTCACTTAAATCAACAATTCACCAAATTTGGATAGCTAAGTTGATCAAGTTAATTGAATTAATAAAAACACAGAAACTAATATCGTGCTTGTCCTACAAATATTAATTGAAATATTACAGCGTCAATCAGATTACCATGTAGTTTGTTCCCATTTCTTAGTAGTTTATTAATAGTTAGTATTACAGTTTGCGCAATTTTTTTTACTTGTTCATTAGTAATACTTACTGTTACTTAATGTTACCGGAATTTTTAAAAGAGGAATAATAATTCGTATTATTTTGACTATTCAGGCTACTGTTTTTATATTGAGTGGCTTTTTCACAACGTTTCGGCCAATGTAACCTCCGACCTTTTTCGGATGTATCTTATCGAGCTTGGGAATCTTTCTGTCGAACTCGGGAATCTGCATTGAATTTCGAACGAAAAACTTAATTTAATCAGGGCGATTAGATCCATCGTTTCGTCAGCCATAATCGATCTAGTTCTAAATAATTCACACTTGCATTCTGAGTATCCCCCCGAAGATTGACCCTCCAACCCCTAGAAGAGTATCATTTACAACTGAATTTACCAAATACTTTATCCATTACGCCACGGGTCGGATATTACATCAACCGAAACGTTGTGGAAATTACACTTAATATTGAAACAATAAGCCGAATAATCCAAATGATAATAATTACTATTCTATTAGCACTCATTATTACTTTATTTTAGTCATTACCATTTGTACATACTCGATGTTGCCCGGGAATATTTATACATTTTCGTTTTGCTTTTTTTTTTCGTTTCATCAAAGTATTAATTTTACATAGGATTTTGAAAATTAAATGTAATTATCATGATATCGTTTGATCATTGTATCATCTATTGTATTAATTTATAAAATTATCGGATACAAAGAGCTAATAAAATTTTAAATCTTTTTAAAATTCATTTCAAAGCCAGGCAATACTTTCTATTCGACAGCTTAAGTGTTTTCACGAATACATGTTTTAAAATTATTGACAAAAGTTAAATAGCTGACTTAATTTGGAAGAGAATGAAATGCATTCTGGTTGATTTAACCTTCATTAAATATCCATTAATATAGATCCACATAGAAAACACTCTGAGCAAAGAAATATAGCTATCTATTTAGCTAAGTTAAATCAAATGCAATGAATTTAGATTTCTGAATTTTTGAGAGGTTTGATAATTTGCGCAAGGACTCATGGCAAAATTCAGTTCTAAGTAGTATTCTTGAAGTAGTTAAAAGTTCAGTCGTCAGTGCCGTTGATACTAAAACTACAATTACGATTACTTAAGACGTCTACCTGGTCATGGCTGATGAAACGAGAGTATGCTACTCGTAAGAATTAAATAAAGGGTTCTATTCGAAATTCCGTGCAGATTTCCGAGTTCAACAGAGATTCCCGAGTTCAACAGAAAGGTTCCAGCGTTTGTTAGAAAGATTCCCGAGTTCGGCAGAAAGATTCCCGAGTTCGGCAGAAAGATTCCTGAGTTCAGCAGAAAGAGTCCTGCGTTCGGTAGAAAGATTCCCGAGTTCGGCAGAAAGATTTCTGCATTCGGCAGAAAGATTCTTGAATTCGGCAGAAAGATTCCTGAGTTCGGCAGAAAGATTCCTGAGTTCGGCAAAAAGATTCTCGAGTTCGGCAGACAGATTCCCGAGTTCAACAGAAAAATTTCCGCATTCGGCAGAAAGATTCCCGCGTTTGACAGAAAGATTCCTGAATTCGGCAGAAAGATTCCCGAGTTCGGCAGAAAGATTCCCGCGTTCGGTAGAAAGATTCCAGAGTTCGACAGAAAGATTCTCGAGTTCAACGGAAAGATTCCCGAGTTCGACAAGATAACACGAAAATCGGAGGTTACATCGACCGAAACGTTGCGAGAACAGTAGTCCGAATAATTCGAACAAGCCAAATAAAGTTTGAATTGATTTCGTTGTCCAAGGACTATTCCAGAAATGGAAAAGGGCTCTCTACACAGATATTCAGGAAAATAATATTCGCGAAGATTCATTGTCTTTTTGTGAAGAATACATCAACAGCATGTGATTGCATGGAAAAAAGTTTTTTCTTGTTCCCAGATGTGAGAAGCATGATAGCACACATATTTTTTGTTGTTGCCAAGAATGGTTAATCCACAGAGATAAAGGAAAATCAATTTTGGTATTTTCGTTTTCTTTTTTACCTCGTTTCTTGAAGATTTACCTTCTGTGTTGAGCTTTTATTGTTTCAGTTTTAATCAATTCCTTCGTGAGTCTATCTATAACTCCCCCCTCTCTCTTTTAGATCCATCTGTTTTTATTTTTAAATTTTCCTTTTTTATTTTATTCTTATAAGTATATCTGCTTTCTCTGTCCATAGAAATGTCTTAGTATCATTTTTATTTTTTCATGGGATGGGAGCTGGGGATGAAATTTGCTGAAAATCACGGCCACGTCTATGAAAGTAAAGCTATTTGTGGCCCCTCATGGTATCTGAATGGGACACGCATTCTCTCTCGCACGTGCTCCGCACACCCGCACCGTCTCTATCTTGCTTTATACTCTTTCTGCGTTTATATTTTGTACTCTCTCCGTTCTTGTCTCTCTTGATCCTGATGGTAATATTAAGGAATCCTCTTCTCTTTCAAAACACATGAAGCAAAATGCGTTTCTACCTATTATCTACAAAGATACAGAAAAAAAAACACACACACTGCATTGCATTGAAAGCGGGGTGGGGAGAAACAGGAAAGGAAACGTGAAGCACAAAAACACACAAACTATTTTCTACTTTTATCTCTGTTGTAAAATGTTTGTTTATATTGTGTTTTTTTTTTATTATTACCTCCCTCCCACCTCTCGAGCAACAAATCTGGGTGTCAGAGTATGAAAAAAGGGAGAGCTTCTATTCGAAAGGTGAGAAATAGATCCGAAGCCGTGAACAATTGTGAAAACAAAATCATAAGGAAAATGCTATGAAAACTGCAAGTTTCCCTTTCTTAATATAAAAACTGGCCCATTTGTCATAATGGTAAGAGTGTTCGCTAATGAATCGAGAGACTGTGGTTCAATCCTCACACGAGTCATACCAAAAGCTTAAAAAATGGTACTTGATGCTTCCTTGCTAAAAAAAAAAAAAACTTAGCATTATGAGGGGATGAGGGGATGATCAAAGGCAAGTGGAGCAATTCTGTGAATGGAGCAGCGCCCTTCTCTACACCTCAGCTAATGAAAAAGGAGCATTACGGTTACCCTAGACTATAGTCGGTCACTTAGATTTTAGTAATAAAGCAAAAAGAGAAATAATGTGCATATACACAATCACGGACTGTTATAGGTGAGCAAACCGCACGAAAAATATGTGACTTAGTTTAGAAGTACCCTCGTATATATATATATATATATATATATATATATATATATATATATATATATATATATATATATATATATATATATATATTGGCACAGAGACCCGACGTTGCCCGAGATTGAATGAGAATCAACAAATATTCCACCTGCCCATGCTTTTATTGGCATCGTAATCGATGAAATCCCGTATTTTTTTCAAAATAAAATCGATTGACTAACTACTCTAGTTGGGAACCAACTGCGGTTTACTGGGAGGAAGCATTACATGCCTATTAGCAATGACTCCGCAATACATTATAATCTACATTGCGCTGTAGAGAATCTACTGCTGATTTGATAAATTTATCTTTAAATAATGATTTCACTTTAAGTTTAAAATGAAAAAGTCAAGTATCATGGTTCAATTGTGCTCTAAAGAGAAGCATTCATTTCGAACTCGCCCATGTCTTATCGAAGAACCAACTGTTGATTTTATGAAATTATTTTTACATAATCACTTGAATTAAAATTAAACGTACAAAAGTCAAATATCATGGTTCAATTGTGCTTTAAACAGAAACATTCATTTTGAACGCGCTCCTATCTTATAAAAGAATATAGAGTAGATTTTATAGGGTGGGTCTTTCTGCTTGTGCGGTAATAACACTTCTCAAATGCACTTGCGGTATTAGATTGTATAAAAGTGTTAACTTTGTTCAAAATCGGACTTCATACTTTATCGGATTTTTTTCGATTTTCGATACTTATTGGACGCATTTAAACAAAAAACACACGGAAGAACACCCCTAAACATATCAAGTACATTCGTGTTGAATTAAAAAGAAATCGGCCCAGCCGTTTTCGAGTCTATAGGGAAGGAATACACACAGCAACAAAATGCTTTTATATAATAGCATATATATAGTTTATACAGTAGTATATATATATATATATATATATATATATATATATATATATATATATATAAATTTTTTATTACCGTTTTATCTGTTTCGTTACATATGTTTCGGATGTT
The DNA here is from genome assembly GCF_053919585.1 of Euprymna scolopes. Classification (NCBI taxonomy): domain Eukaryota; kingdom Metazoa; phylum Mollusca; class Cephalopoda; order Sepiida; family Sepiolidae; genus Euprymna; species Euprymna scolopes. Next base: position 73,849,389 of record NC_136483.1, read on the forward strand.
GGACCATGTTTACGATCCAACGAGGCTGTTGGATCGTAAACATGGTCCAACATCTGAAACATATGTAGCCAACAGATAAAACGGTAATAAAAAAATAAAACACATATTTGCTCTGCAATAGTGTTGAGCACTCTCTTCAGGCTTTTACTAATTACCAGTTTTACTAAATATATATAAATATATATATACATATATACATATACATATATATAATGGCGTATATATATATATATATATATATATATATATATATATATATATAATGGCGTAATTTAAGATAAGATAAAAGGTAGTTGCAATTTATCTTCCAATTTCCGGATTTTGTACTCATGCCCAATGCATTTTATTTTCTTTTGGTGGGTTGATATTTGCTACTTCTTCTGATAAGTTAACGGCAAAATAGATTCATTGATTGATATAATAATTAAATGAATGATATTGTGCTACGAATCAGTTACTTTCAAGAATTTTAAATGTTAACGCAATTAAAAGAATAAATTGTAAGATGGTCAACATCTTGAAATATGAGATATAGATTTTTATCATTTGCTTGTCATATGCTCTGTAATTACATTGAGCTTCATAAATTAAGGATTAGTATATAAAAAGTCAAATATAATTGAAAAAAAATCATATTTCCGTATATATATATATATATATATATATATATATATATATATATATATATATATATACTAGTCAGACTACCTGGCGTTGCCCGTATTATATAGGCATACAGCAAAAGAGAAAGCATGAATAAAAGGGAATCAGGTAAAGAACCAGAAAGACCGAACTAACAGCATTTGTGTGATTAATGTCTTTCAACGATTATGATTTCCTTATGACAAACAAATATGGAATCCAAACAATAAAGTCAGATACGGTGATATGTCGTAAAACATCGTAAACAAAGTAAACGAGAAGTGTTATTCGTTTGCTATGCTGTTCTCGTTTAAAAAAACGAAAATGGTAAACTACCTGGTTTCCGGCAGGATTGTGGCACAACAATAAAGACCCTCTTTTGGGAGGTGGGAAGGATAGAGCTTTCCATATTTGAAAGCCTTATGCCCGAATCATTTTCACTGGACTCAAACTGACAATATGTTGACAGAAAAGCGAAGGCAATCGGGTTAAAAAGTGTAAGATCAATGATGACTGACACCGGCTCCCTAAAAGGTTTAAATTCATAAAAAAAATAAAAAATAATACTATATGTATTCTTGTTTCTCTTTCTTTTTCTATCTATCTCTCTTTCTCTCTCTCTATCTATCTTTTTGTCGTAACGAGAGAAAGAGATATTGAGTTGGTATCGGGAGAGCGTTGAAGGCGGATCGGCGAGTTGTAGATGGATCGAGAGCGTTGAAGATCAGTTGACTCGATGCTCCTTCAAATATTCAAATGAAAGAATTCTATGTCTTTATACATATATACAAAAAACGTGTTGTTCACTTATTGTGGTTAACGTACAAATCCAACAGAACGATTCCTGCCATTAATGAAACCGAAAAGAAGACCCACCAACAGATGTAGCCTACGCGTCACTATCGTTTATAGTGTTTAAAATCTGTGGAGATGGCGTGCCGTGCCAGAATGTAACGGCCGTTCCAGAGACGTCCCACGACACAGACACACAACATATCGCTCTCCAAAAAGATTTGTCATAAAAATAGCATCGATCTAGATATATTTGTATATTGAAGAATCAAACTATAATGATCCTTTAAGTGAATGCGTTTTATGTTGTTATATTTATATGGGCAATATGGTGTTTGTTATTTAAATGGATAAAATATATATGCATAAAATATATGCATGCAAGGAGGCCTCCCAAAGCTGTTCGGTTGTAAAATACGCTATGTATATTTTAATTTATGCACATTTCGTATTTATTATTATTATAGAGCCAATTCTCTATTGTATTATTATATTCCATCGAATATCTAGTAGTGATTGCAAAAGTAAAAAAAAATATATGACTTGGATGAATCAAATCCAAAACATGTAACTCTTCAGCGTTATTCGTTACATCTGAGCTAAGTTCATATGCCTATCAAAACTTAAAAAAATAATTAACGTAGTTAAAAGTATAAATGTATGCATGCGTAGAACATACACGTTTAGTCGAATTACGTCTACAAAACTCAATTTTTTTAATTTTAACCTTTAAATAGCTATTTTTACCCGCTAATAACCAAATAAAATTTGTTCCACATGTCTGAAGCCTGCATATATATCAGGTTTCAAGTCTGTAGATAAAAAATGACAGCGTAGTTTAATAGAGACCGTTCCGCACACACATAATGACAATGTCACTTATGTAAAATATTAAGGAAATGTTAAAAAGGTTAATTTTGGAAATATGTTTTTTTAAATTTTGTTTATTAGTTGTATTGTAAGCAAACTATGTTCTACATTTGTAAATATTATTTAAAAATAACATATAATTTTTACGGGTCGCTTTGTTATTAAATATTAAGCAATATTGCTTGAATATTTATTTATAAAAATATTGGAAACTGATATCATAGACGAATCAGTAAATATATTTCTAACTCTTATGGGGAAAACTGATATTCAGGGGTAATGAAATCACCCATAGGCTAAAATATAGTTGCATCTTACACGCTATGGGGTAGCAATTTGTAGCAGTTATGGCGTCAGAGTCATGACGTGTACATCTGTAGCATATTTTTGTTAATACACTTGTTAATTATGCTATTGTCTTTGTCCTGACTTGTAAGACTACACTACTAACAAAGCACTGATAGTTTTTACAAGAATATATAAAATTGGGGAAAAGATTAAACAAAATGTAATCTGCAAGTACGAATGTCAAATAAATTTACTCAGTGCGCAACCATTTGCAAACAAGGCCGCTGAAAGCATTAGAATAACACAGCACTTTAAATAGTTGTTGTCAAGTTTTGTTATTCCATTTTCACCCCAAACAAGGCACAGTGCCACTTTGATGTAGGGGGCTAATATCACGGATATATGTTGCAGGGATACTATGTAGGAAGTTGAGCAGCAAGATGTCTGTTCGCATTACTCTTTAACTTCTGCATGTCAGTATAGTTGGGAAGCAGGAACCCGGAAGGGAGTTCCAAAAACGAGCAGTTCTAAGAAAGAAACTATTAGAGTAGAAGGTTTTCTTACATCTAAGGATCTCTACTGTGTAGGGGGTGAAGTTTTGCGTATTGTGTTTGTCGGGGGTATTTATGTCGAGGGGGTACAAGGGCTTGTAGTTCGTCAGAACATCCACCATTAAAATACTTGTAGAACAGGCAGAGGGATGCAACATTTCGTCGATGGGACAGAGGTTGAAGCTTAGATGACAATTCAGACCCTATCAGGTTGGCGACTCTCTTTTGAATCCTGTCCAGGAGAGAGAGACTAGTAGCAGATGCACCAGCACAAATGTGACAACTATACATGGACGAATGGTGGACTTGTAGAGGTACAGGATACTTTCAGGCGTAAGTAACTTTCTAGCACGGTAGAGAGAGCTCGCCTCCCTCGCAGTGGTCCTGGCAATGCTCTCAATGTATCTGTTCCAACTTATGTTCCCTCTGAATGCTAAACCGAGGAGTTTGAATGAAGTACTTTCAGATTATGTATCATTAGCCATAACTATTGGTGGTTGAGAAGGTTTCTTGTAATTATTAAATGAAACAAGCTTAGTCTTTACAGCATTAAATGTGACCATCCATTTTTTTGCCAATGAAAAATGTTTACATATTAATACGATAAACAATTGTAAGATATGAATAAATTAATATTTATGTAAAAAGAAATGAACTTTTATTTGATAGCAAGAATAGATTGGGGAAAAAGTTAAAATGTGTTTTTATTTTTTATTTTGAATGCCGTCATTTTTATTATGCACGGAAAATTCAATTTTTTAAAGAAACCCAAACAAACTATCCTTTTTAAGTACAACATTAAAAAAGTAAATAGTTAATATGGGTCAGATACATTTCTATATGGGTTTGAAAAATCCAACTGGCTTAATTTTATATAGTAGATATACCCCCTACCTATATATTGAGCTCACTGGTATAGTTTTCATAGGGTATCAAGTAACAAAAAAAATCGTAAACAAAGAAAATACATAGCATTATAGATCTGTCGGCAGCAAGTTTGTAATGATTGATTCCGAAAGAAACACGTGCGTTAATTCCAAACGCGTGTTTTTGTTAGAAGCGCATCCATTTGTGTGAAAGTGGCCATGCGTCTCAGCCATTCGATATATTTGAACGTGTTAATTAAAAGAAGGGATTACAAATGTAATGGTTTATTATTCCTATGTTTACATTTAGTCGGTTACTGTCTGAACTCAATTCGTTAGCGCGTTTAAATTTTGTATCTAGTTAGTTTTGTCTTTCTGTATTGTGTAGAACAAAAATCTCTAACATTATTGCATTTTATGTTGCAGTTTGAGAAAATGTTAGCGCTGTGGCTATGTGGCTATGTGGCTATGTGGACAATGAAAAATCCGAGTTGTCAATGATCACGCTTTTTATCGTTGCTTAGTATGGATTGGGTATCTGTCTCTTCAACAATTGTAAGACATGTAGTAGAGACATAACAACTGAGGTTATGTGGATCGATATTTAGTTGGGAGTTTGGAAGAGTAATGAATTAATCCCTGATTGGATGTTTAGAGACTTGGCAATGATGTTTGTTGCATCGGTGCTTAACGGATTGTTTGATATATGCGTATAGCTTTTCAGTGTATACTGAAACCATTGAAGACATTGTTATGAAATTTGGAACTATTGTATTCTGTACTTAATAATAGTTGTCACATGATTTCTTTCTCTCTTTCCGATAGACACACTCTCTATCCCTTGTTCTCTCTCTCTCTCTCTCTCTCTCTCTCTCTCTCTATATATATATATATATATATATATATATATATATAAAATTATTACTATTTCATGAATTTAATGAGATCGGGAAGTGAACATTGAGTTTACTTTCGTAACTTCCGCTTCCGTTATTGTGTCTTTTAATCTTTACGTTCCATGAGCGATGTTTGTGAATCAGAATCTACCCATCTAATACTTAGCTAGTTTTTGAACTTGAATTATATTTTTAATCATTACATCAAGTGGCTTCATACTTTGTCCGGAACGATTTCTATGAAAATAAAAGTACACATTAAAAAAAAAATGAAATAATATCTATCTATTACAACACTGCGCAGTACGTAAATACTGAATATATATATATATAAAGTTGTATTCCTGTTTGTTTGTTTGTTCACAATAGACGTCATATATCACATCATAGCAGATTACATTATCTTCTATCTATATTCCTATAAATTCGTTTTTTTATGTGTGCATTGATATTCATATTAAAAACCCTTTCTCTATTTTATTTAAAAAGAAAATATAACTTTCTTATGTATGGGTTGTGGAATTGCATTCACTAGCAAAAGATCTAGCTAATTTGCATACTCTTTTAGACATTCATTTTTTATTAATTCCCTATTAGTTTTTTTCGGTTTTCTGTTGTTAACTATTACGTGTAATTAGTTAACTATTACGTGTAATTATATTCATGCAGATATTCTACATGATTTATACATGCGGAATATTTGAGTAAAAAGGTTATAGTAAACACAAATTTTATGTAATTTGAAATTTTTAATGAGTTAAACACGTGTTCCATTTCAGTAAAATATCATTCTACTTTCCACGGCCGTAGAGAAAAGTTCGTCTCGAATAGATGTAGTTATTTATAGCTCTGACCGAAATATGTCTGCAAATGTGTAGCCAAAATATTCGTATAAATAAATTGTTTCTTAAATATCTAATATATACACACACACACATATAGATATATAGTTTTGGAAGCTTTTTTAACCTTGAAAACTATATAAAAAGTTTTTTAAATAATTCAATTTTTATACATTCGTTGGAAAATTTTTTTGTCAGCAATCGCTGAATCAACTTTATTGTTCGTCTGAATACTCCAAAAAACAATTTACAAAGTCCTTATTCCGCGCAGTTTCAAAGAAGGCTATTCTTACTATTCTTCACATTAGAGGACATAATTATATTTGTAGCAATGCTTGAATTTACTGGTTATGGCATTACGTGAAACCGCAATTTATTATAGTCATAAATTGCCAAGAAAAACAAGTGAAAAAATGTTGGATATGTAAACACTTTTGATTTCATTATATATATATATATATATATATATATATATATATATATATATATATATATATATATATATATATATATATATATTGCTTGTGCGATATATTGGGCTTTCAAACAAATGGATTTTAGATTTGAAAAGCACCATTACCGATTTATGTATGATGTCAAAATTACTATAAATCCCCCACCCTTAAAAATGATCCAATAGAAAAATAATTACTAATAAGATTTATTGAATTATCGAGTTCTATTGTATGTTTTAATGTGAAAGCTTTGTATTATCAATTCTTTATGACAAACTGATTTACCTCCCTTGTTTTCCATGAGATCCTCCGTTGAAAAATAGAAAATGTCCTACCGTTATTCTCTATGATACTTTTTTTTCGAAAAAATAGATCTACCATTTCTACTGAATCAGTTTTCGTAGCTTTTGGAATTTATACTCATTTCGATATGACACCTAAATATGTAATAGTACTTTTACCTGAAATGCATTTGTCCGAAAACACGGTATACTGCACAGTACCGATATATTAAAGATGTAGTGATTTAAGGAGCTGAATTTTTGTCTACACTGAGGAATTGATAATGAATATTTCAATGAATATTTTACATGTCTGAAAGAGTTTGAGTTTCGATTTGTGCCAAGTGAGATATAGGCAGAGACATTCTAAATGAATACCATTGGCTGATTGATACTTGCTGGAAACGCCAAAACTACGGGGAGTCAAGGACAATGAGGAGGAGAACAGAATGAAGAGTAAGAGGAGCCAGTTCGGTTGGTTTGTTGGCGTAGACAGAATCTCATAATTAACTGTTTAATTGGGAATTTATGGACCCGTCTTAAATAAGACAAATTCAGACAAACTGCTTAGCTGAGAGGCATAGTGAAATTACCATGGTGATGATTCTTCTGGGAGAGGGAGAGCGGAAGAAAGATATTTCGAACTCGTAGTTGGATTGGTGCGTTATGACATTATAGGTGAGTTTTACTCACGATATGTGCTGACTCGGCTTATATCAGTTTTTCCTCTCCACAGCATGAAGGCATATATGTATATGAAGCATTTCACTAAACAATTTTCAATTAACTCTTCCTTCTCGCAATACTGTCCACATTGGACCCGCCCTATTACAAACTCTATACCCTTTTCGCAATTTGTTCAATTGGTCAAATGTTTCCCTCAAAATTACGTAGGTTAGAATATTTCCTTAAAGGTTATGCCGATAAAATAATTTTTCTTCTTTTTCTGTCTCTGCCTCGATCTATTTCTCCGTGTTCCTCCTCTTTTTGATTGCCACTCTACACCATCTTCTTTTCTTACCCTTTCTTTCTATATCTGCAGTTCTTTTCTTCTGTCTCTTTCTTACTTTTTTTTTATTACTCACTTCGTTTCTGTTACTAGCAGATCAGGCTGTCTGAAAATATTGACGCCAAACACGTATGTTATTTTTCTTTCCTTTCCCTCTGCAAAACTCGGTCATAATCTGAAAAGCCAAAAACAAAAACAATTTTTCTCTACGAAACAATCAAACCAAACACCACGAATACATACTTTAATATATAAAAAAAAACTTGAAGCATAAAACCTTTCTTTTCTAAAATTACTGGATTCTGCATTAAATAATCCTAAAAGGGTTGATATGCCGTAAAACAGAACACCCATACAGTTTCTCATTCCCTTCTGTGCAGATGCATCTTTCCTTATTTCTATTCCCTTGTTAACTAGCTTTTTTCTTTTTTTTTGTCTCTTTATTTCCGCCTGCCAATTTCTTTTTCTTATATTCTCCTTCTACTCCTCTTTTTCACTTCTCTCGCTTTGTATGCCTCCTACCTCCTCATTTCTTTGCCTGTTAGTCTCTTTGTATGTCCCCCCTCCTCATTGTAAATCTCTTACTCTCTCTCTTAATTCTCGTCATTTCTTTTCTATCTCCCCATTCTCCCCTCTTTTCTATCTGTCTGTTTATTTTTCTTTGTTCACCCAGCTTGCATCGCCTCACACTCCCCTTCCTCCTCCCCATTTTACTCTTTCTCTTTCCTTTCCTCACTGATCCGATCTCTTCCTATCCATTTCTTTCTTCACACTTTCCCTTTATCTTCTTTCTCCCTGTCTTACTCTTTTCTTAATATCTATATCTTCACTTCTCTGTCTCTCTCCTTCTACCCCCTCTTCCCCCTCTCTCAGAGACGTTTTAGGCTATTGCTATTTTGTTTTACATTAGGAAGCAGCCCTATGAAATATTAATTAGAAAAGTAACTACTACCTCAGCTTTTGGCCGAACCCTTATCCTACACCCCAGCCCACCCTCTTCCGCCTCGTCCTCTCCAGCCATCACTCAACATTCTGATAAAGATTGGTCAGAGGGATTGTAATCTCTCTGCATATAAAACTTATTTGAAATGCTGCTTTGAGGGATTGGGAGACTGACTGAGAAAAATAGTGGGTGGGGTTCTACTGGAAAGATCCAATCCATCTTTTTTTTTCTGACACGAGCAGCTGTAACGAGAATATTTCTTGCTTGATTAAAGATAGAAAGAAAGAATGAGGAGACAGACCACATGATTGGTTGAAGGCTTTCTCTTTTGTTTTTTACATTAATGTAGCTCAACCTTTTGCTGACCAGTCGTGCTGTTGTACACATGCGCGCGTCTCTATACGGAAACGTTTCATTGCATATGTCACACTTAAGAAGAGATTCTTCACACAAAATCATTCAATGGTGTTAAATCTATTTCGCGTCTCACAAACTTTATAATCTGCGTGAATATTGGACTTTACTTGTTAGAGCCAATTTTCTGATATATGTACATGTGCGTGTTTTGACGATAATAATCAGTTTTAAATCATATCACAAATGTATTTGAAAATGATGTAGTGCATATACTCAGCTCTAACCAACCGAATACTGAGCTACTGGTATTAGCGTAAGTTGATGAGTGATATTTTTGGTTAACTCAAAGATGATATTCTGTTTGACCCTATTTGAATGTGTATGTTGATATATATATATATATATATATATATATATATATATATGTATGTGTGTGTGTGTACGTGTGTCTATACACGTATTTCTTTTAATGAGTTAAGAGAAAATAGATTCATTGGTTGATATAATAATTAAATGAATGATTTTGCACTACGAAACGGTTGCTGTCAAGAATTGTAAGCGGCAACGTAATTAAAGGACTAAATTGTAAGACGTCAACACATCTTGCAGAGTTTCGATAATGATTCCCTATCAAACTCCTGGCAAGACATGTTAACGTGGAAATATTAGTCTACCGTTTAGGGGTTTTATGAGTTTTACACACACACACACACACACACACACACACACACACACACACACACACACACACACACACACACACACACACACACACACACACACACACACATATATATAGGCTGTTTGTTAGAGGTGGCGAACTTTTTTTATAATACAAAATATTTTTATAGAAATCTATAGTTTATTACTAGAGCTATGACAAGAGAATATTCTTATCATTGTTTTAACTATCGAGTATATATTTGACACAGTTAATCAATTGAGAACCACATCACTCTATCTAAAAACATATAAGATATTAACTGATATATACTCGAAAGTCCAAATAATGAAAAGAATATTCTCTTGTCTTAGCCCTATTTATTACAAAGATTAAGTTTTGGCATCTACAACCGATTTCTATGATTTTCGCTAATATATATATATATATATATATATATATATATATATATATATATATATATATATATATATATATATATATATACTCGGGTTTTTTTCTTTTGAATAGTCAAGTCGCTGCCTGATGATATCTGTTGTTTGATTGAAACAAGTGGCTATTTGTAGCAGCGAGATGTGAGCATGTTTATATAACAATAAACAAGTATATATATATATATATATATATATATATGTATATATATATATATTTGTAGAAATGGTAATTAATAAAAACCTGAAGAAAGTGCTCAATACTGTTGTAGAGCAAATATGCGTTTTATTTTTTATTACCGTATTTTTCTGTTAAGTTACATTATTGTTTCGGCTACACGACCGTTTTTGGCCGTCATTTTTTTTTCTGTAAAAGTCTGAAGAAGCTACATGACGGCCAAAAAACGGTAGCTGAAACAATAATGTAACTTAACAGAAAAATACGGTAATAAAAAATAAAATGTATATATATATATATATATATATATATATATATATTTCAAGGAGGTTAAAGAAGTATTGAAGGATTCTTTAAATATGGACCAATCAAGAGTTGTGAAGCTCAACAGGTAGGTAGAGCTTAAATGTAACAACAGCATTATCGACAAGACAAAGGCATGTATTGTAAATATAGATTTATTTGCCGATGTAATAAGGAACACACATCAATTGGGAGAAGTGTTATATGCTCTTTGCTATTCCAAATTTCTCTTAAGTTCCTAGTACAGCTTAAATTCAGCTACATAATTTGCCCGAAACAGTACTATATGTGGATGACAAATCTATATAATTATAAAACTCAAATGACCTTGTAACGAGTGATGTAACCCACTTTCCGGTTTACGACATCCAGTTGCGCATGCGCGTATTAACATTAACCCATAACAACAAAAACAAATAAACACAAATCGCTTCTTTTGCAGATTTTGACCTGCGCACTGAAATATTAACGTTATTATTTCGAAATTATTATTTAACATGGGAAGAATGGGGGTGTTTTGCAACTATATTTTATTACAACTATACTGTCGCTATTTTCTTACAATTAAACAACCTTAACCCGTTGACAAACATAAGAACAAGTGTAGTAAAGCCAAGACTACTACTACTACTACTACTACTACTACTACTACTACTACTACTACTACTACTACTCTCTATCCGTCCCTTTTCTTTCCTTCCTTCTTTCTTTTTTATTTTTTGTTTACATTTCAAGATACAAAATAGTTGTGTGAGAACGGTGAATTTGTTGACACATTTACTAATCTGTTTCAATATTAGTTTTATTTTATTTAATTTATTTATATTTTATTTTCTTGCTTCAGGTTTATTAATTATTTTTTTTTAGATTTTAAGTTTCTATAACTTGGTTGAAGGATTCCAATAAGGGTTTTTCATTCTTATATTTCTCATCAGTCGGTTCATGTGCGTTTTTGCTGCTAAAAGAGTTTCGTCGGCGTTCGATTCGTAGGAAAATCATGTTTAATTTTTGATTTTTGAGCGATTATTCGGAAAAATATATAACTTTACACGAATAGGTAGGATTTTTTTTCATGTTTGAGTGATCCTTCCGTGATTTTTCATTTTAATATACTTTCATAGAAATGTTTCTGTTATGTCAAAAAAAAACTATTTTTTTTACGTCACAAGTGTCACGCTCATACATGAATTCCGTAGTTAATATAACATACTTACCCAAGGGGTCACGGGTAGTCTAGTATATATATATATATATATATATATATATATATATATATATATATATATATAGTCATCCACATACAGTAATGTTTCGTTTCACAACTCATCAGTGCAGCTAGACATACACCTTCACCAGTCGTGGGTCGAGCCTACAACCGTCATGTTGACAGCTCTAACCATCGGACTACGGATCAGTGCCCGTAAATGTTTCTCCTCAAGTGCCTATTAAATTAAAAACTTGCCCGTCGCATGTGCTCAAACCATCAGTTTGTTTACAAACAAACATATATATATATATATATATATTGTTTAAAATTTCTCTTCCAGATTTCGTGGTAAATTGTTCTGTTGCCAAATTTAGCATATATATATATATATATATATATATATATATATATATATATATATATATATATATATATGAAGGGAAAGAGAGATAAAGCAACATTATTTATATATAAACTAGCAACAATGTATGCCTAAAGTCCCCGTACATTTACTAGCATTAAATTTTTCTCAATGCCCCTCCCCCAAATGTGAGAATACAAAGTAATATATTTGAGGATTGTGGCATAATTATAGTACCTAGTATCATTATATTTTTTTATTCAATTTAATAATTTTCTCATTATACCCACACATACACACATACTCATATTTCTGTTTCTATCAACACCTTTTTTGAAGTCTTGCTTTTGTTTATATATATATATATATATATATATATATATATATATATATATATATATATATATATAAACAAAAGCAAGACTTCAAAAAAGGTGTTGATAGAAACAGAAAGTGTATTTCATTTTAAGTTACAATTGTTTCCATACCAGTTCGACAATTTCAAGCATTTGAAAATTTTCACAACCAGCATTTCTTCAGACTTGAATAAAAACACTCTTGACAATAGAACATTGTTTAAATAAAATTCCCTTAACAGAAGAGAAGCATGTGAAAAAAGCATTACATACAAGTCTCTCTCTGTCTCTGTCTGTCTGTCTCTCTGTCTCTGTCTGTCTGTCTGTCTCTCTCTCTCTCTCTATATATATATATATATATAGTCATCCACATAAAGTACTGTTTTGCTGTTTTACAGCTCATCAGTGCGGCTAGACAGGCAACTGCCTCAAGCCAGGATCGAAACCCGACCGCCCAAATGACAGTCAAGGCTTATCACCATTATGCTATACAGCTGATGATATATATATATATATATATATATATATATATATATATATATATATATATATATATATATATATATATATATAATTTTCTGTGTTAATATTTGGCAACTTGTTATAAATTGGGCGAATTTAAAAAAACAAGAGGTCTTATTGTATTACAAACATAAAGTAACTAATTAATGACTTTCTCTTTCTTTTTGACTACAGCAGATAAAAACTGGTTACCCCTTTCTGTATCTGTCACTTAATGAAAATCTGTTTGAGTTGCTTCCGTCAACACATTAGTACGTAAACAATTATTTTTAATTTGTCACATTTTCCCCAAAGTAAATAATTTTTTTTTTGTTTGCAAAAGGGAAACAAATTTTAATTTGTTTTTTCTAGAAAGACAAAGCTAAGCTGTGATAGATTAGAAATTGACATACGAGACAAACGAGCATAGAAAAGTTACAAGCTACTTCTTTTCTTCCTTTGTTCGGCTTAACTTTTCCACTTTTTTCTTTTTTACTTTTTTCATAGCAGTCTGGCCGTAGGATTTTTACATCGAGTTGCAATTCGGGCGAAAAACAACAAATGGAATGAATTGTTACCCCTGCTTTCTTCATTATTTCAAAAGCAAGTAAGTTTTTACAGTAACGTGTGAATTGAAAATACTTTGTAACCAATGGAAATTATTTGAAACTCCAAAAGTAACAAATCAATGTCAGAACTTAGAAACTCTTATAAAACAGTGTCTTGATCAACTGAAATCAGAGTTCTTCCGGGGTGACACCTGCGATGCTCCTCGTCTCTCAACAATGTCCATCTTAGAAGGCAGAAATACCTCACCCTGAAATTCTTTTAAGCCTACTGCCATTTCTCTGATGAACTCAGCCATCCAGAAGGTAAATTCACGCACTCACATTCAAATATACAATGGAACTTCGAAACAACCTCTCTGGGGCTTATCCAAAAACGTTAAAGCTTATGAATTGTCTGATCTGTTCCCTGTTTCATTTGTTTCAGCTCGTTTGATTCGTTGGTCTAGTGGTCTCCATCAATTCGCTGTTTTAATACCTTATTGTAACGTAGCTTCCTATTCCAGTAGTTTATTTACAAGAATTGCAGGTTTGTGGCACTCTCTTTTTGCTGACTGTTTTTCTCCTACCTATAGTTTTTTTTACAGATTAAAGCATATAGGCACCTCCTGTTATTGCAATAATTATCCTTAGTTTTTGCTAGCTCTTTATATCAAATGCTTCATGCCTTGTCTGGAGCGATTTTCATAAAAAATACCCGATTGTTTATTATCTATGTATAAGTGCTTGTTTTCTTTGCCAACACTATTTTCCTATCTCTCTCTCTTTTTATCTATGTTTCCATCTATCTGCTCGTAGTTATTATTGCCTTTCTATCTGTTATATTTTTGCATGATCTAAAACTAATTAAGTATATCTGCGTTCTTGTCTTCGTATACTAACATTCAAAACCAACTGCGACTACGGAGCTCTCTTGCTGCTAACTGTTTTCCTTATACTTATACTCTTGGTCTTGGCGATAATCATCCTTCGTTCGTGTTAGTTCCTTACGTACAAGTGGTTTCACGTCTTTTTTGTAGTAATTTCCATGAAATCTTTTTTTTTTTTTTTTTTTAAATATCCCATGATTCATCTATTATACTGATTGAGGAGGAAAGCAAAATAAAGAAAAAAAAAAGAGAAAAATAGGAAAAATGAAAGAAAAAGAATGTGAGAATTTGATTAACTGAATGTTTAGATGCATCCATGCATCCTCATAAGAGGCGCTGGTCTGTATGTCCGCTGGTCTGTATTATGGTTTGACATTTTTTTTTTCATCAACTTGTCATGCTGCAGTACGAAATAGCATTTCCATTGCCGAAAGGTGAAGATTTAATGGACGCTTAGTATGAATATCCGTTCATGATTTTTTGAAAACATTTTTTATCCATTTCTTCCCGTCAAAAAACAGATTTTCATTGCTCATCACGCTCTCCTTAATTTTTTGAGACTTTCTATATACATTTTTTTTATTTATCTTTTTTGTTTACTTTTTTGCTTACTGTTTCCCCCTCCTCCTTTGCTTATCTGAGATGAGTAAGCAGCACTGTATCTTGCTGGGCCACCTGGTTCATTGCAAAAGAGACAGTAGACTTTAGGGAGAGAGAGGTTATTCCTTATGGACAAAAAAATAAAAAATAAAATGAAAGTTTCCAATGGCTATTGACTGGTGAGCAGCACTAGTCTTCTAATGCTTTATTTTTGTAATGAAAAAAAAAATCCAACAAAACCAAAAACTTTTTGATCATCATCACGTTAAAACAAGTACTTTTTAAATGGAAATATTGCATATTAAATTAAAACGCCCAAAGAAAAAAGTGATTTTGTCCGGAATCCCTCATATTTAAGAAAAAAAAAAAAAAAACATTGATGCATATATGCCTGATGTATATACCCGTGACGAAATGAAAAATAATATTTCAAGAAATCACGTAAATTGATCAAATAGTTTTATTTTTTATATAAAAAACATTTTGAAGCAATTAATGAGAATTCGTAGACATTACAGATGAAATCTTTCCAATTTTAATTATCGAGTTATCTACTCTTGATTATACTTTACATTGTTTTCAAAATGGCGGACAAAGCAGCCGCTATTCGATTACTCATAACATTTGATTTTCTTATTTAAAAATAAAACTGCTTGACCAATTTACGTGATTTTTGGTGTATGATATTTTCATTTTGTTACAGGTATTTACAACATACATATTTAAAACAATTTATTTATGTACTTTTTTTTTAATATAAGGGGAATTCTGGGTAAGAACCAAATGAAAATAGTTCAAACATGTTCTTTTTAAAATTGAATGGAGCAATCATTAAAAAGAAATACATTTAAAAATTAAAAAGAAACAAAAAGTAATGCGTTTTTAAAAATTTAAATATTTTTGATTTAAACAAAGAAAACGAATTTTTGTTAAAGACATTTCTTTATTGCAATTCAAACTTTCTAGCATTCTGTACAATTGTTGCTGAATAGAAGATAAGGAATGGTAGCAGGGGCATAAATGGTTCAAGGAATCAACATGATGCAGGATAGACAGTTTGAATGCAATATTATGTACTGCTGAATAACTAAAGGAGTGTCTTACATACAAGTGAAGACTTGTGAAACCTAAGACAACTACGGATCTTGAAAAAAAATGTACAAGACTCTTCACACAAAAAAAGAAAAACAAAAAAAATCACAATTTAAAAAGATTATTTGTTGATTGAGAAAGTAGATTTCAGTTTTGTTCTGACATTTTAAGTTTTCTTTTCTTTTCTAGAAAAGACCAAAGTGTAATCCCCCCCATAACTCTGTACAATTTGTGGAAGAGGGAAATCAGCAATGCTTATCACGAAGAAGATTTAATTTTCTCATTTGTATAAAAGAAAAATCTAGTGGTTAAAAAGTTTTTCATCAACTTTTTGATTTTAATCTAATATTCATATTTTGTCAACGCTTTTTTTTTTAAACTATACCATTTTAATTTTCCAATTAATAGTTTTTAAAAATTAGATTTTAATAGATAAATTTACTATTACGTTATTGTTTGTTTAGATTATTAATTGAACCTTTTTTAAAATAAGAATAAACGGTTTTAATAATAATAATAATAATAATAATAATAATAATAATAATAATAATAATAGGTTCAATGGTTGCTATATTGCCAGAGATGGAGGTGGAGAAGAGCTTTCACTCTTTTCTAAAGCACACCAAGGAATGCGCAAATCTATGGTCTCTGACAATCTAGTCCTACTCCTGGTCTTCTTGTGTGGCTTAGTCACTTAGCCCAGCGGACTTGTTTTGTTGACAGGAGGGGATGCTCCAGGCGAATAACTGGCGTCTTAAAACGTTGTTAGAGAGTCCGGCAAGACCGACCACCTAGGAGAAGGAGAAATCTGATTTCAATCTATCGAAAAGAAGAGATGGTGTCTCAAAAAAAAAATACAACAAACAAACAAAAAACAAACAAACAAATAATAATAAAAAAAGAAAAAACAAAACAAACAAGAAACACACCGGTGGTTGTGCGACCTAAAATTCAATAAATATCTTATGAATGAAATGTCAAATCATAGTATTGAGAATAACGGCAGGAATCGGACTGGAACTCTAAGCTAAGTGAACGACTAACACTCGGCAGATGTATCTTGGCGCAGTAGCGAAAACCCGGTCATAATCCTGCAACTAATAATATTTAATTGGAGTAAGAAGATAAACAAGATAATCATGGAGTGCTTCTTCAGAAGCAAACGAAAATGGAAAGCCTATCAGGAGATACAAGCAACTTATGTTTAGAGAATAGAGAGAATGAGGAACATTTGAATTAACAAAACAGAGCATGTGATCAGGCAAGAGAAATACAGAAGAATGGGTGGTTATCAGAGCTGGAATTGGAGGCCACAAATAGACCGGTAAACGCAGACGTAATGAGGAATGATTTGGCAAACGAATGAGATGTTCAGATTAACGAGGAAAGGACAGAGAATGAAGTGGAAGATGTGGCTGAAGCAACAGTAAATGAAGAGGAAACAAAGCATGAGGTAATTGGCAATGATGCTGAAACTGATTATGAGGTGCTGGAAAAAATGAGAAAGTGAGAGGAATTGTTGAAAGAAATTATGGTGGAAGAAAAGTGAAGTGATTGAATTAGGTTTAAGAAACCAGACGAAAACATCTCTGAGGGTTCAGGTAGACAAAACAAATGAAGCAATGAACTCTGTGAAATTCAGGATCATCACAGAAACAAAAAATTGATCGTAACAGGAAGTGTTTGGGTTGCAGAAAGTTGGAAACGATTGAAAGGAAAATTGGGTAGGAAAAAGATAAAGAAAACCAAACAATGAAAAACATAGAGTGGAAAAGGATTATGAAATGTTTTAGAGGAAATAAAGCAAACAATGGTAACACAAAGAGAGAATTGTACAGTTTAAGGAGAATAGGTCATTTGGCTTTGACCAGAAAAAGAACTTAATAGAATGGCAAATTATTTAAATGAAACTTCAAATTCGGACGAATGTACAAAGTTCTGGGGTGATATTTTGTAGTGTTAAAAAGGAATATAATGGAAGTGCTTTGTGGCTGAAAGATGTGAAGAATGAAATAGAAAGTAAGTTTAAGCAAAGAAACTTCAGAAACAATGTAGGAAGATTCCAAGTTGGAATGCTCCTGAACAAGATTGTGTACAGAGATATTAGATAAAAAAAACCTTGCCAACTTGCATGAAAGGATTGAACTTCAATTTTGAAAAGAAAATGTAATTACTGAATGGAGCACACATGAATGAGCAGTACTCATCCAGAAGGATACATCAAAGGGCACTGCGGTTGATAACTATCGGCCCATTACCTGCCTTCAATTGATGTTGCAACTAGCAGATGAGATTTACCAATATCTGAAGCATTTTAGCAGATGAGATTTACCAATATATTGTATTGATCGAACTATTGTTCTCATCTTGAGTGTTGTTTATACAACGTTTCGGTCGACTACACAGAAAGCGTTACATCGGCTTCGAAAAACCTGAAGCATACACCATAGGACATTACCCGAAAACTCGCCACTAAACAGAAACGGCCTGTCTGCACACAATGCATGAAGAACAAATCGACTCTCAAAAAACAGTCAAGTCCCCGATTGAAAGTCTTATGACAAAAAACCATGTATGAGATTTCATGAAAAAAATAGTAGAAAGTTATCTTAAAGGTAAGGTTACAAAGACACCGTAAAGCCGTGACATGAGGGAAGATCGAAAAGTCGAGACTAGATGATCACATATGGCAAGAAAAAGGAGCACATTTCTCTTCATGGAACGAAGTCAAAATAATTGACAGGATGCAAAATGGAGAGTGAAATGACTTTAAGAAGCGGCACATATGCTGAAAAAAAAGGAAAAATTACTAAGCAGACCGAGCACAGGGATCAGCAGTATATGGGAACCTCCAATTATAAAGAAAAACAAAAATTGCACAACATCCTCCTTAAAATTTCAATGGTATAAGGGAGATAACACCCTGTCAAACTTTATTAGAGTTACTTCCCTTTGTAAACCAAAATTTTCACGCGTACGAAATTACATGGAAAAAAAACAACAACAAAAAACAACAATTCAAGAATACAAAACCATCTACCTTTCTTTTCCAAGTTAGCGACCAACATGCATGACGAAGGTCGAAGGCTGCATCGATCGAAACGTTGCACAAACAACACTCAAAATGAGAACAATAGTAAATCAAACAATCAGCCCTTATCTAAAAACTTTAGAACAGTAAAAGATTTTACCTGATAAACAAAAGGGATGTTGATCAGGTTGTAAAAGGGCCAACAGCCAATTGTTTAGTTACGAAAGAATACTTCAAGATTGTAATAGAAGACTCACAAATCTATGCATGCCATAGATAAATTATCGCAAAGTATATGATCTGCTTTCACATAGAATAAGAAATGTGTGGAACTTTTGAAATAGCGGCGAATGTGAAAGATTTTTTTGGTAAGAAAAATGAAACGATGGAAGCTGTCATCAAAGGGAGAAGATCTTGGGGGAGTTCACGTGAAGAGAGAGAGAGAGAGAGAGAGAGAGAGAGAGAGAGAGAGAGAGAGAGAGAGAGAGAGATTTTTCATGGTGACAGTTGTTTTGAGTATGGCACCTTTATCATTCATATTACGAAAAATATATGCATGTTGTGAGTGGTGAAAGGAGTATCGAGTAAACCGTTTATCATTTATGGACGACTTTGTTGTATGCAAAGAATGAAGGCCAGATAAGTATGTTCACGTGTCTAGTAATGATATAGGTATGGAATTTGGTATCAAGAAGCATAGTGTCCTGAAACTGAAAAGAGGAAATATTGTTGAAAGTGAAGGAATAAAGCTTCTGAATGGGAAACTGATAAAAGAGGTTGGAGAAGGACACGCCTATATAGGAATTGTGGAATTGGATAAAATAAAAGAAGCTAAAATAAATAAAAATAATAGAAAAGGAATACAAATAAAAACTATTGCTGGTTCTTAGGTCAAGATTGAATGAAAAAAAAATATCCACAGTAAACACATAGGCAGTATATTTTTATATGGTGTGGATATTATTCAATGGGGAAAAAACGAACTGAAATATATGAACAGGGAGACAAGGAAAATAAGAACTATGGGGTTTTTCGTCTTAAGAGTTATGTCGATAGGTTATATGTGAAAAGCGGGAGGGCAAGGACTAATAGGCGTAGAACGATATGTAAAAGAAGAAAATATGTTGCTCAGAAAAAATTAAGTGAAGTACCGCTATGTTAAAGTTTAAGTATCACAATGATAAAACAGTTGAAAACCCCGTTGAGCTTCTGACTAGAATGTACAACACCTCGTTTGTAGCTGTGGAAAGTTAACTCAAAAGGAGTACAAGAGGCGTCATAACAATATTGCGAGAAAGGTTCATTGGAGTATATGCAAAAATCGAGGGTTAGAACGTAGTGGAAAATGGTCCGAGCATGTTCTAGAAGAGGGTGTGAATAGATATATTATGAAATCATTGTGGGATATGAATATCTAATGTGATAATGTGATTGAAGCAAGGAGATCAGATTTAGTGTTGCTGAATAAAAATGAACACAAGGCAATAATCATTGATATACGAGGTGCCTTCAATAAGTTTCCAGACTTTTTGTATAGTCATTTAAAATTGTCGCAGACTCTTAAAAATTCAGTATGCTATTGCTATACATTTTATAAGATGACTGATCGATTTTAATGATTTCAGGTTCAAATGAACAGCTACAACAGAAATTGGAACACACCCTACTAAAGTCTGATTGCCACAGCTGGTAAATTTCAAAAATGCGATCTGGAGGGGAGGACACCTTAGAAGAACGATATGCAATAAAATTCTGTTTTAAATTTGGAAAAAAATGCCACAGAAACATATGGAATGCTTCAGACTACTTCTGGTCCATCTTGCATGAATGGAGCATCAGTTTTTGAATGACATAAGAGACTCAAGGAATGCAGGGAGTTGTGAGGGATGATGAGAGGTGTGGGAGGAGTAAGGAAGTCAGAACACCAGAGTTGATAGGCAAATTAAAAAAAAATGTCCTGGATAAGGTCTGTCGTGTGTCTATAGAGACAATAAGTGCACAGTTTGATGTCAGTGTGGGAACTGTTCATACAGTTCTTTCGCGATGAACTGAAGATGCGGAAGATTTGCACGAGGTATCCCAAGGGTGCAGTCTGCAGTCCACAACTCCGTCCTTGTAACAGATTTTAATTAATTAATATGGGCATTAAAACAGTTCTTCGCACTCCCTATAAGCTAGACTTTGCTCCCTGTGACTTTTAGTTATTCACCAAGCTCAAAGAAAACCTTAGAGGCTGTTGTTATGAGACAATTGAGGAGATGAAAGAGGCTGTGACGAGGGTCATTGACACGCCCACAGAAGAGGATTTCGATGAGGCCTTCCAGAAGTTGTTGGAACTGTACAACAAGTGTATTGCAAATGGAGGGGATTACTTAGAAGAAGGACTGAGTTTCATGTGTGTACTACCAATAAAAGTGTACATACTAAAACAGTCTGGAAACTTATTGAAGGCACCTTGTAGCAGGACCACTTGATGTGAATGTAGAGAAGGCCGAAAAGTACCAAGACTTAAAAAAGGGAGACAAAACGATTGTGGCATTGAAGAAGTTAGAAGTAGTACCTAATGCGATTGGAACCCCGAGGAGTGTGACAAAGGGATTTGATAAGTAGGTTAAGAAAACAGATTATTGCGATGTTGGAGTTCTTTAGAAGACTGCCTTGTTGGGAACCGCCAGAATCTTGCGGAAAATGCTGGAAGATTGAGAAAAAGATGCTAATAGTGTATGGTCATTTGTTATGATCCACCGTTCAATATAAAATCGGCAATAACAACAGCCAGACACAAAATGTGACAATAATAATAATAATAAAAACTTTTAGAATTCTTGCTGTCTCAAAACCCAGTACATATGCAGTCACTTATCTTGTGACATGACCGCCCCAAAGGGCGGTTGGACTCCCTAAGGGAGGGGGCAAAAACTTAAAATTCATTATAAAAACGGGCATACGTAAATCTTTACTAAATATAGTGTGCCTGGGCGACAACAAAAATCCCCGCTGAGAGAAAATAGCAAAATAATAAATGATTATGTTTTAATCATTTTTTAGTTATCTGTCAACAGCAATGCCACTTTAAAGGTTGAGCGAAAACATGCGGTGAACCAGTGCAAAATAATGCGAATTCGTATATTGGAGAACGAATGTTTACACATCGGAGGAAATCATCTGACCTACGGATCACAAGTGTGACCCCAAGGGCCGGGTAAACAGCTTGCAACCTTTCCAGGTACGATTACGTAGAAATTCGAAAAGGGATCCAATCTAGACAAGGCGGAAGTGACGCTGTCGTTGGTGATTGGTTATGGAACGCCCCACGTTACCCCGCCCCGCACTACATAATCATGTGCAGAGCCGGAAAAAGTAAGTTTGAGTTGAGTTTTGGCGTCTGAGAGTCGGTCCAAGAGTCGATTTCGAAGAAGAAGTTGAGAGTGATCGCTTAATCCCTCTCTCCACGACGCCCTGTATTACTAAGTCGCACTACCAGGAAAGAAAGAAAGAAAGGGAAAGGCCTAAACTAAAGATTAATTGTCGTTTATATGAACTCTATAATTGTGAATTGCGCGCACACACACAGACACACACACACACACACATATATATATATATATATATATATATATATATATATATATATATGACTTTTGTTTGATAATTAATCAGTAGACTAGAAGAGCTGAGTTTGCTTTTTTCTTCTGTGCATTGAGCGCTTTTCTACGGGACGGCAAATTGTGAATTACAATTTATTTTTCCTTAGCGGGTGATCGACCAGCGAAACGACGGCATATCAACCTTGACACAAGAGAACTTAACAGGCACCGGCCGCGAATGAAAGACTAACCAGCGCAACCAACGGGTCCTACTGCATTGAAAAGGGTCACATCCGATCATTGTCGATCAGAATAGTGACTCGGACGAGGATAGGTCATAATCTATATACATATAATGTTTAGTTTTTTCTCGCTTTGACATTAATATTAAAGCTCTAGTTTTTCTATTTAAGGAGTATGAAAACAAAATTTTTGATATACTTAGTCATCGATACGTGAGTTACTACATAGAAGTTTAACCCATTTGCATATTCCTTTGAAAAAAAAAGAGCAGTAATTAATTAATCATTCATTTTTATTGTTTCTTATTAGATGATTGAATAATTTAACTTATAATAGTTTCTGCATTCTGCAAAATTGCATAAAATTTAAGATGAGTAAGTTCTACCACAAGGATATATATATATATATATATATATATGCATATATATCCATGTGCTAGAACCTTTAACTATATATATATATATATATATCCATGTGCTAGAACCTTTAACTATATATATATATATATATATATATATATATAATTATTTTGCTATAGTAATAAATTAAATACCTACAGACACTAGTGTTTCATCCTTTCGTGTCAGGACTAACACCAGTCGACAGATTCGAACGCCGCGGCAACACCAGCCATCTCTGGCTCGATTAGCAGAGACCGTATCCAATCGGCTACCATTAACCGCGAGAAATATCGTTGAATTTAAACATTAAAAAAATGTTTATATATATATAAATACGTATGGAACACGTTTGAAACCAAATTACAACGTGAACTTATTAGAATAAACTAGTGTTTATTTTTAAGATATATATTTCGAAGTAAAACCCCCTCATCAGTCTTTTATATTTTTCTTTTTTTTCTCAACATCATGTTAAGTTGAAGAAAGTTGAATGAAGAGTCCACGTGATGTTAACAGCGGCGTTGCTTTTGTAATGCCGGAAAGGTTGCGCTTGGCCGCATGATTTGAAAATCAAGATTTTTTTTGTTTTTTTATCGCTGTTAGAAGCGATGACTGAAATTTGAATATACGTTTGAAGCTAAATTACAGCGCAAAATTATTAAAATAAGCAAGTGTTTATTTTTAAGATATATATTTCAGAGTAAAACTCCCTCATCAGTCTGTTCGCTCAAAAACAGAAAATTAACTACTGTCAACCTCTTAACAATTCAGCGTGTTAACATAAGTAAAAAAAAGTTATAAAGAACGTCTTTTAACACTCGATAATCGCACAAACATATAAAATTAAATCAAATTCTAAACATGAAGCAGGTCTTAAAATTTTACTACTGTCAGATGTAACAAAAGGTTTAAGAACTATTGGCGTTTAAACTTTTTTCTTTGCAACGGAACAAATATACAATGTAACCAAGCACATATTGCTCTTTCTCGCTCGGACGGAACACTCTCAAAATGTAAACACAACGTTAATTTGGAAATGTAAACATGACTAAAATATTGACAGCCTCCCCCTAAAACGACTTTTTTTCTATTTTTGAGCGATTATCAAGACTTTAATGATGCTATATTTTTTTTTGCATATATTCTGACCGATTACATAGGCTTCAAAGCTGTGACTTATATCGACACTTTCTTTTTGGAACTGAATAAATGCTTTCAAATAAGTTAAAACACAAAAATATTATGCAGGTGGGTTTCAAAGTACATTTTATTGGCTATGAAAACACTTATTATATTATATATTTGTTTTTTAATACTTTACTTTATGTGGAGTATTTTATTATTTAGGAGATGTGCAAGAACTACCTTTAGAAAAAATGCGTACAATATACGGAGAAGAAAAACGGTTGTTGACTTTAAAGATACTGTCATTGGTAGAAGGCCGTTATCTAGCAATGATTTCAATCCATCTAAAGAGTTAATACACGGTGAGAATCCCCAACTTCGGAAACTTCTGTTTTTATTTTTTATTTTTCTAATAGTCCATTTTTTTTGTAAATCTTTGAAGTTATACTGATTAAGGCATGTCAAATAAGTACAACATGTTTTTCCCTTAAATGCTTTTTTATTTTTAGAATCAGTCAGTACCTGCAGGTTATCCACCCAAAATAACACTAATTGCAAATAACCAACAGTGCTGACAATCACAGACAGTGACTTTCACTAGCTGCCATTGGAAAACAATGCCCGACAGTGGACACCAGATTATGTCATTTAGGCCATGGCCGCCAGTGTCCGTTATTTTCCCAGAATCGGCAGTGGCCACCAACGACAAATGTAATTTATTTTTTTTTATTTATTTATTTATTTTTTTTTACACAGTGATCACCACTTATCAAGGCCCGGAAGCCACTCAGGGATAAGGGTTATTGCAAGTACATTACGTTAGTGTGGAGATTTGATGGAATGTTTACTTAAGGGGGCGGTTCATTAGGAATTTGTTAACATTAGACTTGAAGACATCCAAGTTGTAGTCCGGAGGGAAGCAGGCAGACGGAACAGAGTTCCACAGGCGTGCAGTTCTAAGAAAGAAGCTTTGTTCATGGAATCCGCGTTTTGATTTAGGCACAGATATAGAGTGGGGGAAATTTTTCACAGTGGATTCAGCTAGACGGGTGTTTTTCGTGAAAGATTGGCGAGGGGGGACCAGAGATTGGAGTTCAGACGAGCACCTGCCATGAAAATAACAATAAAACAAGGATAGGCTCGCAACGTCTCTTCTGTGAGAGAGAGTTGCAGGGTAGAGAAAAGGGCATCCCCCACTAAGCCACGAAGTCTATTTTGTACTCTGTCAAGGCATGATAGGCTGTTTTTGGCAGCTCCTGCCCAGATATGGCAACAGTATTCCATCCTTGGACATACTTGGCTTTTATTTTCAAGTGGGGAGGTCCTTTAACGATTCTGTTCTGGATCTGTATCATGTTTTCACCGGGCAACGGTGTTTAATGGGTCCTGCTAGTTGATAAAATAAAATAAAGTCGGTGTTAGATTTACCGTTAATGTGTACCAAGCGGATGCAAGACATTAACACTGATGTCGTTGTGTTCAAATTGTGAACACAGCACAAGCTGCAGCCTACTTTTGTTGTGGGAGAATGAGTGCTACTAATCTATTTCTATATTTTTATGAAGTCGTTCCAAACAAGGCACACAGGCACTTAATCTAATGCACTAAAAAGAACGGTAGACGATTAGGTTGCAAAATAACAAAACGGGAGATACACATATCATCACATTAAATGGTTGATTCGCCAACATTTTTCGCTTTACTATTAATGTTTTGATTCATTAATATACAACTTGTTGTTCTCATTTCCTTATTTCATTGTTACGATTTACTTGCCTCCCCATGAGGGCAAAGTTAGGCACAAGGTCGGTTTTTAATGTGAGATAAATCTTGCTCCTCATAAAGGGGCACTCTCAATTGGAGCAAAAATTAAAAAAAAATGCTTCCGTTTGGAAGGACTTTTCAGCAGCGGAAGATTTTGCTTTACATAAAATCAAATAAAACAGACAATTAAAAGAATTTTTTATTACATGGTAGTCACCACTTATTAAGGCCCGGAGACCACTCGGGGATAAGGATTATTGCGTGTACAGCAATCAATGGGACAATATCGTAGTAATCGTTAGTAATGGAGATTTGATAAAGTGTCTTA